>NW_022589742.1:13647588-14035883 GCF_004348235.1 Phoca vitulina
GGAGAACCCTCATAGATCTTCATGATTAACTGAATATGGAGATAAAAGAAATCAGTGGCAAATTACAAATAATGCCTGCTAGTCTTTTTCTCCCTTGATAATTTTGTGATTTACCAATATATGTTTTATGGCTGATAGCACCTCCCCCACTCAATCAAGTAGTTAAGCGGCATTTGGTAGAGCCTGATTATTTCATATGCTATGATCTAATAATTTTAATGCATTTTTGATTAAGTACTATTCTCCTTACTGCTGACAGACCTGAGACGTTAATTGTAGGGTGAAGGCGCTCATTCAGTACAAGGAGGAAACAAATGTGATTACGTCTGACACTTAGCACTCTATTCACCTTCCTTCTCTAATAGATATCACCCTTTAATTTAAAATAGTGATAAAAGCAATCAGTGCCTTCTACTGTGTTCCTATATAAAATTCTCCCACTTTTATTTTCTTGCTTTAGAAACTAAGAAAAATATTAAAATCTATCTGTATACACATAATTTATCATATTATCATTACCAATACAACTTTCCATATAATTCAACCACTAAACTTTCTGTCTAGGGAACAGACAAAAATGTCTACCTACTTAGCATCACAGTAATGGGACCAATATATAAGTCAGTTACTCTCATGAAGAGCAACTGTCCTATTATCTTACTGTATCCCTAACCTCAGAGCAAATACTATAAAACGTTTCCTTTATTTAGATCAGCAATTCTCAGTGTGGTCCCATACCCTAATACAGCGGTCCGCAAACTATTCTGTAAAGGGCCACATAGTAAAGGTCTTAAGCTTTGTGGGCCAGGTACATTTTGTGGCCCCTGTCACATATTCCTCTTCTTGTTCAGTGACTCTTTAAAAACACAGAAAATATTTTTTTAGCTTGCAGGCTACACACAAACAGGCTGCAGGCAGGGCTTAGCCCTTAGCTATAGTTTGCTGACAGTTGCTGTAAGGAATCCATTATATGTAACAAATAAACGCTGCTCTTACATATCTAGAATGGCCTTAGCTTGAGAAAACATTAACTTAAATCCTTTTCTCTGTTTTGTGGTTTAGATGACAACAGTGGTTGAGAAAGGCTGCAATAGATTAACAAGGGTCCAAAAACACTACTGGAAGAAGGTGATCATTATTATTTTAAAAAAACACAGGCATTCAAAAATATTTACTACGGAGAAGTTAAAATCTAAAATTTCCAGAAACTTTTGTCCAAAGCATAGGCTGAACATTATAGCCTCACTATAATTACACATAGTAGAGAAGTAATTATACATTAATCACCTCAGTAGAAAATTAATTACATCTAATTCAAAATTTGTTTGGAACAGGTACTTGATCCCTTCCATATATACATAGTCATACGTGCTTTATCTTTTGTAAACAATAACCTAGTCCAGACTCCTGAGCAGAATCCCCCGCATTCACAGTTTCAGAGCTTACGGGTTACCCTCTACAATCTCCTCATTTTACATTTGAGGAGAGGCATGCAGGCATGATTTTATAGTATAGAGGAATAGAATACACTACATTCTTCATTCTAGTAGCTAGGAGGAAATGATTTAGTGTCCTACCAGAAAAAAAATTAATTAAATTCTCAAGCTCTGGAACCACTTGTCCATATTAAATAAAACTATTCCTTCACAATATACAGATCATCTTTCCGGTTAGAGGAGTTTTTAAAAAAATCGTCTAAAACTGTGCTTCATCTTTCAATCAGGATCATACTTACACTATCACTGCATGACACATTGTGCTCAAAAAACAGACACACGGGAAATGAAAATGCTTCTAGTTATGCAGACGGACTCTCCCAAAGAACCCTGGCATGTGGGTGAACAAGGGAACCTAGGGTGGGGGCTGTAATCCCTGAGCAGAAAACAATCTTCGTTGGGTTTTCAGGTATGAAGACATTTATACCTCTTAAACTCCTGAAAAGTTAAAAGCCAACAGTATTTAGTAGTATTTAGTACCCGTAAGTGTTCTTAGAAAAAAGCAATTGGACTACCTACCACTTAGGACTCTTCTCTCAGCCAAGACAGAATCAAGTGGTGCTAAAAAGTCATTAAGCAAACTTATTTTAAAGTAAATCTGAGATGCTACTCAGCCTTGCAATGCTCCAAAGAACTGTTTTAATCATTCCCTGAAGGAGACTTTTAAGGCCAGTACCTACTGGAAAAGTAACAATAATATTAAACCCAGTCGTTTGAAAGAAAGATTCCTTCTCCTTAGCCTCGCAAATAACAGTCCAAATTAGCCAAATATAATCCAGTGATACCCTAGCGCTTTTCCTTGTTAATGAAAGGTATTCATTTCACCTACAGAAGGAAAAAAATAAAAAGCCATGCAAAATGACTCCAGGTGTCTAGAAACAATTTATTGGCCCAGTACACACGCCACCAAAACTGCACATCTTAAACAGAAAAAGCAGCTGAAATCCCCATCCCAATGATGTCAGCTCTTCCCCCAGATCTTTCACAAGCTTTCTCCCAACCCAAAAGACTCTTTACATTCGGTCCCTTGCCATAGCAAATCAATTATGTAAATGCAACTTTTATCACAGAATTCATAAGCAACAAGAAAGAAATGAATGACTATTACCTCCCCAATTTCCTTTTCTGTTAGCTTTTTCTCCTCTCTGCAGAAAGTAGAGACATTTCCCATTCTCAAAAATAGAGAGAGAATTCTCAATCTTTAAAGCAAGAGGCTACTTTTTTTCCCTTCCTTGGAAATACTGTCTTTCTCTTCTTCCAGAGTCCAACACCTTTTCCCTCACCTACATTTTCTGTTTGCTCATGAGGCAGCAGGAATCCTCTGGTATTATGAAATTCTACCTTCCCTAAGCAGGGTTTACACTGCAGCCTCCAAAAGGATGCCCGAACCTCAGCAGACAGAAGATCCATAGCAACGGCGGTAATAGTTTTTTTTTTTCACTTGCTATTACCAGAAATCACGGTCCAAAAAGACGACCATCGAGGTGTCACCTATGCTAAAACCTCCAAGTTGATTCATTATTTAACTAGTCAAATCCCATGTTTTCATTTTATGTGCCCTTTGGAAAGCCTGTGACAGAGGAAAAAAGATCTTTCAGTGACAGTCACATTTTTCATGAAGAGATAAATAGCTAAAAAAAAAAAAAAAAAGCAGCTCTCTGGGTACAAGATTTTGTTTGTCACTGAAACAGGATCCGATGCCCCGTCTCCTCCATTCCCTATCCCCTCAGAATCATAGTGTAAAGTACCTATAGCAATTTTAGCTTCAAAATAAGAGCTTGCACATAATGATTGCAAGTTTCTGTTAACCAGAAGTCATTTGTATACTACCCACATGCCTCTGATTTCACTCACAGGTAAACCAATTTATATTTATCCAAAGCAATTCCTTTGATGCAATGATGCTCTGTAAAACTGTTCTATGGGAGAAATTAAGCAGAGAATTAAGAATCTTGATAAATATAATCCTTTGTAATGTTCAATTCAATTCTAATTCACTAAAAAAGCTTAACACTGGTATTGGATTTCATTAAAAATCATTTCCCATGATCTGTATCCTATATGGAATAGACTGCTGTGAGCCCAATTTCTTCAGGAATAATAATAGTTTAAGTAGTAAAGGCAGAAAGAAGAACTAGCCATGATAAAAATATAACATGTGTTACATCCTGATAAGCCTGTTTTGTATTTAGACACAGGCACATATATACATACGTATTTACCTTAGAGTAAATATTTGTAAAGATGGTAAAGAATTCTATATATTTTCTATCTAATAAAAATACTTAGCAAAATCCATGGATATCATGTTTACCGAGCATAGTTTTTACATATATTTTACTGAATTATTTTTTAAAAAAGATTTTATTTATTTATATGAAAGAGAGAGCATGAACAGGGGGAGGGGCAGAGGGAGAGGGAGAGGGAGAAGCAGATCCCCTGCTGAGCAGGGAGTCCAACACAGGGCTCAATCCCAGGACCCCGAGATCATGACCTGAGCTGAAGTCAGATGCTTAACGGACTGAGCCACCCAGGTGCCCCACTTTTCTACTTTCTAAAAACAATTATGTCTAAAACTGATACCGCTGATTAAACATTCCATGGCAAACGTTGAGCCTTATCTTCTTGAATAGAGTAAAAGTGTTTTCAAACACAAAATATACTTTGTGCACAATATACACTGTGAACGCATATATATATATATATATATATATATATACACACACCCTCTATCAATTTTCTTCAACAAAAAGCTAATCTACCGCCCAGAATAATGAAAAAATGGGTCACAAGAGTAACTGAGTATCCTGGAAAAGAGACAGTTACCACATAAGAGGTAAGAAGTATAAGGTAAAAATATCAGACTTTTTACACCCAAAGAAATTGAATTCCCTCAAGGGGGAGCAAGTTACCTAGGGATCCAAGGAATTTATCCTCATGACAATCATTGCTTTAAATGTGTTCAGAGGTACACTTCTGTACATGCTTTTGAACATGCTCATTGGGGGCAAATCTTTGATTCTGAAGGATAATTTTGTTTCTGTTGGTCTTGTGTTCATTTTAGAAATTGAAAAGTGATTTAAGATCCAAGGCCGGAGCATGAGGTGAGCAATCAAGTTTGCTCACATTGTTTGGTGTTGGCAAACTCATTAAGTAGGGCCCTATTTGCTTCTCTTATTTTCATTCCTAATCCCTTGTTTGAACTAAGCTCTGCGCTTTTCTACATGGTACCTGTTGGCAAATGGGAATATATTAATCTGACAGGTAGAGAGAACATTTTAGAGAGCAATAGCTGGATCCAGAAAGGCCATTTAGGAATTTATATTTCCTTAAGGATTCAGAAGTAACTTTCTCTCTCCTCCAGGAACTTACATACGTAAACACAAGTTGGCTTTGGACTGTCATGACCAGGAATGGGCATTTTTGGACATAATAGCAGCCCAGAGTTATTAAGTCCAGCAGGTTTTTTGGGGGAGGGGGTAATAGCAGGATGAAAAAAAAAAAGGGATTTTGAACAATCAAAATTGATATAATTCATCAAAATTCTTAAGATTATCAATCTTTGGGGGGAAATACTGCCATTTGCTGGCATTTAGGATACTGGCATTTTATTTCACTTCAGCCAAGTTTTATTTTCACAACTATAGGCATAAATAGGTTTCATGTTCTTGATAAATGTATTTGCATTTGAAGATAAGAGCATTTACTGAGAGGTCAAACCTATCTGGATCAAGGAAAACAGAAGTGACGGGCGACGGTGAGATTTTGGAAGTTGTAGAACTTCCAACACAAAGTTGCATTCAGCTCCTCCCATAGTGTTTCTCTCCTTTCCATACCAAATTACTCACCAAGGTCTGTTAGTCTTCCTTGAGTGGTGCTCAGAGTGGTCACCAGATCAACAGAGCAGCTAGGAATGCATTAGAAATGCAAATACACAGGCCCCAGTGCAGACCTAAAGAATCAGAAATTCTGGCGATGGGGCCTGGCAGTCTAGCAAACCCTCCAGGTGGTTCTGATGCATGCTCAAGTTGGATCATCACTGCCCAAAATCAAACCCTTGCTAATGAAAGCCTGGGCTATTTCAACATCTGCTTATTATATCCAGCCTTCCCCTTCTCTACATGCTGTTGGGCTGGAAGCTTAATGCAACTTTCCCAAAACAGAGAACAAACGAAATAACCACTGCTTTCATCAGTTCACTTTCTTGCTGAAAAAGTCCTTGTTGTAGACGGATTTAAAAAAATAAATAAATGTCTCGGTCTGGCATTCAAGGCCTTTCACTATTTGGCCCTCAGAGTTCGAGCCAGTGAGCACCTACCTCAAATCTCTGTGATAGAGGGAACCTGGTGCATATCCCTTTGTACCTTTTCCCTTGCATGTCTCCCGCTCTCCTTGAATGTCAGTGTCTCTCTCCTTTGCGATTCATCGTCACTGCTCTGCATTGTGCTAGATTTCTAAATGTGTAGGCGTCTAGTCTTTCCAGGTACAGCAAAAACTTCTTGAGGCCAGGGACTCTTTTTTATACTTTTTGTACCTCAAAGATAGGCTTCAAATACCATGTCCTACACAAAGTAGGCCTTCCAAACTTGGTTGCTGATAATTTTCGAATTTAAATCACACCCAGTTGTTTCATGACAACTAAGGGCGGAAAAACAGTAAACCTGGATCGCCCCCAGTGTCCAACTTGGGAAAGTCGTTACCATTTACTGACTAGCACAGAGGAAAGCTCAGAGTTAAGTTCGAACAAAGGATTTGAACTAAAACTACAGAAGCAAACAGGACCCTAATTAATGAGCTTGCTAACTGTTCTTCCCATGGGGTCAGTAGCACTTTAAAAGCATACATTTGAAAAATGCTTCTTTCCCTGAGGCTGCCAGACACACTGACTGTAGTCTCCTTAACCACAAGAGGTCAAAGTTCTATTTTCTGTCACCATACTTAGTAGCATGTGTGCATGCTTTGCTGATTGGTTTCTTTTGTGTTTCTGCTCAGAGTGAAGGCAGGCAGCAGGAAATTGAGACCAGGGAGTCTAGAAACTTTCCCAGGTCTAGTGGGCAGCGATACAGAGCAGGCAGAGGCTTTGGGAAGAAATAATGACTTTATGGTTTCTATTGGCTCGGCTCCCCCAAATTTTCTTGCATTTATAAAAACAACTTATGCTCCACCTGATGATCTATGTCGTCCATCCCTTCCCCGTCACCCACTGCTGTGTTATTTATACCATACTGCATCAAGCAGTGAAGTCCTAGCTTAATATAACATACTGTAAAGTGATACGTTGCAAAGCCAAAGGTTTAATGGAAAGCTGGGGGGAGGGGGATAAAAAGGCACTAACAGAGCAATTCAAAAATGCATTTTCAAAGAAAAATCTGGATGCGTCTAGATGTCCTTGAAGTATTTCTTCCACCTGCCAAAAATTCACTCCTAGGATTGTGTTACCAGGCACTACTGAAACCTGGTAGAGTAATTCACTAGTATGCTTAGAAATTCCCTAACATATCTAGTGTGGTATGGATTTCAAATCCAGTAAAACTTCGTTAAGCAGATACTGGTAAGCTGTTTCTATAATTCAAAGCAACTTTTCCTCTTCAGCTAGACACTCTATTGTTCTGTAATGAACAAACTGAAAATCCAATGGTGGTTGATTTGAACACTACTTTTCTCTGTCCTCTGCACTTTAAATTGATAGGGTTTTACAGATTTCTTTTCCCTACTTATTTTTTAAACAGGTGAAAGGAGGAGAGGGCAAAAAAACACCACAAAGAACACATAATCTGTTACCAGGATCGCAAAGAAGGATTGAAAAGTTTTTCTGTAAACATTTTTTGTGAGTAAAAGACAAAAACATAATGTCTTCCATTTCCTTAGCAGCACATTTTCGAAGTGACTTGACCAAAGAGGAGGAAAGTAGCCACTTAAAAAAAGAATATTTTCGGGCGCCTGGGTGGCTCAGATGGTTGAGCATCTGCCTTCGGCTCAGGTCATGATCTCTAGGTCCAGGGATCGAGTCCCGCATTGGGCTCCCACCTCAGCGGGGAGTCTGCTTCTCCTTCTCCCTCCGCCTCTCCCCCTGCTTGTGCTCTGTCTCTCCCAAATGAATAAATACAATCTTAAAAAAAAGAATATTTTCAACTCTTTCACCTAAAGCTGTCTACAATTTTGCTTACGCTAGTTCTCAGGAAGTATGAACCACAATTCTGTTCTAATTCTGCTAGAAGAGCCGGAGCTTTGCCATACCAATGACTAATCTGATATTTTAGGACACGGATCATTCTAATCCATGATGGTATGATAAATGAAGGAAAAGAAAGGCCAGCAGGGTGCAGTCAGGGAAATGCTGGAACAAGTCCAGAACAGGCTGAGGGGGTGTGTAGCTCCATCCCCAGTTAGGTAAATGCTGGTGACAGGTGGTGGGGAGAGACAGGCAGGAATAGAGGAGAAGGATGAGATCAGGCTGCACTAGGTTTCCTGGCTTCTCTGAATGGGCATGTCAACTAAACCGCCTGAATTACATGGGATTTGGGGGAGTGACATCAAAGAGGATGGTGGGTAGAGTTGGCTAGCAATGTGTTTTGTTTTAAAATCCAAATGTAAAGGCATTTTCCAGTTGGATAGCTCTTCCTAGTTCATAGGACGGTTGAGAGGAATTAGTCAATATATATATATATATATATATATATATATATATATTTTAAATCTTTTAAAAAAGATTTTATTTATTTATTTGAGAGAGAGACAGAGAGAGCACAAGCGGGGGGGGGAGGGGGAGAGGCAGAGGGAAAGGGAGAAGCAGACACCCCGTTGAGCAGGGAGCCCGACACGGGGGGCTCTATCCCAGGACCCCAAGAGCATGACCTGAGCCGAAGGCAGACGCTTAACTGACTGAGCCACCCAGGCGCCCTGAATTAGTCAATATTTTTTAAAAAAATATTTGATTTCACAAGCATTAATTCAAAGATGTGATCCCTCCTGACCATATAACATCGTAGTCTAAAACGGCAGATGACAAAATGAGAAACGTACGTAAGATGGAGTCCAAATTTAATTGTGCCTATTTTATTGATTTTTGTTCTCTGAAAAGCGAGTTACCTCATGGCATTCTTCCAGAGACATTTCTTTACATGTCCCTGTGGTGAAAATTGTTTGGGTCTTAATGACAAGAAATGAAAAGGAATTTGCTGCTGTTAACTCTGTTCTCCTAATTCCATTTTCTAGCAACAAATAAAATGAGTAAAACCACCACTCATTCAGAAGACACAGTTCAGTCAAAAACAATCACCAAGCCATCTAAAGTTCCACTACTGGATTTCCTTTTTTTATTTTTCAGACATTATTCCCTGTAAAATGTGAACATCCGTGGGAGAGGTCACTCACTGAGCCATTAATCAAAAACATCTTAATATGAATGAAATTTATCAGATTCTTTCTAATGTGACAGTTGGGACAGAGAAGTAAAACAGTTTCTTTTATTTATTTGTATTGGCTTCTGGGGGGGTGGGGTGGGGATGGGAACAGAGGGAAGGGACAAGAGGTTATTTCTCACAAAGACACAAATTTGTCTGCAATCAGCCCTAGTTACAAGGAAAGCAATGAGTCTCTTTTTTCTCTCAAAGGCCCCTGGAAGGTAAAGAGAATGAGAGCTTCCTTGTGTGGACAGCTGATTAGTTACAAGTATAGATTGTTAGACGTGTTACATATAATGTATTAAAATCTTTTTAGTAAGTATAAAAAGTCTACATTGTGCACACATAAATCAGCCTCCATGATCTGTAAGAATTCAAGCATTACACAATATATTTAGAGAAACAGAATGGAAAAAAAAAAGTTAGAAAAGTCTAGTCTATATGGGACTCATTAGCCAACACTTTTACATGTAATTCATGCCTAGTGGTATAAAGAAAAGTAAAGTACATGGTCCCCGCCTTCAAGAAATTTACAACCTCGTTTGGAAGACAAGTATGTTAGAGAAAATCTAAGGCAATGTATGAATCAAGGACTGTCAGTCTACTACTGACAAGAGATGTAATGGGTGCTTGGAAATACGAGAGATTTCTGTAGCCTGGACCACTCAGGGAAAGTTCATGGAGAAAGTAAGTTTGCAGACCTTGAAAATCAGGTAGGATCTGGTCAGCCAGTGATTGCTAAATTGTAACTGGCATGGTAGAACAGAAGGGATTTCTTGCTGGGAAATAGTGATAATGTAAAGTTTGCATCTGTAGACCAGAGCCAGATAACAGAAAAGTCTGGAAAGCTGAGCAGAGGACTTTGGGTATGGTACTGGTAGTGTGGAGAAGAGGAGAGGAAGACAGGATTTCAATAGAAAAATGTGGGTTATCAAGTAGCAGAGAGATGAGATAATGAGAGTGTTTTCATGTGATTAGCCTAGCATTGTTTTGCAGGATGAACTGCCCATATATATCATAACACCTTTTATAAAGGGGCTCGAAATATACTCCACAGATGATGGTTAATTCATCCTAATAACATCTCACTGAAGCAAAGGAAATGCAGCTTTTATTATTCCCCATTTTGGAGATGATTTGCTCAAGGTCACTGAATAAATGAAAGGCAGAATAAAAAACCACAGTATCATGATGTTCATCGGTTCCTAAGTACCAGCTAAATTATGTTCTCTTATTGTCTATGACTCAAGCAAGGGAGATACATGATGGACCTTTGTCCTCAAGTGCCATTTCCAGACCCTCATTAGTGTTCAAGGCACACGTCCTACCATGCCCCATTCCTGTTTACTTTCCCTGTAGCCCCTAGCCCTCTAACCCCATACCTTTCAACTACCTCCAACTCTCCCAGCTAACAGTTGTTTCTGATCAGTCTGTTCCAGTTGGTCTTCTGCCATTATCATTAGCATATTCAACATCCCTGTATCAACCACTCACCAATGAGGACAATGGTTCGGCTTTATCAGTGCAAGACAATGCTTTCAAACCTCTTTCCACCTCAAATTGCAAAGCTTCAGAAGGTGTGAGGGAGGTAAGAACTCCACATACTAGATTGTGGCACCAAACTGAATTCCCTCTCCAATTGTTTTCATGATCAGAGTTAGTTAAAGGATTGCCCCCAGTTAACCCCTTCTTGGTGCTGACACATTTTCTCATCTTCCCATGCATCTTGAAGTCGCCCTTCCTTTTCTTACAAGCTAGTCCTCCACTTAGGCTTCCTGTCTCGTGAGGGCCCACACCTCCACATACTCTCTCTGGTATTAGCAACTTCTCCCTTCTCGGTGGCTCCTCTTCAGTTTCAAGTAAAGAGACTGGCATATAGTAAATGCTCAGTATATGCCTGATGAATGACTAAAGCTCCAGATCTATGTCTTCAAATATTTTTTGGACATTTAAAAAAAAAGATTGATTTATTTATTTTGAGGGGAGGAGGGGCAGAGGGAGAGGGAGAGAGAACATCTCAAGCAGACTCTCTGCTGGGCGTGGAGCCAGATGCGGGGTTCATTCCCAGGACCCTGAGATCATGACCTGAGCTGAAATCAAGAGTCGGCTGCTTAACCAACTAAGCCACCCAGGCACCCCTGGACATTTTTTAAAACAGCCTTATTGAGGCATATTGTTACACACACAAAAAAATTGTACATATTTAATGCATACAATTTGATGAGTTTGGACATACATATATGCCTGTGAAACCATCACCACAATCAAGGTAATAGACTACTGTTCCACATTTTCACTTCATCAGCTCATTGTTACCTCAAATTTCACAATTCTAGAACAGAAATCATTAACTTCCCACCAGATCTGGCTCTTCCCCATGATTTTCCAATTTCTTTCATATGAACCATAACTCCCAGTTTCCCATATTCAACACCACAAAACCTTTGAGTCCTCCTTCTGTAATTAGCTAATTATTAAGTCTAATAATCATATTTTTTCTTCTTCACAGTACTGGGCACATGGAAAGCAATCAGTCAATGAAAGGTCGACTGCCTCTGTGCAGATATGATTATCCCATTGAAATAGCCTCAGTAGATTCAACTGCCTCAAGGCTTCTCAATCCTCCAGGTCGTCAGTTCATCCAATCTTGAGATTTCCCTTGCTATATATAACTGTTCATTGAGCCTCCTTTACTCAGAAATGTTTCATGGCTAGTCGAAAGGCCAAAGTCCTTCCTCAGCATTCAAGAACCACCATGATCTAGACCCAATCATGTTTTCCAATTTTACCTCTTATTACTTTAGAGGAATTCATCATAATCCAAATGATTTTATCTCACAAAAATTGTGTGTGCATGCACACTTGTGGGGGGTGTGCCTGTCCTCGTCTACATGCCTTTGCTCAGGGTACATCCCTGCCTGGAAATGCCCTCCCCCATATGGACCCCAATAATCCTTAGCAGTTAGTTTACCTTCTGTAAGCCTTCAACTCCTCCAGTCAGAAAGTTCTATTCTAGAATAAGCCCTACATATTTTTGCATTATTTTATATTTCACGTACTAGATTTAACTCCCCAACATTTTAAGACCTTCAAGGGCTAGAGATCATGTAGTATAATTCTGTATCCTTCCCAGAATCCAATAACGAGGTTCACCAATGCAAGGCACTGTTTTCCACCTCTTAGATAAAAGTCTTTAATAAAGTATTCATTAATTCTTAAACTTCATTTCCATTTCACATCTCAAATAACAACCACTTAAAAACTATACCACCTAGGGGTGCCTGGGTGGTTCAGTCGATTAAGCATCTGACTCTTGATCTCAGCTCAGGTCTTGATCTGAGGGTCGTGAGTTCAAGCCCTGCATTGGACTCCACGCTGGGTGTGGAGATGACTTCAAACAAACAAACAAACAAAAAAACCCAAAAAACAAAAAAACAAAACCAACTGTACCACCTTTATCATACTTAAGGATACATGAATACTACTTTTTAAATTCTTTAATAGAAACTTAAAAAACTTTCACAAGAGACCTAACATAAAGCATAATGTAATACCACTTAGTACTCCAATTCAACATTTAACTTTATTCTCCCACCTACATTTTATGAAAGAATTAACAACCAATTTAGAATCCTTGTCTTAATAAATACTAATGCAGGTTCTAAGGGAAAATATCTTAAACTTAAGTATAACTTATAACTGAAAACTTCAAAGAAAAAATATGTTTTAAATCATTAAAGAGTAAATATTTGAGTGGAAAGAAACAGGTTTATTGGTTTATTATTTTTTTAAAGTTGTGCTTTATATATTTTTCAAGAGTTTAGCTCCTGGTATGGAAAATTCCTTTAGGTATACACTAACAAAGTAAGCACAAATTAAGTACAAAACAAATTCATACCCTCAACATTTGGTGTAATAGGGCAAAAATGTTCATTCCCACAATATTAAGAAACATCAACAATATGAGTTTGAATAACTAATTCATAAGGAAGAGTTTGAACTGGACCAAATCCTGGGTTTTCGTTCATCACTCCAAGTTTCTTTTCTATTTTAAACTAGTGGCAACAGAAATTTCTTTGTTCGAAAGTCAGGAATGCTGGAAGTCTTAAGTGATAGAACAGGTAGCTCGGCTTCTACTTCACGTCTCTCCTCAGGGGGAAAAAACACTGTGGATAAAGTAATTTTGTTTTTATTTCTGGAAAAATCATTTTTTCCATCAATCTTCATAATTCTCTAAAATAAACTGTTAAAAAGTTATAGGCTGGTCGACCACTTCACCCTGATTTGTGGAAAACTATACATTAATTTCAAGAACACATGGCTAACTCAAGTTTTCTTACTACTCTAAGGGTTTAAAAGTTGCTCCTAACTCTTGAATAAAAGTCTAGGAGAATTTTACAAGCTCGTGATATATTTCTGCATCTCATCTGCAATATTTTTGAACAAAAGAATAGTAAAAGTAGTCTAGGCTCAAGAGTCACACTGCATGCCATCAAATTTATTTTTAGGGTGCTGTACAATTTTAACAGTGGAAAACTTTTGTGTTGCATCAAATGCTTAAGAACCACATCTACAAATAAAGTGGAAATAAGCAGCTAAGAATTTGCCATTTCATTAAGATGGAGAAAGTGACAAATATCCCTCTCTTCTTTGCTAATATGGAGTTTATTGCCCTCCCCAAATTATGTGGGACAAAGTAACCACAACTTTGGGAAGGCATACAGTGAAAGGCAGAACTTGTAAATTAAAAGATGTGCTTCACATTCTAAACCACCTTAATTAAGATTTTAAAATTCAAGAGATAGGGAACTCCGATAATTAAACAAAGCAGGGAGCAGTAAGAAATACTGAACAGCAAGCAGGTCCTAAACCATATAAATCAAATAAAGACAAATCAAATAAGGACCAGAAACCATATAAATCAAATAAAGACTAACCAAATAAGGACCAGAAACCATTTTCTCCTCAGCACAGAGTTCCCCAGAATCACAAACTTGATGAACGCGAGGCACACACTCTCTCTCTCTCTCTCTCTCTCTCTCTCTCTCTCTCTCTCTCTCTCTCTGCTGACGCACGCGCACACAATGGAGACAGAAGCATGGAGACCCTCAGAGACAAACTTTCCATCTGTACCGTTCTACTTTCCACATAATGGAAAGGAGAGCACGGTGAGTCGTTTTTCGCACTTCTTTGCACATCAGAGGGAGCAAAATTGGAGTTAGTATTGCAAACTACTAATCTCTTGCTACAATCAAAGGCAGACTGAATGAATGGGGTATGGGGCAGGGTGGATGGGGGAATGAGCCAGGGAGGGGGGGTGGTCTGAGAAAAAAGTTTGAGGCATTCTGTAAAGCCTGAATGGATTAACCTTTTAAAAAGCCCTAACATTTCTCATTTCCCTTTTTCTTCCTCTCTTTTTTTTTATTAAATACACACCGACTTCCTGGGACTCAACACAGATGTGCCCTATAGGCAGCTAAAAGGCCTGGTGCTTAGTACACACGGGAGTCCTAGGATTGATATATGTTCAACACAAATAGTCCTTTTGTGGGAAAGTATTTTTAAAGTTACTTTTTTGTGACCATGCATAAAATATGACCCTTTGCTAACAAAAAGGATGAATTCCACGCATCAATTAGTAAATTGAGGCCCCAATCCACAGCGCTTTGATTTTTACTAGAAACACAAGCTGTCTATTTACTACTCTAAACGTTTTTTCTTAACTTGAAAAAGTCTGCTTTCACATTTTTAGAAGATAATGAGGGACTGAGGCTTTAGTGTTTCTAGTCTGATTTGTTCATAAATGGGTTGTTTAGACTCACTAGCAAAGGAAAAAAAAGTGAATACTTGAAAGTTAGTAGACCTGGATAACATTTAGTAGACAGCTTGAAATGCACCAATTTAAAAGCCTAACCGCCTAAAAAGCGTAGGCACACATCGCTTATTTCTTCTTGAATAAAATGAAAATATAACGGGGGGAGGGGCCTGGGTAAATCTGGAGTAAGAAGATGGGTCCCAAGCAGTAGTCCCTTGTCCAGGACAAAAAGCTTCCTTTAACCACATGCAACAGTCGTCTTGTGGGAAAGGCAGGGGGAGGGGGCTGGGGAGTCATCACCTCGGCCACTCTGACACAGGACCCTGCATTTCTCACGCCACACTATGGGCTGGGCCAGGTGGGGGGGAGCGAGACAGAACTTCGCCCTTAAGAAGCAACACCAAAAGGGGAAAAGAAGCCACCTCGCTCTTCGATCTACGCACACAGGAAGAGCCCAATTCAATGCCGCCGCCACCGACACCCCCTTGTCTTGCTCCGCCCCAACTTGTGTGTGTGCGGGGCGGGGGGGGAGGGCACGACTTGCGTTTTACCCCACAAATTCCGAGACACCTCCATCTCCCCCAAGTTAAGACCTCCCACCTCCAGTCCCCAGCGGGACTACGCTCCGCAGGCGCAGGTGTCTGGATCTGGCCTATTTTTACGCTCCCTCGCCCCCCTCCCCCGCACCTCGCCGCGCGCCCGGTCCCTCCCCGCCCTCCCCACCCTCCCCGCGCAGTGCACCAGCTAGCCTAAACGCCGGGTAACGCTTCGAGCCCGACTCCCGGGTCACCTGGCCCCTGCGCCCGGCCCTGCCTTCAGGGCAGTCCCGGGGCCGCCTCTGGTCGCCGGGGACCGCGCACCGGGCTCCGGGGCAGTCACGTGGTCGGCGGAGGCGGCCTGGGCTTCCTCACCTGCATCCCGGGAACTTGGACCGCCACCGGTGAGTGGGCCATGAAGGCGACGGCTGCTCCGCACTGCTCCTGCGGCGGTGGCGCCTTGGGCTCGGACTGGCTCCTCCTCCGGGGGTAGCTCGGCGGCCCTCCCAGGCTTTTCGACCGGGGCCTGGAAGGACACACAGAAGTGAGGTGACGGGGCTGGTGGTGCGTCGCCCCGGGCTGGGGGGAGGGGGGGGCGGTCGGCGGCGCAGCTGCCTGGGACTCAGTCTACCTTTCTGGCGCCCGCCCGCCGCTGTTGCCGCCGCCTCCGCCGCCGCTCCTCCTCCCGAACGCGGGGCGCAGCGTGTGGCGGTGGCCGGGACCTGGGCTCGAGTGATGCCGCTCGTCTGCGCCTCGCCGCTTTAGGAAGAGGAGGTGGAGGCGCCCCAGCAACCCGCCCGCCCGCTCGCCGGGCCCGGGAGGCGGTTGGGGGCGGTTCTGCCGTTGGCCCTGCCCCCGCCCTGCCGCCGGGCGGTGTCAGGAGCGCCGAGGCTCCTCGCCGTGCAGGGCTGTGGCTGGGCTCGCCCGAGCCGGCGAAGGGGCGGGCTTCCCCCCCCACCCCCGCACGCGGAGAGGAGAAGCCGGGGACTGGGGGACCCGGCACACGGCCCGGCCTGGGGAGGGAATGGAGGAGTTTGGGTGACCCCGGGGGTAGGAGGGCGTCCCAGACGCGGCCACGTTGCAGGCAGGCGTTCGAAGCTGGGGCACACGCAGCTTCAGAGACGACTTGAGTTGAAACTTGGGGAGTGTTGGAAGTCCTTCTTGGTTCCCCGATCTAGTCGAGGGTGGGGGCACGGAGAGCCGCCGAGTCGGTAGCCGACTCATTCCCGCGGTCGGGTCCCCCCTGGGTGGGGCGGCGCCTCTGGGCGGATCCGTAGCCACTCGCCTGCTTTCCGGATTCCCCGCCCCCAGACCTACTTCAGGTGACTTGAACCTGAGGCTACCCCTGCCTTTTGGGCTGTCAGTTGGTGGAGGGCGGCCAGACTGGGGCTTCTCTTCACAAGTTTGCACGGGGAAGAGACAGAGAGAGAGAGAGAGAGAGAGAGAGAGAGAGAGAAATTGGAAAACAGTACATCAGAAAAATTAATGAGGATGATAGAGGCATGGAAAATGAGACTGGATCATTAGCAGTACGCCTTATTTAACTCAGCATATAGGCAGCCGTGGTTTCAGCATTCCCTGCCTCCGCTCCCTCTAAAGTTCCACTCCAGCAGGGAGACAAGTTCTTTTGAGAATACCCTAATGATAACAGCAGTAACAATGATAATAGTAACAATTACAGAAATCCCATCATGAAGGCACCTTTAGGGACCAACAGGGTTAATTACATTTAAAAATGTCATATCCAAGTGCCAATTTAAGATGAGGATGAAGTTCCTTACATTGCAGGTTGTTACAGGTCTATACCCAACACAGTGTTGGGGCTCTAGTAGACACTAAAAGTTTCTTTTGTTTCCTTTGCTGGTTTTGAATCTTTCTCAAAAGATAGCATTTTATTGTTATCAATATAATTATTATTAATGGTGTCATTTTCTTTGTGCCCGGACTGCCAAGTCCTAGATATATGTTAGCTGATTGAATCTTTACAAGGGCCCTCTGAGGTCATATTGCCTCCCTGCATGCCCCCCACCCCCTGCCATTTTACAGGGGATGAAAAAGCCTTGGTGGGATTAAATAATTTGGCCCAAATGTCACACAGTTAAGAAGTGGTAGAGCTGGGAATCCAAACCCAAGTCCCTCTAACTTTTAAGATCTACTCTCTTAGCAACTGTCAAGGATACAATATAGTATTGTGAACTATAGCCACCATGCTGTACATTACATCCCCAGAGCTTACTCATCTTTTAACTGGAAGTTTGTACCCTTAGACCACCTTCACCTGTGTCCCCTCTCACCTGCCCCTGCCAACTACCAGTCTACTCTGTTTCTATAAGTTTGGTAGTTTTTAGATCATACGGTATTTAGTCTCTCTCTCTCTGACTTCTTTCCCTCAGCACAGTGCCCTCAAAGTCCATCCATATTGTCACAAATGGCAGGATTTCCTTATTTTTCATGGTTGAATAATATTCCATTGCATGTATAGCCATCACATTTCATTATCCATTCAGATGATAAAGGATATAATTGCATTCTCCTTACTCCTAGTTCCCCACCTCCAGGTCCTCACAACCTCTAACCTGATGGTAGGCCCCAATCCAGTCTTTATTTCCCACCAGCCCAGCTCATACTTAACAATGCCAGCCTGGCCAGAAACCTGCAGGGCCACCTAAACTTTAATGTCCTTAGAAGTTCCCTAGAATTCTTGGGGCACCTGGGTGGCTCAGTTGGTGAAGCATCTGCCTTTCGCTCAGGTCATGATCTCAGGGTCCTGGGATTGAGCCCCTGCATCCCACTCCCTACTCAGTGGGGAGTCTGCTTCTCCCTCTCCCTCTGCACCACCCCCCCCCCCCAGCTTGTCTCTCTCTCTCTCTCTCTGTCGCAAATAAATAAATAAAATCTTAAAGAAAAAAAAGAGAGAAGTTCCTTAGGATTCTTTTTAAAGTGCAGAGTTTGATTTAGCACATCTGGAATGGGCCCAAGATTCTGCATTGCTAACAGTTTCCCAGGTGGTGCCAATACTGGTGATTCTCAGACGACACTTTGAGTAGCAAGGGTCTAAATCTCAAGTCCCAGCCCCATTGAACCTTCCTCATTGCTCCAAACCCTCCTTCAATACTCCTCCTCTTGCATGTTGGTGGAAGTAGTGCTCAACATTGTAGTTCTTTCTTATTTCATGGATTTCATTTGTTCGGTCTGCCCAACAAGATGATTAACTCCCTGAGGCCAGAGATCCAGCTTCTCTTATCTAAGAATTATTCAGGTAGAATGCCAGCTTTCTGCGGGCAAGATTTTTGTCTGGTTTGTTCACTGCTGTATCCTCAGAGCCTAGAAGAGTGTGTGGCACATAGTAAGCCCTCGGTAGGTATTTGTTGAATGAATGAATGAATGAATGAATGAATGAATTTCCTTTGAATTGCTCACTGAGGTTAGTATAGTGCTAGGCAAGTAATGGGTACACTGTATGTTTTATTGATGCCTGGCTAAACTCCTGGGCACTGCTCTTGTTGAATCTTTAAGTTGTTCACTTTACTATATGTTACACTGTTAATTTTTTTGTGTCCTAAATTCTTTCCAGTTACTTTAATTTCCCAACTACCCAAGAGTGAGTTGTGTAATTTTAATAAATAAGTAAATTACGCCTATCTGAGAAGTGACTTTCCCTGACATCCTTCTGAGCCAGAGTTATGTAAGAATGTGGAAGAGTGAATGCTAGATTTTGAGACCTGAACTATTGAGACATTTCCTTAAAAACACCGCTTTTGAGATCTTAGTAAATTTTCCGACCCTTGTTTAGGTCTGCTGCTATTAAATAAACTATCTGTTGTAATTATATTTGATAGAGATCACTTGAGTTGTAACATGGAGTTACTTGTGGTTTGATTATGATTTTTCATATATATATATATATATATATATATATTTCTTAATTTAAATCAATTCATGTGTGCTTTTGTTACTCCCCACCAAAAAGGACACTTGAATATTTTACTTCAAAATGTCAGCCCAGAGTCCAATAATATGTTACCGTATATTCCCACAACTTGATGGAAAAAGTTCCTTGAGGGGAGACACCACATCTTATGCTCTTTGGTAGCCCCATAGAGTGCAAGATTGTGCCTCAGATTGGATTTGGTACCTGCTTGATCAATGTGACCTGAGTGGCTATGAATATTTAATAACTGTATAAATAAAGTAAGATCATATACAGATTAAGCAAAGTCAGTGAATTTCAAGTTAGACATTGTCTTTGAGCCCAACAAAACTTGATAATTTAAATTTACAATCTGTAATTCCAATTTCCTGACATGTGTCATACCCTCAATATTAAATATTTAACTTTACCCATGTTTATAAATATTTACTGAGGGGACTGGTTCATAGCTAAAGTGTAGGTAGATAGAAATGGCCAAACTTTGATGTAGGCAATAGTGAGGTAATAATGTATTAGGGTCCTGGTTCTCAATGAGGGGCAATTTCACCTCCTGGAGATATTTTGGTTGTCAGAAATGGGGAAGAAAGGATGTTATCGGGAGTGGGTAGAGGCCAGGGATGCTGCTAATCATTCTCCAGGGCACAAGACAGGCCTCACCACAAAGGACTGCCCAGCCCAAAATGCTAATGGTGGCAAGGTTTGAGAAATCATGCTCCGTACTCTTTGCATTAAGGGTTACTAACCAAGAAACAGACTTGAGAAACACTGTTCCCTGAGGATTTCAGTTCAATGTGGTGGCTGGGGCAAAAAACAAACAAAAAAAAAAGCAAAAGAACCAACCCCAAAAGCCACCACCAACAAAAAACACTCCCAAAGATATTGGGCCACATCAAGGGAGGTACTGGAAACAAAGCAGTATTTTTATTTTACCTTTATATGAAACCATAGATCATCTTCCTCCAAAGAGTGAATACTACCTAATGAAAAATAATATTGAACAGAGAATAACTTTGAGAAAAATTTAATGATTGGCTTAAAAATATTTAATCATGGAGCAGGTTGTAATGTACTAGGCATTACCTAGGAGCCTTTATATATGTGACCTTGTTGAGGTAAATTTGACCTCTTACTCCACTTGACAAAATTTAGAGGTAGGGTTTCACATTTTGGACTTTTAACAATTTGAGCCTTATTTAATAACTACATTGAAATGTGTAATGTGTATAAATGTATGAAGTGCAAGGACAAATTGATCCAGTTATCTGAATTTCTTTCAATTATCTGAATATTGGGAACGAAAGGGAATGATTTTGGTAATTTCAGAAGCTCACCATCCAGGGATAGGAAGATTTTGATTCAAGCTGCTAGACTCTGGACTGATATTTGGAAGGACGACGTTCAGGGGTCCCTTTTTTTAAAAACATGTAAAAACATATGTGATACCTCAAATCTCCTCTTTACTCTCTGTGGGTATCAAATTGGAAATCAGGACATAATAGTTCTTGCAGATGTTGCATCCTCACTATTGTTCCAGCAAAGTATCTCGAGAAAAACCTATAGAATCAGTTCTCGGTCAAGGAGCATTGAGCCTTTGGGGGCTTGCACAGGACTCTACCATAGTATCACTTATAACAAAAACTAGTGTCTAAGACTCAGCCTGGCTGAATTTTCTTGCTAGCTTTACTTCCTGATGCTACTGAGGGGAATAGAGCCACAGAGGAGGTGGGTGGAAGCAGATGCTGCTTAAGTGGTTTCCTGCTTATAATATTTCTTTACATGTGTGCTTACTCACTTCGAAATATTTGCATTTAGGTACCAAAAGCATCGAGCTCATTACCTCTTGCCCTCACTGATGAGTTAGAGAACTGAGAGAGGTAAATGCAGCTCAGACAATGTCATTCCCATGTCGAGGTAGGAGTCAAAAGATGGAACGTTAAGAGGTTTCCTCTTGGTTCCAGTTGTGCTGCCTGCCTAAATTGTTCCAGAATTCCCCTGGGGATCTTTACAGTTGGACGTAAGGCGAAGGCTCTCAGAACCCTGCATGCCCTTACTCCCAACCTCCTTGGTGGTGACGGACACACTGCTTTTGGCACCAGTCATCCCATAATGATAGTTTTGTGTTGCCATTGGGAACATGAAGACTGGGGAGTTTCTTAGGAGAGATTCTTTGGGAGACTGGGCTCTTTGTAATGAAGTCAGGTAACTTCTTTGTACTCTCCAGAGTGCAGGTTTTAGCCACAGGAGAACCCTTCCTGTGTTACCATGAAATGATGCTGAACAACCAGTCGGGGTGATACTTTCCCCCTCTGAATTAACTTTTTAGGATGGATTGAATTGACCCCTTGTTCTTTAATTTGTAGGCTCCTCAAGAAAACAGTTCTAGTCAAAGGTGGCAGTTAAAACCGGAAAAAAACTGGCAGTTGAGACCAAATAGGAAGTGACTATGCCATCAGCTCGCACTGAGGAAAAGGAAGTCGTTGCCAGGACCTCTAAGAAAGGCAGTTGTGTAAAATTACCACGCTTCAGCTTGCTTGCTGGGGTTCTGTCACCCTGTGGTAAAAGCTCCCATAGTCTTGTTGCTGCTGTTCTCAAGAGGACATGAACAGAGCAGGGTAGTAACAGGCAGCCCTTGCAGGATGATTATCAGGGACTACCAGAAGTTTCTGCGGGCAGAAACTCAACACTGTGGACAAGCAAAGCTTCCACCCTACTCATTTTTTTTTTTTCCTGTGCCAAATGGAAAGTTTAAGATTAGTAAAAAGTCAGTATGTTATCCCATGAGGCCCACCACAAGGGTCCAACTGTAGACTGTAGCAGGGGGGTTTTGCTGAGAAATAGAAGACAGGATGTCTTTTTATACTTGCACTTGGGCTCCAGAGACAGCCGAGGCCACACCACCCTTCCCTTTTTTCTTTTCTTTCTCCTCCATTCTTTTCTTTCTCACATATTTCTTGAGTACAGTGCTAGGAACTGTGCTAAGTGCTGGGAATACAAAGAAATGCAAGGAGTGTGCTTTCTTGCAGGAGAACACCATAAAAAACAAGGAACACTCAGAGTGATACATGATTATCATAGCACTACGTTTAAAAATGCTACAGCAACAGGCACCAGAGAGAAATACATTTGAGCTGTGTAGATCCTGGAAGGCTTCACAGAAGAGGTGACATTTGAACTAAGCCTTGAAAAGTGGGTAGGAGGTAGCCAGGAAAAGTCATGGGAGAGGGAGTAGAGAGAGCATTCCAGATAGAAAGAACAGCACAAACAAATGCCTAAGCCAGGCATGCGTATCCCCCATCACCTGATGATCCAGTTGAAATCTACATACTGTGCTCCATTTTGTAGAGATTCTGATTTTATAGATCTGAGGCGGAGAAAGGGCATGTGTGTTTTATTAAAAAAACAAACAACAACAAAAAACCCCCCAAAAACAGGGCGCCTGGGTGGCTCAGTCAGTTGAGCATACAACTCTTGGTTTCGGCTCAGGTCATGATCTCATGGGTTGTGGGATGGAGCCCTGCAACGAGTCTGCCTGAAAGATTCTCTTCCTCTGCCCCCCCATAAATAAACAAATCTTAAAAAAAAAGAACAACTCCTTGGGTGATTATGATGTGTCCCTCTTGGTTATGAATCACTAGCTTAGAGAAATGACAAGCTTTCTTGGAGGACTAGCTGGTAGTTTGGTTTAACAGGCAAAAATACAGAGTACATGAGGCATCCTAGTAATGAGGTTGGAAGGGGAAGTGAGGGGCAGATGGTGAGCCTTGTGTGCCTTGTTAAAGACTTTGGACTTGATCCTGTAAGCTCCTAGGAGTACTGAGTGGTTTTAAGGAAGAGAGGAATTTGCTCCAGATTGGTATGTTCAAAAAACAAAAACAAAACGCCTCTCTGGTTAGTACATAAAGGATAGATTTGATATGGGAGAGGCTGGAGGCAGAGGGACCTATTAAGAGGCCATTAGGAGGCCATTGTAATAGTACAGGAGAAGGACGGAGTTAAATTTATGGCTATGAGAATGAAGAAGGGGATAGATTCCAGAAGCAATTTGGGGGTGGAATCAACAGCATTCAATTGATTGGAAGTGGCCAGGACCAGAAGGAGAGGTTTAAATTGCCAGAGACCTCTAGCTTAGGGAAATGGGTAAATGTCGATGCCTGGAGCTGAGCCAGGGAATATGGGAGGAGGACCAGGTTTGGGGAAAAGATAAGGAGTTCAGTTTGGATGCACTGAGTTTGAAGTGTCTGTCCGATACGCAAGCGCAGATGTCCAGAAGCTAGTTAAAAATAACAAGAGGTCAGATTGCAAATATAGATTGAGAATTGCAGAGAAGAATCCTTTGTAACCTGATGGCAAGTCATCAATAAAGGACATACAAAATAGAAAGCAAGTTGGAACCGTTCACTTCCTATTTAGAGAGTCACTTCTTGAATAATTGTCCCATGTTTTGGTCCAGTGAGAGGCTGCCTGTGCCCACTGACTTCATATCTATCTGCAGAAAGCATACCATTTTCTTCAAAGTAGTGATTATTAATCTCATCTCTATAATATTATATCTCTAAATATTTCTGCTGTGTCCCTGCATACATAGATTGCCCTTTCAGTGCGCGATAATGACAGCCAAGAAAAGAGTGGAGTAAAGGACAGGAGTGACGTGAAGAGATCTGAATGCTACGTTCCCAGGTTTTCTGGGATGGTTTTCTTGCATGCAACTGTAAAATAGATTATTGTGCACCAGAGCAGTTTGTATTATATTTCCCCTCCTACACTCAAAAGAAAATGAGGTGGGAGATGACATGCATGCCTGGTTTCATGAAGCCAACTTAGTGTCTTCTACAGTGGAAAGAAAAACAGGAAGAATTTATTGCAATCTAAAGCACAGATTACTGGCAAAGCCATGTTATTTGCCTGCTGTGAAAGTGCACAGCAACTTTAGTTAATATTTCTCCCAATTTTTCAGAACCATTCATACTATTCTGGTTCTCCCATTCTTTCTGTGCTATTGACCTTTTATGAAACTTCACACATCCCTGTAGTTTACCATATGTGAAGGTAAGCATTCAAGTGGCTGAATGCCAACTTGAAATTAACATAGATAAATCATGCTTTTCATATAAATTGGGAAAATAGCGGTAGACATTTACAATCTGAAATCATGAAAGCAGATACAAACAGATTATATTCTAAATGTTTTGTACAATGCATTTTATTATGTGTTTGGGTTTTTCTCAGGTGTTGCAAGAAACTGAAACATACCAGCTCTTAAATTTTAATGTTACTTTTGCATCTGACAATATACAGATTCCTGCTATGCAAATATAGAGAAATGAGTGCTTACTATGTTGTGAAGGATGAATTTAGTTCATGAAATATATACTAAAAAAAAAGATATTTTCTTATTTTTTTCCAGACCCTCAAAGCATAAAAAGGTTATTGCTGTATGGAAAGGTCATTTATATGAACAATAACAGATGAAACGGTGTCTGGGTTGTAAAATGTTGAGTTATTGAATATGTTTCCTAGTAAAAAAGTAAGGTATTCCATGTGAGTATGCATAACAACACACTTCAGTATTGCTCTTCCACTCCAGTTCTGCACCTAGTAAATGAGATATAAAGTAATTCTTTCGTTGTCCTTTTTAAAGCAGGAGCCCAAGCCCAACTTGTATTAATGTAACTAGAAAATTAGGTAATTATAAGAGCTATCATTCATGTAATGCTTGCTCTGTGTCGGGCATGGTTGCAATTTACATATATTTCCATGTCATTTTCACCACAACTCCATGGGCTTGGTACTACTATCATATCATTCCCATTTTATAGGTGACAAAACTGAGGCACAGAGAGACAAAGTATCTCATCCAAGGTAGGATTGCCAGATAAAATATAGGATGCCCAGTTAAACTTGAATTTTATTTTTTTAAAAGATTTCATTTATTTATTTGACAGCGAGAGCACAAGCAGGGGTAGCAGCAGAGGGAGAGGGAGAAGCAGGCTCCCTGCTGAGCAGGGAGCCCAATGTGGGGCTTGATCCCAAGTCCCCAGGATCATGACCTGAGCCAAAGGCAGACGCTCAACCCACTGAGCCACCTAGGCTCCCCCTAAACTTGGATTTTAGATAAGTGATGAATAATCCTGCATGAGACATACTTATACTGAAAAACATTATCTAAAATTCAAATTTAACTGGCTGTCCTATATTTTTACTTGCTCAATCTGACAACTCTTCAAGCCAAGGTCATTTAGTTCTTAAGGAGTAGAGCTGGAATTTGAACCAAGGGAGTGTGACATCAGAATTTATGCTTTTAACCACTATGCTTCTACTGATTATAAGAAATGGAGGGTAGAGAGTTTCATTTTCTCTATGTGGAATATTGAAAAAAATCATGACTAATGAATACTTCATGGGCAAGATCACAGGTCTACAAGTTTGAATTTCTTTTAATTTACTCTGATTGTTAATATCATTTGGGTGCAGCATTTTTAGTGAGAATTTTTGTTCTAAAAGTAAAAAGATCTGTAACATTTTGAACTAATTTTTCCTTCCGTGCTCTCCAATAGTAGAGGTTAAAGAAAAATTGTGCTTCACTATAACGAATGGAATTAACTGATAAGTACTGTTGTTCAAAACACATTTTTCTTCCTTCACAAAGCAGCTTTGTGTTGTTTGTAAAGAGTAAGGGCTTTCTTTCAGGAAGAGCTTTCTAAAAGAAAAATATAAGATCTGTTTACTCACACCATTTTCTTCTTACTTTGAAATTTTTACTCTAAAACAGGCTAAGGGGCATCTACTTTTTGAAAGGTAGTACAATTTAATGGGGACAAAATAAACACGGGCTTTGGAGCCAGACAGACCTTATTAGCTTTGTGAACTTGATGTCTGAGCCTCCTTTTCTTCATCTGCAAAATGGGAGTTATTAATGCCTCCTTCGAATGCTGACAGGAAGGATTAAATGAAATGATGAACATAAACTGCTCTACTGTGCTGTCTGGTACAGAACTGACCGTTCATGAAGAGTGGCACTTCCCATCCCCTGTCCATTTGCCTCCTCCCCAGAGCCTCCACTGTGCTCAGCAACCCCTGTGAATCTTTGAAAATCTAACGCTTCTTTACGAAACCATCTTCACTTGCTCAGAAGTTACATAGCAATCAGGGGTCGAGTCAGTTGGAATCCTAAAAATCCTTGCAATTAATCTCTAAGGGCAGAAACCACACTGTAGGGGCGCCTGGGTGGCTCAGTCAGTTGGGCAACAGACTCTAAAGTGCCTAAAATGTTTTCCTTCATTCCGTGATTTTTTTTTTTTTTTGAATCCCTAACATGTTTAGGTTACAACAAAAAATTACAGTGTGATTTTTTTTTAAAGATTTTATTTATTTATTTAGAAAGACAGAGAACACAAGCAGGGGGAGGGGCAGAGGGAGATGGAGAGAATCTCAAGCAGACTCCAGTGCCCCTCGAGGGTCTCCATTCTACAACCCTGAGATCACGACCTGAGCCAAAGTCAAGAGTCTGTTGCCCAACCGACTGAGCCACCCAGGCGCCCCTACAGTGTGGTTTCTGCCCTTAGAGATTAATTGCAAGGATTTTTAGGGTGTTTTTTTTTTCTTTAATAATGAGAATATTCTTAGAGTTTCAGGTTAGGGTTTATATACTTTAGTCTCATGGGGAAACTCACCATGGACACCTCTGAGGGACACAGAGGGGCATAAAAAGAGATGGCAAGGGCAGGGAAATTATGTCATCACAGCCTTTTCCTGTGTATACGTGCGTGCCTGTGCATATGCATCGGAGCAAGGAGTGGTGATATATAACGAGGGGAAAATACAAAAATAAGTGCAGTTAGGGTCAAGTACAAAGTCGCCATCAGATTAGGAAACAGGTAACATTGCTATTGAAAAAAATCTATTCTGAGAGGTGGTATATAGTGTGCTTATTAAGAACATGGACTGTGGAGGTGCTCCTGGGTGGTGTAGTCAGTTAAGCGATGGACTCTTGGTTTTGGCTCCGGTCGTGAGATTGAGCCCCACGTGTGATCATGCCCCGCGTATGATCGAGCCCCAAACATATTAGCATGAGCCAAAATAAGAATTGTACTCAAATTGTTAAGAGACCAAGAAATGGAAAATGCATTTGGCAGAAACTTTTTTAGGCCTCAGTTTCCTCATTGTAAAAGGAAGAGAATTGGGCCATCTGTAAGGTTCTTTCCAGCACTGACATTTAATGATTATATAAAAAAAATTCTTAAAAAGCAAAATCTGGAACTCTCTGAACAATTGCTTTATAGCTAAATAATAAATCTAAAGTCATAGTCAAACATGACCTTTCAGAAGGAAGGTAGCAGGGTTTCTGTGAGGGAAAATCACATCTGACTAATCTATTAGCGCTCCTCAAGAGAGTAAATAACATATGGATGAGGAAGAACCAGGGGATATAATTTACATAGACTTAAGGGCGCCTGGGTGGCTCAGTCATTAAGCATCTGCCTTCGGCTCAGGTCATGATCCCAGGGTCCTGGGATCGAGTCCCACATCGGGCTCCCTGCTCGGCGGGAAGCCTACTTCTCCCTCCCCCACTCCCCCTGCTTGTGTTCCCTCTCTCGCTGTGTCTCTGTCTGTCAAATAAATAAATAAAATCTTTAAAAAAAAAAAAAAAACCCTTGACAAGCTTCCATCCTGTTGACTTTTTTGTTGTTGTTAAATGAGTCCCTGTGGGATCCCGGGAAACATTTTGTCATGGGAGGCAAGCAAACTTACAGAATGAACTGGAGGGCAAGAGGGATGCCTGGGTGGCTCAGTCAGTTAAACGTCTGCCTTCGGCTCAGGTTATGATCCCAGGGTCCTGGGAACGAGTCCTACATTGGGCTCCCTGCTCAGCAGGGAGCCTGCTTCTCCCTCTCCCTCCCCCTGCTTGTGCTCTCTGATAAATAAATAAAATCTTAAAAAAAAAGAAATGGAGGGTAAGAAAAAGTGGGTGCTTCTGTGGACGGAGAAGTGTCAGCGTTAAGACTCCTCTGGTCCCAGATTTATATGTGTTACAAGTGGTATAACATAAGGTATACACAGTGGTATTTCTGTGTTTGTAGCTGGCACTAAGCTCTTCTCAGTTGTGAAATGCCAAGCTGACATAGCATAAATGGCAAGAAAGTCTCTCAAAATTGGGGGAGTGGGAAAAAATGAACAGTAGATTATCTCAGCAAGGTAAAGCGTTCTACAAAAAAAAAAAAAAAAAAAAAACCCTAACTGTGTCATACAAATGATAAGACTGTTGTCATTCATGGCTCAGGGAAGAGATCTAGGAGTCACAGATATTTCTGGAACAATTTCAGCTCACTGCACCATTTTGGCCAGAAAGGTCAACAAAATTCTGTGTGTCCATAGAAAACAGACTAGAAACAGAATGATACATTATCCTGTTTTTGAAAAAAAAAATTAAGAACCTGGGGCAGGAACACAATGTTTAATTCAGGGGGCTATAAATCAAGAAAGGCAAAATGGAACCCAAGAGTTGGGCAGGCAGAACAACGGAATGAGAAGACTCAAAGTATTAGGAGTTTTTAACCCAAAAAGATAAAGATTTGAGGCAATGGCCAAAGTCCATACTAATACTGGCACTACTAATAATAACTGCTTATTTAGTACTTCCTGTGTGACTTGACATGTCCTGAATCATTCAATACCTATTACCCCTATGAGGTGGGTCCCCCTATTATCCACACTATAAAAGCATCATGAAGGGTATGTACAGAGTAAATAATGATCAAAGCTCTTTACTGGATAGAACTCAGCACAGACCTTAAAACTCAGAAGAATCAAGTTCAAGACAAACAAAAGGCAGTGAGACTCCATGCAGTGGGCAGTAAAACCTAGGGAACTCGCCACCTCAAGCAACAAGTTGAGGTGAAAACAGATTCAGGAAGGATTTAGGCTATATTTGTAGAAGATAAAACCATGATAGCTTACTAAGAGAATCTTGTGAAATGTCTTTAGCCTTTGAGGTTGTCATTAAGGAGGCCAACCACACCCTCTCCACTCCTGCTGCCAACAAGTCTCTGAGTCCTCCTATAAAAATTCGGGGCTCGATGGACCAGAAATTTGGTCAAGTGTGGCTTTTCCTTTTTAATTATGACCTAAGTAGGGGAATGGCATGTGAATTCCTTGTGGGTATTTCATGATGGTTGTACTTTAGCCTATACTTGAGCCTGTTTTCATTGATAGCCTAACATGCACTGAATCTTATTGAAAGCAAAGCTTTGCCATGTAGAAATGGAATCTTTTTTAAAAAAAAAATTACTTGCAGAAGAATAATTTGCCCGAAAGAGAGTAGGTGGAGAGTTTTCCTTTAACACCCATTCTCCAGCCAGCATTCATTTGGGGTATTTCATGCCCATTATTTCTTTAGGAAATTCCATTTCAGAGAAAATACATTTCACACAAGGAAAAACAGAAAAATAGCTTAAAAGAGTATCCCTGTATAAAAACCCTCCCATGGGGCGCCTGGTTGGTTCAGTCAGAGGAACATGCAACTCTTGATCTCGGAGTTGTGAGTTTGAGCCCCGTGTTGGGTATAGAGATTACTTAACAAAACAAAAACAAAAACAAAAAACAAAAAAGAAAAAAACAAGAAAGCCCTCCCGTGAAAACTTACACAGTATCTTCTCTGTCACACCAGTGCTCCAAAAACCCAAGGACGGAGCCATCCAGGCCTGCTCGGGGCTTCTTCTGTCTTCATGGTGTAACATGGGTAGTTTCCACAAAAGGCACCCATGTCCTCGGTTGGCTTGGTGACCTCTACCTTATTGAAATACTGTATGTGCTACAGGCACACCATGAAAAAGAAATGGGGAAGAGAAGAAAGCCTAAGAGTGAACATCTAGTTCACAGAGAACTCACCTTATCTGTGGGAAAGAAGGATGAAAAGAAAAAAGAAAACAACTGGAAAGCGGAGAAACAGAGAAAGGGCAAAGGACAAATGAAAAGATAGGATTGTTCTGAAGTCAATGGAAATCATTTCAAAAGCGAGAGAGGACGACATGTGGATTTCAATTCTAATATGGATAATTGGGCCATAGCAAAATGCTGAAGGTGTGTAATCCTTTGAGCTCTCCTACTTCTCACAGCAGAGTCTCTGCGCTCTGGCCACTCCCCTGACCCTGACCCTGTGTCCCCTGGCTGCCCAAAAGCCCATTTCGGCAGCTAGTGGCTGAGCCAGTACTCCCCCAGGCTGTGCCCTGGTTCTGGGCTTTTCTCACCTCTCTGGATCCAGATGTATCTGTGTTTTGCCCATTTCGTTACCCTGCTGGAGAACATCTTCATCTTAATAGAGACTACTACTTATTAAATACGGCTCTCTACTTGCAAGTGCAAGTAGAGAGAGAGATTCGGGGAGCAGAGCCCTCCCCACACCCTCAAATAACAGGTGAAAAGCCAACAGCCTTTTGTCTCCCAGGTAACCACACTGACCATAGGTTTCCTCATCTGTAGAAAGGAGACAATTAGGCCTTTTGTTTCTGTTACAGTTGACAACACTTTTACATACATTTACCTGTTGGATCCTCCCGGCCACCCTCTGAGGTTGAGGATTATTTCTCCATTCGACAGACGAGGGAACTGAAGCTCAGTGAGGTTAAGTAACTTGTCCTGGGACGATATGTGAAAGGGCCAGTGCATGAGGAGGAGACTCACGGTTACAGAAGCCGCTCAGCCATGTGGAGGCAGTGTGATATCAAGGTTGTGCGCGTGGGCTTTGCAGTCAGACACCTAGGTGTGAATCCTGGCCTGTCCCTTATGATGTGGCATCCCTTTGGCAACTCCCTTCTCTGACTCTACATTTCTTCTTTTGGAAGATGCAGCTAAGAATGTTACGAGGATTAAATGTAACGCTGAGTGTAATGCGCTTAGGACAGGGTAGAGCACGTGAGCAACAGGCAAAAGATGTGGAAGCTCCTGAAATGATGGTTAGTAGTAGTAATACTTGGCGCACATGCTAGCCCAGAACATGGAGTCCACTGGCCCGAATGTAGAGTTAGCCACTAGAGACGAGGCCATAGGCAAACAGAACCAAACATGGCTGATGCAAGGAGAGAAAGCGGAGGCTGTGTGCTCTGCATGGGGGACTGGTCAAGGCTACCCAGGACTAGGTTGCGGTTTCCTTAGAACAGCGGTTCTCAAACTTGAGCCGGGGTTAGAATCACCTGAAGGCTTTCTTAAACGACGGATGGCTGGGCCTCACTCCCAGAGTTGCTGATTCAGAAGGTCTGGGATGGGGCCTGAGAATTTGCATTTCTAATGAGTTCCTTGGTGTTGCTGATGCTGACCTCTGGAGCCCACTTTGAGAATCACTGTCTTAAAATAGAGAATCCTGTCCAGTTCTAGGCATCAGAGTTTCCTTGCTTTTGTCTCCTTTTCTCAGTAAAAATCCACTTGAAAAATGCCTCCCCTGTTCTGGCAGAAGAAAGGGAATTGCCCATCACCGGTCCAGGAGGGCCAGCATAGTGAGAGGACTACTGGAAAGCAAGGATGACGGTGTCAGTGGTGGCCCTGGCTAGAAGGCTGGGGGCAGCCTTAGAGTAGAACAAAGGTCAAAACTCAGATGGGAAAGAGTCAGAGACAGCTGTGATTACGGAACCTTTCACAGCTTGGATTTTCCCTCACAAGCTTTTTCTTACTTAAGCTTTTTATCCCTTTTATAACTACTACTATATTTGGGCTGGGGGGTGGGGGGTGGGGAGAAGGGGGGGTGGTGGGAGAAGGATTCACTATAGTTTCTTCTTGCACTTTTCCTACTTCCTTGTTTTACTCTTTGTCAACCACAAGGCCAGTACGAACTTCTTGCAGAGCCTAAAGCAGCGTGCACAGATGATGGCAGCCTGAGCAAAAAGTTTAACAAAATTAGACATCTCTCTTAAGGCAAAATATGTGCTCTGTGCTCTGTATCATGTTACAGCAAATTCGAAAAACCAAGGGCTGGATTCCAAGTCACCGCCTGGCAGTTGTCAGTAACTAAGCCTCTGCTACCTGTTAAACACAGTTAATGAAGCAGTCTGTGTTTATAGATTAGAGGATTTGTCTTTGAAAATAGTAACCCAATAGAATAAGAAAGATGGATAGCCTTGTATTTAGATTTTGGGATTAGAAATCATCTGTCCCATGAATTCCAAGGGGGCAAAAGAGCTTGTGGCCTCACTTACCGAGAATGTCTATTTCTAGTGCAAATCTTCAGAAACTGAAACACAAATAGGAAACTCTGCTATAATTATAAGAATGTAAGTTTCTTTAGCTCTTGAGGCAGAGATACTTTAGATTAGGGATTCCATATAAGGTGTCTGGGCCTGTTCAGTGCCTTTAAGCTATCAGGTATTTGCCTGTACCAACCTGCCCACATTACATGAAAACAGGCCTCCCTCATTCTTTCAGAATTCATGGCTTCTGTCCTGAACCATTCACCCCAGCTTATCTCACATTCATTCCTAACCCTTCCTCAGTCTGTTCTCATTTCTGACCTCGTGACTCATTTTTCCTCTTACCGCCTTGCCTCACCCTGGGACCTGGCACTTGCTATTACTTCTTCGACTTGAGCCTTTTGCAGTCCTCTTTGGCCAATAATCAGATTCTCCACTTGGCTAGACTGTGGGTGGCATCCATGAATGAGTGCCTTGAACTGGGGACCAGTCCACTTCCTGGGACTTTTACACGGGCCCCCATAGAAGGTACCCCTGCCTGAGAGCAGAACACAGACTTGAGAGATTTGTGGCTCCTTGATAATGCTCTCAGAAGGAACAGAAAACAAATGGAAAGGAAGGAATTTGATTGCCCAACCACTATCTACCGATGAGCCAACTGAATTTCTATATTGCCTAAAGTAAATGAGGAAGAAAAGTGATGGTTTATAGCATCTACTCTTTAGTAGTTCTTGCTTCTCAGATGTGAAGAATTATTATTTATTTTTTCCTCTCCTTCATATCCGCCTGCCCCCAGCATCCCACCCATCAATCGATTGCCAAGACTCATTAAGTCTACTCTCCATAATGTCTCTTGAATTCATCATCTCTTGCCTGAACTGTCTGCAGTAGTGTCCTAATAATTGGCCTCCCTATGGCCAGTGTCTCTTTCTCCCCATCCCACTTTTTTTTTTTTTTAAAGATTTTATTTATTTATTTGACAGAGAGAGAGATAGCGAGAGCAGGAACACAAGGAGGGGGAGTGGGAAAGGGAGAAGCAGGCCTCCCGCCGAGCAGGGAGCCTGATGTGGGACTCGATCCCAGGACCCTGGGATCATGACCTGAGCCGAAGGCAGACGCTTAACGACTGAGCCACCCAGGCGCCCTCCCCATCCCACTTTTCCATGCTTCTCATCCCCTGCCTACCCATTCTTCACACTTCTGCCAAAGTCATCTTTGTAAAACACAGATTTGATCATGTTACTCCTCCTCTTAATACTTTTCATTCCCGTGTATGTGTCGGATTGTTATTATATATATGATTCTGGTTTTCTAGAAAACAGACTCTTCTAATTATGAAATAGTATTGATCTATATCTGTACTGTGTTTTAGAGTGTTTTCACAGCTAAAACATTAATCCTGTGACTCAGCTCTTATTTTCTCTCTATATTTGAGGAGAGAGTATAACTTTTATGTATAGTGAATGGTACATAGCATGCGGCAGGTATTTACAAATTATGTATTGGATCTGTTTGGCTAAGTGAGTAGGTTAGGTCCTCCTGAAAAAAAGTCGAACTTTCAGTTCCAGAGAGTGAATTTGTTAAATCTAATTCGGATGCTGGCAAATCTCAGTTGTTTAGAGCATGTAATTACTGAGGTCAAAGTTGGTGGTTCAATTCCCATTTGTTTAAGTTAGCCTCATTCGGTTTCATGGACATAGTTTGTAACCCTAACCTCAGCCAGCTATTTCACAATTGCAGGTCCCAGTGGAACATGGGTAACAGAATATGGATAAATCTACACCATGACTACATCCCTGTTACTTGAAAACTCAAATATAATGCTAACTCCTTAGTGTTATATAGGGCTTTGTATATTCAGTTACACAAAGAAGTTTTAGTAATAATCATCTAGACAAAGAGACAATATGATTCTCCAAAATGGTACTTCGAGGACCCCAAAGAAAGCTTAGGAAATATCTCTTCCAATAGTAGTTTCCTAAATATACAATTCCTGTCCAATAATGCTAATGCCACCTCGAATGATGACTTGGACAATAATTTTTAACATGGCTTCAGATAAATCCTGTAGTAATCCCACATATGATTTTCTACATTTTCTCTCTCTCTCTTTTTTTTTCTAAAGATTTTGTTTATTTGACAGAGAGAGAGACAGCGAGAGAGGGAACACAAGCAGGGGGAGTGGGAGAGGGAGCAGCAGGCTTCCCGCTGAGCAGGGAGCCCGATGCGGGGCTCGATCCCAGGACCCTGGGATCATGACCTGAGCCGAAGGCAGACGCTTAACGACTGAGCCACCCAGGCGCTCCTACATTTTCTCTTGAATGACTAACAAACTAGTGTACTGCTTATACTAGCTTTCTCATTCAGAGATGTGATGAGCAGCACGCTCAGCCCATGTCCAGATGGCATGACAAATATGGTAGCACTAAGAAGACCCTGACTTGAAATTTTCGGGTCCCCTCTTATTGATTCTGGGTTAAGGTAAGATTCCTTTGTGCAAATGCAGATATCTCTGAAAGGAGTAATAAATCATTGTCAGTCATTAGCATCCAGGTATAAATTAATTTTATCAGATCCTTTCCATCGAACACCTAACTGAAAGAGGTGCCTTAAGAAAGATACCCGTCTGGTATATATCAGTGGGAATATAGTGGAGGCTGAGGTTCATATTCCCAAAGAACAGACTTAGGTCCGATCCTGAGGCACTATGAAGACACAGGATAGGACATGTGGGGATGAAGTAGGGAGGTTCCTAGAAGAGAGAGCAGAACAGTACCAGAAGACAAGCTTCTCTTGCAGATCTATTTGGCTTTCAGCCAGTGGTAATAAGAATACATGAAATGGTATCATATAAACAGCATTCTGTAATGGTTAAGAAACCAAGTTCTGGCATCAGACAGACTTGGGTTCAAGTTATAGATCTGCCACTTTCTAGCTATGTGGACTTGGGCAAATTTCTAATTGTTCTGAGCCTGGATTTGCTGATCTTTAAAGGTAATAATAGTACATACCATGCAGGGTTGTCTTGAGAATTAAATGGGATAGTTCATGTAAAGCACTTAGTGGAATGTCTGGGATGCCATAAGTGATCAAGAAATGTTAGCTATTACTATATAAATAAAAATTTAAGGTTGTATTTTATTCTCAAATATATATAATATATTCTTTGTGGACTACTATTTCAGTGTATTTAGATTTATGCCACCTCAACATAAAAACTCTAGCAAATTTCTTTGATGCTGGAAAGAAATAAACCTGAAATAACATAAGAAATAAGCCCAACAAATACATGAGGACGGGAGGGTCCCTGTATTCCAACAGAGACCCAAAAGCCATACTTTGGAAAGATGAGGTCTAATCAAATGTGTGTAGTTGACAACTGAATTGGTACCATGAGAACTCAGAGCAGTGTAGAAGGCCAACAGATGAAACAGAGCTAGAGGCAGAAGCACACATTACCTATTCACATAGAAACTGTGTGTGTGATCTCTGGTCAACTGTACAAACAAGATGTGGTTTCCTTCACAAAAACCATTTAGAGGAAGGCAGTGGAAGTGCAACCCCTTTTCAAGATAGGAGTTTAGGGGCAAGACATCACTGGTGACCAACTCAAAGGTCATGTTTATTATTATTCATGTAGACTTTTAATTGACAGTTCAGAGAAAATAACATTTGTGTTCGTGTCCTCCTTGGGCCTGAGGACATTCTTCTTGTTCAGAATCCACTGATTAGCTGGTATAAACAAATCTCAAATCACCAAGTTAACAACTGTTGCTCTTTTAGGACATAAACAACGAGTTCTTACCTATGTGACTGAAAGCAGGCCAAAGCAGTAGGTTTGAGGGAATGTTAAAAGTATGGCTGTTAACTGTCACCTGCACAATAACCCCTGACAGCCATTTCCTGCTTGGCAGCATAGGGGAGAGGGCTGGGGGGTGTGGGTGATTGACTTGTCATCTTGACTCGTCATTATGCCTTGAATAAACCCTTCTGCCTACCTGTCCTGCACAAGCAACATTTTCTTTAATTATGAGAGACAGACATAGTGTCAGGAACTGGTTCTAAGGAAAAAGGTCAGGGTTTGTCTCTGCTAGATTCAAAAAGTGAGTTTTCAAGTCAACGGGATAACAATTAACATTTGTATGTAGCCCCTTCCAGCATGTAAAGCACATTTTCCTGCATGATTTCATTTAACTCCTACAACAGATCTGTGCGGTAAGTCATAGCTATTTTTGCTTCTCCTGTGAGGAAACCGAGTTTCCAGGGAGAGAAGACTTGCCCCAGACCTCACAGCTAAGTGACAAACATTCTAGCATTGACTCCAAATTCTGGGCTCTTGACTTCACAGCTGATCTCGATGAACACTATCACTGTCTACCAGGGTTCCCTGTCTGACCTCTCCTTCTACTAGTCATGAGATGCTATTCATTTTACCCCCGTAATACTTCTCAAATCTATCCACTATTGAGCTTCCTGTCCCCACTTCCATGGCCCTAGCCTAAGGCATCATTGTTACTCACCTGGATGATTGTAGTAGTCTCCTAACTGGTCTGCTCATAATTGTCTGATCTGTCCTACCTGTTGCTGCTAAAGTGGGCTATTTAACAGTGCAGATTGGAACACAACACTCACTTGATTGTAAACCCATTGATGGCTCCTCAACACCTAATTCCTTAGCATGGCCCTGCCTCATCTCTTCCTTCTTCTCCTTCTTATACACTGTATGCTCTGGCTAGAACTAGCTCTCTTCTCCTCCTTGAACCTCTCAGGACCTCTCTTGTTCTGTGCTTTTCACAGAGGGGAACATTTCTACAGGTTGTGCTCTATTATCACAGGGAGTCGAAGCCATAAGCAGGAAAACCACGGGCATCACATTCTGTTTAAGTGTAAGGGGAGACTTGGCAGTGCTGACCTGGGAAAGGCAGCCCAATGGGCAGCACCAAATGTCCACCTTGATTTACTCAAACTTTGACAGGTTAAATGAAGAGCAAGGGTGCTTTCTTCTCCTCAATGAAAATAATGGATATGAATTCCCTTTAAGAATTCCAGATAAAGTATTCCAACCATGGGACACCCCAGCCAGGTAGAGTTCTTCCTCCTAACACTTGGAGGAATTTAGTTTCAGTTTCTGAAAATTCCAATTTCCAAAAAATTGGAAATTTTTTTTTCTCCTGTTGTCTACCTTATTATATAGGAGCAGCCTTGAACAAATGTCTTCAATGATATATTCTAACCCTGATGTAGTGCTCCCATTCATCTTCATTTAAACTCTTGTTATGGCATTTAACAAGTTTGGCTGTAATTATTGATTTACATGTTCATCTGATCCACTGTACTCTGCAATAAGGGCCAAAGACTTGTCTGATGAAATATATACCCAGCCTTTCTGCCTACGACAACATTTGGAACATAGTAGGGAGTAAAAGCTGTTTATTACGTGAAACTCATAAGCAGTGATTCATTATCTGCCATATGCCCAACTCTGTGACATGTAGGGAGGTACTAGATCCAAGCCTCACTGAAAAGAGAATTATGCAATTCATTTTGCTAAGGAGCAACATACGACATTTTATAATTGAGATATTGTGTGGTGCCGACTGAAAGTCTATAGCAGTTCAGGAGAAGATTTGAAACTAAGGAGACACCTTTTCCCTTTAGAAACGATGATTACTTATGAAGGGCCAACAGCAATTGAATATTTGCCATCTGGCAACTGTCACAGTACTCATTGTAAATCAGATTTAATAAACCCAAGTCCTTTTAAAGGTGAAGGTGTTTTCTGTTATTTAGGGAGCAATATCATCCCCCAGGAGACTGACTCAAGGAAAGTACTTAGAAACTGAAACTAAATTCCTCCAAGTGTTAGGAGGAAGAACTCTACCTGGCTGGGGTGTCCCATGGTTGGAATACTTTATCTGGAATTCTTAAAGGGAATTCATATCCATTATTTTCATTGAGGAGAAGAAAGCACCCTTACCCTTGCTTTTCATTTAACCTGTCAAAGTTTGAGTAAATCAAGGTGGACATTTGGTGCTGCCCATTGGGCTGCCTTTCCCAGGTCAGCACTGCCAAGTCTCCCCTTGCACTTAAACAGAATGTGATGCCCGTGGTTTTCCTGCTTATGGCTTCGACTCCCTGTGATAATAGAGCACAACCTGTAGAAATGATCCCCTCCACTCTCAGCTAGCTGACTGGGAAGCTACGTGTCTTCCCTCAAAAGGGAGTTTGAACTGCTACCCAGCCACCACTCCAGAGAGCTGGAAGTAGTTGTTTTCATTCCTAAATGTGGGGCCTTAAGTATTTTCCCAGTAAAGTTGAAGTAAATCCGAATTGTCTTGAAAACACGGATGTGCTGTGGGAGATGCTAGGTGGGGGATGTCATTCAAGAAAACTGAATCAACAAATCTTTACTGAGTACTGGCTGTGCTTAAAGCCCTGTGCTTATTGTGGTATGTGACATGTGGAAGCATAAGCCATGGTCCTTGCTCTTAAATTGTTTAATTAGGTGGCAGAGGGGTCCCTTTACCTGGAGCAGGGATGGGAGGAGAAAGTGAAGTTGACCCTCAGTTGGCGTGTGATGAAGAATTAACTGAGGCATTTTCAGAAAACTAAAAGAGCAGATAAGCTGTGATAGGAAAATGTAGGCTGGGGGACAGGGATTGGTTGAAGAGTGAAGAAAGGAAAAAAGGAAGATCCAAAGCAAAGGATTCTAGATGCATGGTAGCGGGTAATGCCAGGCAGAACCTCCTAAGACAGAGAAGTACATAGGAAAGTTCATGGAGAGAGCAAGACCTATGTCATAGGCTGGGGAAGGGAGGTAAAAAGAAGCATAATTCATAGAACAGAGTAGTCAGAATGTACCAGCTGTGTTGGTAATGAGGATGCAGACTGCATACATAGAAATGGGTTCTACCAGAAGCAAATGGGTTCCATCTAGGGTTCAAACAAAAAGTACCTTACTCCTCCAGAAACCAGAATGAGAACCAAAGATAATAGATCCAGTCTGGACCGGAGAGTAGAAGTAAAGTGAACCAATCAGAATCTCATCACTCTGAGAAAAGACCTGTGGATTAGAAAGGAATGCCAGCAGATGGATCCTGAGTAGAATCCACCCATGGCTTACATCCAAGCAAAATGAGTCACCTGACCTGTACCTGGAGAAATTTTACTGGTATAGTACATAGCTTGGAATTTCTTTACAATAGAGAGATACATAGTTATAAACTTAAATTACTTGTGTTGGTCCTCAGTGGATAATATGGAAGGAGAGGAATGCTGGTGGAAAATCTGGATGGTCTGGTGAAAATGGGGAATCTATAACTCTGAATAAAGAAATCTCTAGCCTCATCACACATGGTGTCTTAATAACCTGAAATATGGGGCACCTGGGTGGCTCAGTCATTAAGCGTCTGCCTTCGGCTCAGGTCCTGATCCCAGGGTGCTGGGATCGAGCCCCACATCGGGCTCCCTGCTTCGCGGGAAGCCTGCTTCTCCCTCTCCCACTCCCCCTGCTTGTGTTTCCTCTCTCACTGTGTCTCTCTGTGTCAAATAAATAAATAAAATCTTTAAAAAAAAATAACCTGAAATATGTCCAAATGGGGTAACCATCCCTCAGGGTCTGAAATTCCCACTGTGAGATTCTATATTTCATGGCCTTGTGGCAACATAAGCTGTAATTGAACTAAGATGTTGTTACCTGGGAGGAATAACACCTTATCTGATTTGTTACTTTTGTCTCCATTTATTTAACAAATATTGAGGGTCTGGAGCAAAGCTACTGGATGCAGACATGTATAAAACCGAATCCCTCCCTTCAAGAAGCTCACAGTTTAGCTGAGCCCAGGGCCTTCCATGACAATGGTATAGGAACATTGGTCCTATGGGGAGGTATAGGTGGAATGAGGTTACACAGCAGAGAGAGAGAGAGAATTTGCAGGAGGCTAGAAAAAGTTCAGAGCCTAGAGATCTGTGGGGGATGACAACCTAAACTGAGGAGCCAGGAAGAGGCTGTAGCAAGAGAAGGGCTAGCATGGGAGGATGGCCAGTTCTATGGACTGGAAGATAGGTAATAAAGCCTGTAAAGAAGAGAGACGAAGAAGCCAAAACTAGAGGAAACTGAGTTTTCTGAGTCTAAGTTTATGATGGAAAGAATGTCTGTTGTTTCAGTGCCTCTAGGGTGTGAGTGTGTGTGTGTGTGTGTGTGTGTGTGTGTGTGACAGAGGCAGAGACAGAGTGAAACAGGCAAAGAGTGACAGAGGGAGAGAAAGAGTGAGAAAGAGCAGGAGAGCAAGAGTGAGTAAGCGAGAGAGCAAGAGAGAGAGAGAGAGAACTTGAGAGTCTGTCAACCCTTTTAACCATTGGTAACAGGGTGGAGACTGTAACCACTAAAACAAAAGCAACTAGATCAGTGAGTCTAAATTGAACTTTAAAAAAGAGGAAGTGAGGAAAGTTTGTTTGTGAGCTCTGGTGGCAGGAAATCCTGTGACTAACCTTATTTCACACATCTCAGATTATTCAAAAGGATCTTAACTTTCTTAAGAACAGTAACTTAAAATGGAAGGGGGTGTCTCAGAGGCACTGATGTCTGAGAAGAGCTGACACCCTTGCTAAATAAACTAATCCAATCTGGGTTGCCCTTTACTGTGTGAAGGGCCCCTTTAGGGAGCGTGACCCCCTGGTATTTCCAATCAATAGAGTAAATAGCATTAACAAATGGATTCAACTCTATTGGGAAAAAAATGCCAACACGTTGGAAACAAAATCAACGGGTGAGCCTCTTCTTACTGGTAGAAATGTTTTCATAGAGCCGAAAGCAAGCATTATATATGCGCTCTAATAATTTTAAATAGCACGGGTGGAAGTATGGTGATGATGAGGACTTGCAGGGGGCTGAAGAGCTGGTGAGGAGGGGGAGGGATGGTGGTCAGTGTCGGGCAGTTACAAAGCAGCACGCGTCCAGGCAAGTAGGGACCTGTGCTCCCACATGGCACAGTAATGGCAAGGAGCCCCTGTGCTGGCCGAGGCTGGCCCATTAGCAGGGACAGTTAGGGTTCCAACCACCTGGAGCTTTCGTTTCCAGCTGAGCATGCAAGTTTGGCCAGAAAGAGTGGGGGGATGTCTCAGACTTCTCTTTCATAACCGCGCGTGAAAATGTATCTCGGGCAAACACAGGAGTGCTTCGCTTTTCTGTTATTCTAGAAATACATCTAAAGCATGCTCAGTTGTCTGAAGGCAATAAAGGAAGAAAGTGGGGGAATTGTTTACAATGTATGCTGAGGGCTGGCACAGTTCAGGCCAAGTGACTGGATTTCCTAAATGGCCAGGGAGACCCTCTTAACAACACATCACTGCTCTCCTTGATGGAGTCAACAGGACTCTGAGCCTCATCTCCCTTTCAGATAAAATCCCCTATCTAAAGGTGCACAAACCATGTCAATACTCATCTTACCAGCTCCTGTCCGGCCATGCATCTCTGTGGGGGTGTGCTGTGGGGCTGCATGTCTCTACAGGCCGCGGAGCCAAGCTGTAGAAAAGGCCAGAATCCTATTTACAGGCCTGACTTGTCATTTCACTCCTGGACTGATGAGGGCAGGTTTCTCTCTGCACTGTCTGAAATCATTTGGGGGAACCTGCTGTGTTCAAAGAACTCAAACAAAAGGCAGGACGAGTAAATAAGTCAGATATTTGCAGGCGCAGGCTGGAAACTGGGCCTCCAGCTGACACACACACACGCTGGTGGTGACTTTTCAGGGTTCTTATCAGGCTCATGCTGGCCAACCACCAGATCTGAGGGGCCAGGTCAAGGTTGGAGACCCCAGTAGGCTGAAGTAAGTACTCCCAGCTGGTCTGGAGAGCTGGGACTGGAGACCGGGGCTGGAATTACATCTGTACCTGGTTCAGGCAAGGTTCGGGAATCTGAGACAAGAGCCAGGCAGAAGCCAAGACATGAGGGAGGGGGTATCTCAGGCCAAGGGAATTCTGCAAATAAAGGCAAAGAGGCAGGAAGGCACAGAGTACTTCTGAGGAGGAGGGGGGATGTATTGTTAGTGCCCAGGAACATGGGAGGACATAGAAACCTGAGGCCCTGGGAATCAAGCCTCAAGACCCGGGAGAAAACTGAAAATTGTTCAGTGCTGGGGAGGTGGGATCAAGGAAAGAGCTTCTCATCCTTGACTTCAGAAAGGGGAAAGCAGTTACCTCAAATCCCCGTGATCGGGTTGATTGTACTTGCAATCTTATTTGAGGGCCTTGGGGCTGGAAACCAGTCCAAAGAAGACTTGGGACTCAATTAAATGCATTTATCAAAAGCCTACTGTGCACAAAGCACTCTGCTCGGTTCTGAATCAGGAATGTGACGATTGGGAACATAAAAGCCCTATCAGGAGTGTAAACCATACCAGATTTGGTTCTGTCGAAAAGCCAAGTGTGTGGAATCCCCAGGCCTGATTGGACATATGATGTGCTGTAGACTCATTATGAATATGGCAACTATAATTTACGAATCCCAGGTTAGATACATGATCCAACTAAGGATTTTTTTTCTCATTACTGAATTTATTTACATAGTTATTATAAGCTATTCTAAGATTCGAACATTAAATCGCATTCAGTTCTACATTTTATAACTGATCTTTATCGAAAATAAACACACATGAAGAGAAATACAGTAATAAAAATGTACATGAGCGAGAAGCAAAGAAGTAAATTAGAATATGCATACGCTTTGGAGTAGAAAAACATGATTTCAAATCTTATCTATACCCTTTACTAGCTGTGTGACTCAACCTTTCTGTGCCTTAGTTTTCTCATGTGTAAAATGAGGATAAAAAAATAATACCTTTGGGGCACCTGGGTGGCTCTGTCGGTTAAGCGGCTGCCTTCGGCTCAGGTCATGATCCCAGGGTCCTGGGATCGAGCCCCGCATTGGGCTCCCTGCTCAGCGGAGAGCCTGCTTCTCCCTTTCCCTCTGCCTGCTGCTCTGCCTACTTGTGCTATCTCTCTGTCAAATAAATAAATAAAAAATATCTTTAAAAAAATAATACCTTTAAGAGTTTATTGTGAGGATTAAGTGAAATACTACACATAACACATTTAGCAAACTGCACGTAAGTGCTCAAAAAATGAGTTTGTATTTTTGTTGTTGATTTTGTCATTCGTTTGTTGTTGAAGCTGATAGCATATTCCATTTATACTTTGTTTTTAAATGGATTCAGCTTGTTCCAGAAATCTTTATCCATAATTTTTTCAAGCAACTTTTTCAAACAAATCTTGGCAAGCGTTTGTGTATTCATTTGGCTTATTCAGAGAAAGTTTACATTTTCTAGTGATCAGGAGTGGCTTTTCCTAATCCACTTAATTTGCCAATTTGTGAAAATGACCCTTGATCCCAACATTCCTACCTCATAGTAAAAGGATAATTCTCCACATCCCTTACATCTAGAAGATTGATATTCTCAAGAGGAAATTATTTAAGTATATTATACTATATCTGATCTATAGTTACTCTCTCTCTGTCCCATTTGACTAGCAAGTCCTTATTAGGCTAAGATTTAGGAACCAAAGGTTCATTAGACAGATCATTGTAAGACACAAAAGCAAAAATACTTTGGTAAAGACTGTCTCATTCAGGGCTCTTTATGGACTAACTCAAGGGTAATCATAGAATCTTAGCTTGGGTTCTCCAGGAATCAGACTCTGAGACAAGGATTTGAATGGATACGGTTTGTTTGGGAATTGCGGGTAACACCTGTAAGGGAATGGGATCGTTATAAAGGAATTGAAGGCACTCTGTAAAGACTGTGCTATTAAGCCAGCTACCACAGTGATGGACTGACACCTAATAAGAGAGGGCAACTCTGGAAAATGGTGCAGCACACACCACACCGCAGAGTTATCCCACTAGAGAGAGGGGCCAGGCAGCTGAAGTATTCATACACCAACTTATGAGCCACATCTCACCGCTCTGGGGGGGCGGCAGGGAGGTTAATTCACTGGCGTTTTTTGGATTGCTGCCCATGGAGACAGCATGGAGATCTGCAGTTCTGGGAAAGAGGTCTCAAGCAGTCATACAGATACTGGCAGTTGGAACTTGGCCTGAGGATGTGGAAAGGTCCATGGGACATTGGGGGAGCTCTGACAATACCTGTTATATCAGGAGAAGCTCAAACGGGCTTTTATCCTACGGGATGTCAGGCTACTGGGCTAAGGTTTGGGCTGAGCTCTGACTCTGGTTCTGGCTCTCTTACTGTTGCCTTAATCTTTTAATATACTTGCCACTGACTGACATGTACTTTCTTGCTACCAGAGTGGTAATATCTAACAATGAAGGATGATCTTGGGGGCAAAAACTGGAGAGAGAAATTCAGAGGATCAGAGCAAGGGCATTTTCCTTTATACCTAGAAACACTGGCCCATCTTTCTGCACCCCTGACCTCCTCCTATCGCCTTACCTCACGCAAGGAATCAAGCCAAAAGACCGAGAGTGAGAAGAGGGAGTCAAAGAGAACAGAGCTGTTACCTGCCTAACATCGTGGAAGCAAGAGATTGCCTGGAGAGGAAATCCCAAGAAAGAGGCAGACCCTCAAAATCCTAGCACAATGGATCAGCGTCCTGGAATGTGATGACTCCCTTACTATGCTACTCTTCTTCCTGTGGATGGGTGGGTGTTAGGAAAACGGAGGAGTCGGCCAACATTTATTAAGCTTTGTCTTCAGAAGACCTGGGTCGGTAGTTTGCACACCACAGTCCCAGGTATAGTAGACATTTGCCATGCTTTGGCTGTCTACCACTGAATTCCTTAATAGTTCTCTAGTCTCCTGCTGAGGAATTGTCCATTGTGTATGGTCCTAGTGGGCGGCAGTGCTTACCTTTCATTACGGTAGCCCAAGGGCCAGTATCTTGCTCTCCACAGCTCTTCGCAGCCATGGGGCAGGCACGTAACCATCAGAAAAAATCCTGGAATTAATTTGCGTAACTCTGAAAGACTTGGGGCATAGGATCGCAACTGAAATGAGATCAGAGGATGAAAGGAAGACATTTCTTTATTTCCATGGGTTTTACAAGTGGAATATTTCAGAGTTAAACAGAAGGAGCTTTCTGTGTAAGGGTCACCTGAACAGGTTTATCACACTGGGAGCAGGACTGATGATGATGGTGATGATGATGATGATGATGATGATGGTGATGATGATGGCGAGGACAACAAAGAAAATGGCTAATGCTTACCAAGTGCCTACTCTGGGCCAGACATTTCACATGGGTGATATCATTTATCCTTACAATAATCCTGTGATTTCAGTGCTATCATGCTCTCCGTTTTTCAGAAAAGGAAGCTGAGGCTTGGAGAAGTTAAGTAACTTGCTAAAGCTCATACAGCTAGCAAGTGGTTTCAAATCCAGTTCCATCAGATTCCAGAGCCCGAACTCTTTACTGTCATGCTGGGCCGCAGCTTCTCATGGCCAGGAAGTCAAATAGTTGCAACAAGCTCAGCTGAAACTTAGGAACAGAAGGGAGTCCAAGTCCAAGGTAGTGAGGAGGGCACCATTAAACTAGCTGATCAGAGTGTGCAACCTGGGAAGGGAGGCTGCTGTGACCAGATCATGTGGTCATGATTCAAATGGAGTGGAAGGTACTGAGTGATGAGGTGCTGCAGGGAGGGCAGAGAACCGGTTCGGTGACTACAGGATGATGGAGACAGCAGGGGAGGATGATGCCATTCGAGTCCGAGATGCTGTGTGGGGAGTGGCATGTTCTGGTCTGTGGCTTCTGTGAGTTTAAAGGGGCTAGCTGCTCTATCTCGTGCTATCATCTTCTTCAATACTGTGTTGATTTCCTGATTTTTACAAAACCCATCAGAGTCTTGACTTCGCAGTTTTGTTCTCCTGGTCATCCAAGTACAATTTACATTAAGTTTAAATCTGCGTTTTTAAATATTCTCCCAAGCAGTTCTGGGTCCCATTGGGACAAAATTCAGGTAATGATTTGGAGGCGTGGGCGTATTTGTGCCCACGCAGGTCCCTGCTTATTTCCCTTTGGTTACATATATCTCTATTGATAGGGAAATTGTATTCAAGAATGTTCAGTTCAAGTATGTGTGATACTGCATGCTTGAGGGGTTTTAATAATGATGATTCACATATTTCAAACATTAAAAAGTGACTTTAAGGTTCTTTTTTCTTTTGCCTGAGAGTTTCAAAGGGTGTAGAGAAGCCGCTTCCGAGTACGGAAAGCGAAATCTGGCTTTATGCCAAGTTGTGCGTGCGTACGTGCGTGCGTGCGTGCTTGCGTACACGCATGCATGCGCTCTTGCGTGCATACACATGTGCCTGCTTGCTTCTACCCACCCCAGTGCTTTGCTATGATTGAAACACCACAGAGCAGCCCCCACCAGGCAGCTGGCAGGTACCCTGAGGGCTACTGGTAGTGTGATAGTCTCAGAGCTGTGAAAAAGAAACTTGAGAAATCATGTTGAAGAAATAATTTTTCATCTACTGGGGCCTTAAGGATATAATAATATGGATGGATATAAAATTCATGCAGGTATCTCTAGCCAGCATAAATTATAAAGGATGAGACATAGCACCCCTCCTCCACACATAACTCCTTACAAACAGTTCTCAAGACCCCTTGTTTACATTAGTTGTTGGGGAAATGTGCTTTCACATGGGGGGCAGAAAGGGTTAGAGGAGAAAGAGTGTGTGTTCAGGTGTCTCAACAGCTGTGTGAAGAACATACTTGCTTGTGGAAGTCAGCTGTTCGCCAAGGTCCAAGACCCCTGCATGTATCTAACTGTGCCTCCCCTCCTCTGCTGTTGTCAGACTCCAGACCCCGGAGAGTGAGCTGGGCAGCCTTACAGGCTGGCTAAGCCCCAAGTCAGAGGTTCATTATTGTTGAAAGGAACCATAGGGTTTATCCAAATTACTGAGACAAGGTCACAATGGGGACCAAATCCAGTTTTCTATTTTGGGAACTTTGTGATAAGGATAAGCTACCAGGAGTCTTATTTGTGTAAGGACAGGGCCCTCCTGGGATAAATGTGAAGGCTCTCAGCATAGCAGGATTGAAAACGTGAACAAAGAAGAGGAGACAGACTGTTCCAACATTGGGGGTTGACAGGAACTCACTTGAAAGTAGGAGAGAAAGTGCAGTCCCTGGGCTCTTTTCTGTGACACTAGTCTGGGAGCATTGAGAATTGCATTTAATGGGGCACTGGAGGGTGACCCTCATATGCCCTCTGGCCTGATCTTTTGGACCTTATTCTATAGCAAAGGAAAGAACAAAACCAAAATAGTCAGGATACCTCTCCTAAGACAAAGTGGTATGCCTATGAGAATAGATCACATTAGGCTGGCCAAGCGAATGTTACTGAAAGGAAGAGATGCTCCCCATTGGGACCCCAGTAGCAGTGGTGGTGGCAGCAACCTTGGTAATGAAGTGGTGACAATTGTATGAACGGCGCAGGAAGCAGTTAGCAGTGTGCCCCAAATACTGATTGTGATAATTACCACTTACTGAAGCTTATGTGTCAGGCCTCATTCATACGTTATGTTGATCCTATGGAGTAGGTACTGGCTTGCCTCCAATTTACATACGAGAAAACAGAATCAGAGAGGTGATGGCATGCTTCTAGTCACTCCTGCTACCATACAGCCCAGTGACTAAAAGGAAGGATCACTCTGGTGGGCCCCACTGAAAGGCTGCAGTGACCGGGCAAAAAAAGGGCCCTGTGATGTGATGCTTCCTTTCTCTGGGATCCAGTTTGTCCGTGTGGCAATTGAGGACAGGGCAGAACAATGGTCCTCAACAGGCTAGCACTGCCCGTCAGAAGAGGTTTTGGAAATTTCTTGGGGCATGTTTGTCTTCTCATGTATTTCTGCCCAAGCCTTTGCATGTAGAAATAAATATTGTTTTTGAATCATGGATCACTACATCAAAAGCTAATGATGTATTGTATGGTGACTAACATAACATAATAAAATTAAAAAAAGAAAGAAATATTGTTTTATAATAAATCACTTTCCCATTTTCCCCTCATTTACATCACAAGACATTATTTTTTTTATTTTTTAATTACATGTGTAGACAGGTTGAATCATCAGTGGTTTTCATTTTGGGATAATGGGAGGAGTTAACTTTTTATTGAGAAGAAACATTAGGTTAAGAACCACGGTTCTGTAAGGTTTATAATAACCGCTCCAGTTGTGATAGTCTATGGTTCAAAATTAGTCCTGGGGCTAGTGAAGTGATGCAATGCCCAGTATGCAAAGTGTTGGGATGCCCTGACGGCCAAGGCCTGCCTCCCTGCCTCCCTGATATAGATGGATCTGGACGGCCTACACCCAGGGCACCCTGCAGCCTAAGGTTCTGTTGCCACCATGTCAGGTCACAGAGGTTCCTCCACAAAAGACCACATAGCTTTGGACTTTGGCCTCTTTATTTTCTTTCCAGTACTAGCCTGTCTGCATCATGAGGCTACAGGGAGGATGCTCTTCTTTGCTACTCTGGGCCAGAGGGATGAGGTAATGGAGGAAATCCATTAAGACAAGTTGTATGTCTCCTGACTTCCCTCACTTTAGCTCAGGTCATGCTAATGAGGTTCGAACCATAGATTTTTTTTCTGTTCTACTCACTCCTCTCCTCCCCTTCATACTGGTGAGCTGTTCCTTACTCCTGATTTAGAGGACTCTCCATCCTTTCTCCATAGGCCAGCCCCAGCCATAACCCTTGAGTTTCAGTCTGAGACCGCTCGTTAGGCTGGCAGCTAAACTCAGCTCCACGGCTGTGTCCTTCCAGAGCTTCTGCTAGCATCTCTTAACAAGTCTCTCCTTTGAGCCTTCCTCTTAGCCTGCCAGAGTTGCCTCCAGAAGCTACTTCCTCTTCTAAGGTCTTTCTAAACTACCCCTAACTCACTGCTTCCCCAGTCATCCCAGCCTGAATCAAGTCCTTGATGGTGTTACGTGACCTCAGTTTCTCTGCACGGCACGTTTTCTCTATGGCATGCTGTCCAGTGAGTTCACTCTTACCTCCGTCATTTTTTTTATTATGTTCCGTTAGCCAGCATATAGTACATCATAAGTTGATGTAGTGTTCAACGATTCATTAGTTGCGTATAACACCCAGTACTCATCACAATATGTGCCCTCCTTAATACCCATCAATGTGAGACAGGAATCCATCAAAATCCTAGAGGAGAACATAGGCAGTAACCTCTTTGACATTGGCTACCTCCATCATTTTATCTCCATCATCCTCCTAAGAAGGGGAGCTTCTCAGTTGTCTTAGTGGTGATAAGCATGCCCTACAGGAAGTTCCATGAGGATAGGGACACATCGGTAATATTCATTGTCATCTAACCTGATCCTATGAGCACAGATCCTGGCACCAAATGGGCACTCAGTAAATGTATTCTAAGTCCCTGACTGACTATGAAGCCCACTGTTCCACTTCCTGTTCAATATAATGGGGATCATGGTATCTCCTTGGTCCCTAAATAACTATGAAATCTCAGGATTTTCTATAAGGAGGCATGGATACTGATCCGCACTGAGACCTAGCCTGGTCCTCACCAGGATCCTAAAAATCTCATGGCCCAAATTCACGAAATCTTTGCCCTAGATCCATTTCTAGAAAGTTCTACAAATCCCAAGGAATAGTCCAATAAGGCCTATGCCAAGCATGTGCAAAAAGCAGCTTGACTTGGAGTGGGGTAAGAAATGAGAAGGGGCATTGCTCCCTTTTTATTCCCTGCCTTAGTGAAGGCAGGCTCAGACCTTCATTGCCCTGGTCTTTGAGAGCTGTCCATGGCTTGGGATGCAGTTTAAATAGGACTCTCTAGTTAAAATTTGATTCAAGCCACACAGTGTCTTTTTCTCCTCAGAAAATGGGAAAATAATACTGGCCTGTGAGTCATACATGGAAAGTGTTCATCATGATGCTGAGAAAAACTAATTCCAAAGGGCGTCCAGATATTACTGTTGTTTCCACTGTGCCCTGGGGGCCGAGGAGGATGATGTGCGTGCGCCCTCTGAAGGGGACAGCAAAATTTCCTACTATTTAAGGCCCTGCAGGGATTGGGAATGTCCTCACTCTGCTTCCTTAGAGTATATACCCACAGGAAAGTTAGTGAAACCTGCGACCTTGGGCAAGGTGATTCATGCTCTTGGCCTCAATTTCTGCATTTTTAAAATAAGGGAATTGGACCCATTGAGGACTCAGGCTCCTTCAAAGAGAACGATACTGAAAACATACAGGCTTTGAAACAGATAAACGCCAGTTTCATTCACGTCTCTGCTACCTGGTGGCTCTGTGACTCTGAGCACAATCAGTTTGCTGCTCCCCGCCTCAGTTTCCTTATCTGTAAATTGGAGATAAAACCTACTTCATTAAATGAGAGAGCATACAAGAAAACACCTAGCACAGCGTTAGAACTTAGCAATTACTGGTTTCTTTCTCATCTCCTTTCTTTCTTCCCTGCTCTGTGTGGCCATAAATTACTGTCAGCGGGGTGTTAAGAACAAGGTTGGTGATGTCACTGCCCCGTGCAGTGTGTGGAGACGCAGAGTAAGACTGCTTCCATTCGCTGCTGAAAGGGCAGAGAATAGTGCCTGCTCCAGATCACAAGGAGATTTCCTTCTGAGAGCGTCTGGCCATGGATCCAGCAGCATTAGCAGGATTCCTGCCTCGTTCATTTCCCCTACAGTACAGTATACCCCCACTTTGCGCTGACCCAATCCATAAGATTAGGATTTGCCCTCTCAACCACTGGTGTTTTATCAATTTGGAAGATTAGGACTCACTTTCTTGACTCAAGGTGAGAGGTCAGAGTCTCCCTTTAAATCCACTTAAGAATTTCTATTTCTGGGCCTGTTCAACTGGGAAGTATGGAGTGAGTGTCAGCAAATAGGCTCACATAGTCTCATTATCCATGGAATGTGCCTTCTTGTTGCGTAGAGTAGATTATGAATGCCATCAGAAACCAGGGCTTGTTTCTGTGGATTTCAGTAATTCCCCGCGGTGGGTGCTTTGCTTTGGTGCTCTTGCTAGGGAGCATATATTGCCTGCTCAATTACTGACTTACTGGGGCAGTATAATTTAATGGTTAAGAAGGCAGCTCTGGAACCAGACTTCCTGAGTGTGAGTTCCTGTTCTTCCATCTTACTAGCTGTCTGACCTTAGCCAAGTTAATTAATTTGGCCTGAAACAGAGATAATAATAGTAATTGCCTTGTGTGGTTGTTGTGGGAATTAAATGAGATAATGCATGTGAATCCCTGAAAACAGTGCTTGGCATAAAGCGAGCATTCAATAAATGTTAGATCTTACCAGGATTAGTATTAGCATTAGGCTCACTATTATTATTAGGGCCCTTTGCGAAGGTATACCTAATTCTCTATTAGATTCCATCCTGTTTTATAAAGGGGAGTTGTGGGGAAATGCTTTATATTTTATATTTGCAATAAAAATTTTAGCAATGAAGTAAAAAAAAAAAAAAAAAAAGACACCAAAATCTTTGTTCTAGCCAAAATGAGGCTTGTAGTCGATCTTGGGCTGGTTGGACTGCTGTCCCTACCTCTGTCCAAAATCCATTCAATATATGTTTAATGAGCACTCACTGTGTTTCAGGCACATCTTTAATTTTCTATTTTGTCATGTAGCTATATAGTTTCCCAATATATGGTTCTATTTCCCATCCCCTTAAATAATCGGTTTTACTTTGAACAACGTGAACACTTGTCTTGGGGTTTGAGGGAACTAATAAATACCCCCGTGCTCCTATCTGAGGTTAGAACCAATGGAGAGATAGAACCAGGGGTCAGGCAAATGGAAATCAGAATAATCAGTGTTACTACTCATACAGATGATGGGAGAACATAGCTGAGGTTTGAGGACCTTACCAATGCTTAATTGGAACTGTCCCCTGCGACATTTCAGGTCTGCCCCACAGGGGCAATGCCCGCCCCACTAAGCCTCTGGGAAAGTGGAGCAAGCAGATCAGAAAGCACCAGCCTGTGCAGGCAGGCGGGTCCCGAAAGAGAAGAAAGGAGGAGGCCAAGGCAAAGATGCATAGGTTATTGATGCAAGCTCACCAATTAAGTCAGTATCTTCTCCAATGGGGAGCAACGAGTAAGAGATGAGGAAAGAAGCCAGGAGTATTTAAGAAATCTTTCCACATGCGTGGTGGGAGATTAAGCGTCCCCTCCCCCAACTCTCCCTAGCTTTTTGTTCTCTTAACCATTAAGCATCTGGCCAGCTGGGGATACAGCTCTCCCCTTTGGGAAAGGGGATCAGTGGTCTGTTGAGATTCTCTCCTTCATGGAGCCACTTTCCTGATACACTTCTCACTGGGGGTATCCTACTAGGATTAATGGTGGACAATATTGATTGTTTTGCTTCCAGAAACAGTTAAGAATCATACGTTAATCATAGGTAGCCTGAAACCTGGATGAACATGGCTGGAGAAAAATGCAGAACCCTGGGGAATGATCTTACTTTATATTCATGGCAATGAGCCTCGAGTGGGTTCTTACTGCTGCTGCCAGTTATAATACATTTCCCTAGTTCGTTCATTCTCCAACTCTCCTAGACAGCTGGGGTTTTTTTTTTTTAAGATTGTATTTTTTTAAGATTGTATTTGTTCCCAAAGATTGTATTTATTCATTTGAGAGAGAGAGAGTGAGAGCAAGAGAGATCACAGAGAGGAAGAGGGAGAAGCAGACTCTCCCTGAGCTGGGAGCCCAGTGTGGGGCTCGATCCCAGAACCCTGGGATCATGACCTGAGCCAAAGGCAGACGCTGAACTGACTGAGCCACCCAGGCACCCTAGACAGCTGTTTCATACTGTCTCCTCTCTTCTCAAACTCCAACATCTCCTTTCCCATCCTCACTCTCAGCTGATGGCCTTGCTTGCAATCTCACTGAGAAAATAGAAGCACTCATCAGAGATTTGTCATAGGCTCATGCCATTATATGTACCCACCTACTGATATCTGTGCTCAATACACTGTGCCTTGTTTCTGGACTCACTGCCCCTGCTCCTACCAGAGGCACTCTCCCTGTACACCAGAGCTGGTGACCTCTCCCTACTTAAGGACATTACTCCAACAATTCTTCATGCTCCTACATCATCAGTTTTTCTGTCTTTACTGGAGCTTTCCCATACTGAAACATTCCCCTATCCTAAAAACATAACAAAATAAAACCCTCTCTCCACTTCCTCCATGTACTGCCCTGTCTCTCTCTCCTGCTTAGAGCAAAACTCCTTGGAAGAGTTAACCATATTCCCTATCTCCAATTCCTCTCCTGTTTCCTCATGAGCCTGTTTTTTTTTTTTTTTTTTAAGGTTTTATTTATTTATTTGAGAGAGCCGAGAGCGAGAAAGCACAAGAAGGGGGAGGGGCAAAAGGAGAGGGAGAAGCAGACTCCCCACTGAGCAGGGAGCCCGATGTGGGTCTCCATCCCAGGACCCTGGGATCATGACCTGAGCCGAAGGCAGATGCTTAACCCACTGAGCCACCCAGGTGCCTGCAGGAGCCTATTCCAATTAGTCTTTTGCCCTTATTCCTGCATCAGAATTGCACTTATCAAAGCCATCAGTGACTTCCTCATTGCCAAATCCAATCACTGATTATCACTTCTCATCTTATTTGTCCTATCAGCAGCATTTGACAAAATGTATTACTTTGTCTTCCTTGAATGCTCTCTTCACTTGGCTTGCAGGACACCGCATTCTATTTCTCTGGCTCTTCTTTCTCAAACATCTTTGCTATGCTCACCTTATTTTCCTGACGCCTAAACATTGGAGATTCACAGGGCTCAATCTTGGGACCTCTTCTCTTTTGTAAGTGCTACACTCATGCTGTTAACTCTTACATGTATTTCTCCAGCCTAGACCTCTCTATGGAACTCCACACTCATATATCCAACCACTTACCAGGTATCTCCACTTGAATGTCTGATTGACAACTCAGACTTAGCATGTCCAGAGCTCTTGACCTGCTCCCCCAAAACTGCTTTTCCTAGTCTTCTCTATCTACCTTAATAATAGCAGTTCCATTCTTTCAGTTGCTCAGGCCTTTTATACCTTGAAGTCAGTTTTGATTCCTGTCTTTATCTTACAATATTAAAAAAAAAAGTTCATCAGCAACCCAATTGTCTCTACCTTCAAAAGATATCCATAATCCAATCACTTCTTACTGTCTCTACTGTCACTACTCTAGTGGAAGGCACCATTATTTCTTTCCTGCATTATTGCAGCTTATTAGCTGGTCTCTGGCTTTCTCTCTTGCCTCTCATCTTGCCTCCAAAGTTTATTTTCCACATCATAGCCAAAGTGATTTTCTTTTCTTATTTTTTTTTTAAGATTTACTTATTTATTTGAGAGAGAGAGAGAGAGAGAGAGAGACTGACTCTGCAGGGGGGAGAGGCACAGGGAGAGGGAGAGAATCCAAGCAGACTCCATGCTGAGTGTGGAGCCCGAAGCGGGGCTCAATCTCACGACCCTAAGATCACCACCCGAGCCCAAACCAAGAGTCGGACGCTTAACTGACTGTGCCACCCAGGCACCCCCCCAACTTTTTTTTTAAGTAAGCTCTATGCCCAACGTGGGGCTTGAACTCATGACCCTAAGATCATGAGTCACATGCTCTACTGACTGAGCCAGCCAGGCACCCCTACAGTGATTCTCTTAAAACTGAAGTGATGTCATGCCACTCCTCTGCTTAAACCCTCCATTCCCCTCAGAGTAAAAGCCCAAGCCATCTGTCCACTGCAGGGCCTGCATGAAGTGGTTCCCCGTTAACCTCTCTGCCCTCATCTCTTACTGCTCCTCCCCTTGTCCACGCCTCTCCAACAACACAGGACATGTTGCTGTTCTTCAGACTCCCTGGGCCTTACCTCAGCACCTTTGCACTTACTGTTCCTCTGCCTGGGCAACTCTTATCCCAGCTATCTTCATGGCTTGCTTTCTCATCTTCTTCAGATCTTTGCTCAAGTGTCACCTACCCAGCAAGGCCTTCCCTGACCACCCTATCCACGATGCAACCACTTCCCTCCTGGGCGTTCCTTATTTCTGCTTAGCACATAGTACAGTCTGACTCACCATATATTTTACTCATTTGTCTTGTTTATTAACATTCTCCATCTCCTCCTCCCATAATGTAAGTTACTTGAGGCATCAGGGCAGGGATTTTTGTCTGTTTCTTCACTGCTCTATCCTTAATATATGACATAGAGTAGATACTTAATCAATATGTGTTTTTTGAATGAACTCAAGGCTTAAAACCCCAAGACTTCAAAACCTTAAAAATCTATTTTTTCCCCTCAAAATTTATGTTTAGCCAGTTTAAGCAATATAGTTCACTAGAGTTTCTGCAATGAAATTTAACATCAAAATGAAAAGTCCAGGGGCACGTGGGTGGCAAAGTCGGCTAAGCGTCTGCCTTCAGCTCAGGTCATGATCTGAGGGTCCTGGGATCGAGCCCCGTGTTGGGCTCCCTGCTCAGTGGGGAGTCTGCAATCTCCTTCTCCCTGTGCCTCTCCCCCCACTCATGCTCTCTCTCTCTCTCTCTCCAATACATAAATAAAATCTTTTTAAAAAAATGAAAAGTCGACATCATAGAGATGGTCTGAACTGGAATGCAAATCTTCCATTTTGAAGATTCTAGGAAAATTCAAGTTTAAAAAGTAAACCTGCTTGCTAAAGTACAAGGAAATAAAACTCCAGAAGGATTAGAACTAGACATCAAATTCTCTTGCTTTTGTGAGTTAAAGTCCAAAGAAATTAGAGTTCCATGACCTATGAACTTGAACTCAGTTGGGAATTCAACTTTTGGCCAAGATGGAGTAAAGGGGTTCAAATTTACCCTCCTGCTTGAAACAACTAAGAGACCATACAAAATATACGAAACAATACTTTTCATGACACCAAGTTTCAGGCAACAAAGGACAGGGATCCCTGAGATATGGGAAACAAGGTTAGCCATATGATAGCCCCAACTCCCTGCCTGGGGAGAGATTCCAGGTGGTGCCAGGAAGGGGAACACAGCCAGAGCCTGGCAAACTCCCTGAGTTGAGGGAATGGAGCTTAGAGTCCTGGGAGACCAAGGTGGCAGGACAGAGTACTGGAGAAGAGATAGCTAGAGAGAGAGAGCATGCACAAACATAAACACAAGCCATGGAGATTCAGAGGGTCTCCCTCACGTGTTCTAGCAGCACCTGCATATGCAGAGTGCCTGCTCACAACCCATCAGACTGGAAAACTGCATAATTCACAAGGCACTGAGTAGAGTGCTCAGAAGGGTATCGCCTCAACAGTGCGGAAGAATTAGCTCTAGACTAAACATTGCTCTGGACCTGCCCAGCAAATCAAAAAGCAAAACCCAAAAGGATGAAACTGTTTCCAAGTAACCGTGTCCCAGAACAAAGTTCAAGAATATTTATAGGAATACAAAAATATACAGCTCCCAACAAGGTAAAACTCGTAATGTCTGGCGTCCAATCAAATATTACCAGGTGTGCAAAGAAGCAGGAAAATACAACCCATAATGAGGGGAAAAAAATCCATCTATCAAAATCAACCCAGAACTGACACTATGAGAAACGTTAAAGAATTTCCTTCAGGCAGAAGGGAAAATGATACCAGATGGAAATATGGGTCTACACAAAGGCATGAAGAGCACCAAAAAAGTAACTCAATGGATAAATGGACAAGATTTTTTTTTTCTTAGTATTTAAACTCTTTAAAGGATATTTAGTGGTTTAAATGAAATAATAGCAGTGGGATATAGGACAGTGTAGAAGTAAAATGTATGACAATAGTAACACAGAAGTCAGGAGGGGATAAATGAAAATGCAAATGGAAGTATTTCCCATGATGATGTTAATGACAGTACTATTTTTACCTAAGATTTGGAAGGTTCCAGGCTTTGAATTGCTATGTTTTTCAAGCATCACCCTCCCTAGTCTTTTCCTGAAAGGTTCAGTTAAGTTTCTAATGGTTGAATTGTCTCCTCACAGTTTTCCTCCTTTTCTCCTCTGCGTGCTGGATCTGAGTGCTTTCCTCCCTTTTACTTTCTCTTTGCTCTCTGGCTTACACATTTTTAAAAAGCATATTCTTCTAGGTTCTGTCTTGTGGGGTCTTCCTTAGTGAGTTATATGGAACATAAATTGTTATTCTTCCAAAGGCATCCACCGTGCAGAGAAATCTTGTCCACTTTTACCTCCTTAAATTGCATGGTCTCACTCAGGAGATGTTTTCCATCAAAACCAGACTGTATTATTGCCCTGGCTGCATCCCTTTTCATATGGTTCATCTTTGCTATGCCTCTCCTTAGAGCCATAATCCCATAAATTTGGCTATCATATTTCTTTAGGGTACAGACAATTACTTCTTGTTGCCTCTAAAACCTCTGTCATCCTGAAACTTACCAAGTAATTCTTCGGGTATTTGATGCTGATTCTCAGTGTGTTTTCCTCTCAATTTAGTCCAAATTTTCTGAAATCACTTCCTACAACTACCCTTCTCTTCAGCGGTGTCTTCCAGTTCTCTTAGGATTGTCATGCAAGTTGCAAGTTGCTACAACACGAGCAACTCACATTGTAGCTATGATAGAGTTTATTGAGACTATATCTTATACTCAAAGGAGTAGCAGAAGTCAAAGGACCCCCTGAGCCCCCATAACTATGGAATAGTTATTCCACTGAAGGATGTGTTTGAGCACACAAGAGCTGAGAGACACTTGTAGAGGAAAGTCCACGATCATGGGTGTGTTATTTTAACATGTGTATAGGCTTGGATGAAAGGGAGTCTTTTTTTTTTTTTTTTTTTTCACGTGACAATGAGGCTTCCTGGCCCAGGAAATATTCTAGAGGAATGTCTGAGGCTCAGCGAGGGTGTTTGCCTACCAACCCTGTGGGTATGGTTCTCCAGGTTTCTCTTTAAGCTAACTCAGTGCTTTAGAACCAGTTCACCTTGCTGGGTAAAGATGATGGAAGGGAACCCCCATGACTCTGATGAACAAAGATTTGTCTCTCATCAACAGTAGACTCAGTTGTTAGACCTGGGTGCATATCCTTTTCCTTTTATAAATGCCTCATTTCATTTTCATATATATATATCTTAAGACCTCAACCTTTTTTAAAGAAATTATTTTTTAAAGTGTGGGTTTTTCTTTCTTTTTTTTTTTTTTTTTAGTAATCTCTACACCCAACATGGGGCTCAAACTCACAACCCCGAGATCAAGAGTCATATGCTCTTCCAACTGAGTCAGCCAGGCGCCCCTCAGCCTTTTTTAAAAGACATTTTTCTTGTCCCTGAGCTTAAATCAGTCCATCATCTTTTATTTGCCTTCCATTTTTCTTTCTTAATTTTAAGACTGAGGCATATATTTCAGACCTTGCTGGGTCTACATTAATTTCCTTAGCAAAACTGATTTCTTGATTCCAGATGCAGGCGTTCCTTTTTCCTTTTTGTTTTTGGAATCTAATTAATTTTATTTTTGAATTGTCATACAGCAAAAACTGACTTTTTTGCTGTACAATTCTGTGAGTTTTAACACAGGTAATTCTCATAGCTATCACTATATTCAAGGTATAGAACAATTTCACCATCCCCCCCAAAACTCCCTTGTGTTTATCTCCTTATAGTTACATCATCCCCTCACCCCTACCAGCTACAAACTACTAATCTGTTCTCTATCCCTATAATTTTGCCTTTTCCAGAGCCCAGAATGTCATATAAATGGAATCATGATGTGTATAACCTTTGAGATTGCCTTCCACTCAACATAACACCCTTGCGATTTGTCTAAGCCGTGTGTGTCAATTGCTTGTTCCTTTTTTGGCTAAGTAGTATCCCGTGGCATAGTTGTACCCACCACAGTTTGTTTCCCCATTCACCCACTTAAGGACATTTGAATTGTTTCCAATTTTTGGCTATTATGAATAGCTGCTATAAACATTCAGGTACAGGGTTGTGAACATAGGGACCGCTAAGACATACATAGGTGCATGTTTAACTTTATAAGAAACTGCCAGACTTTTTCTAGAGTGGCTAGACCGTATGTATTAAAGCAGTCTCACCAACAGTGAGTTTCACCAGCTCAGCATCCTTGCCAGTATTTGGTATTAGTAATTTTCATCTGAGCATTCTAATAGGCACATAGTAGTATCTCTTTGTTGTTTTTGTTGAAAAAGATGTTATTTATTTACTTAAGAGAGAGAGAGAGAGAGAGAGCGAGCACACACACAGGGAGAGGGAGAAGCAGACTCCCCACTAAGTAGGAAGCCTGACGTGGGCTCGATCCCAGGACCCTGAGACCACGACCTGAGTTGAAGGCAGACGCTTAACTGACTGAGCCACCCAGGCGCCCCATTTCTTTGTTGTTTTAATTTCCACATATTGTATGGTTAATCATGTTGGACATGTTTTCATGTGATTATTTGCCATCCTTGTAACCACAGTCTGGTTTTTGGTTTGTTTGGTTTGTTTCCTTATACATTGTGGATATTAACCACTTATCAGGTATAGGCTTTGCAAATTTTTCTCCTATTCTGTGTGTTGCCCTTTCATTTTTCTGATTGTTTCTTTTGCTGTTCAGAAGCTTTTCAGTTTGATGTGTTCCCCTTTGTTTATTTTTGCTTGTATTTACTGTGCTTTTGGTATCATATTCAAAAACTCACTTCCAAGAACAATGTCAAGAAGCTTTACTCCTATGTTTTCTTCTAGGAGTTTTACAGTTTTCCATCTTACATTTAAGCCTTTTTTTTTTTTTTTAAAGATTTTATTTATTTATTTGACAGAGAGAGACACAGCAAGAGAGGGAACACAAGCAGGGGGAGTGGGAGAGGGAGAAGCAGGCTTCCCGCCGAGCAGGGAGCCCCCAATGCGGGGCTCAATCCCAGGGCTCTGGGTTCATGACCTGAGCTGAAAGCAGACGCTTAATGACTGAGCCACCCAGGCGCCCCTTACATTTAAGCCTTTTGTGTGTGGTGTAAGATCAGAAACCAATTTCATTGTTTTACATGTAGATATTCAGTTTTCCCAACACCATTTATTGAAGAGATTATCCTTTCCCTATTATGTATTCATGGTGTCCTTATCAAAGATCAGTTGACTGCATATGTATAGGTTTATTTTTGGGCTCTCTATTCCATGCCTTGGTCTATGTGTCTATTTTTATGCCAGTACCACACTATATTGATTACTGTAGCTTTATAGTATAGTTTGAAATCAGGAAGTATAATGCTTCCAGCTTTTTTTTCTTTCTCGAAGTTGCTTTGGCTATCCAGCGTCTTTTATAGTTCCATATGAATTTTAGGATTGTTTTTTTCTGTTTCTGTGAAAAATTCCATTGGAATTTTGATAGAGATTGCATTGAATCTGTAGATTGCTTTGAATAGAATGGACATTTAACATTCTTAATTCTTCTAATCCATGAATGAGGGATATATTTTCATTTATTTGTGTTTTCTTCAATTTCTTTCATCCACGTCTTATGGTTTTCAAGGTACACATCTTTCATTTCCTTGGTTAAGTTTATTCCTAAGTATTTTATTTTGATGCTACTGTAAATGGGATTGTTTTCTTAATGTCTATTTCATGTAGTTCATTGTTAGTATACAGAAACGCAACTGAATTTTGTGCATTTATTTTCTATTCTTCAACTTTGCTGAATTTGTTTATTCTCAGAATTTTTTGGTAGGGTCTTTAGGGATATCTCATGTCACCTGCAAACACACACAATTTTACTTCTTCCTTTCTGATTTGGATGCTTTTTCTTTCTTTTTCTTGCCTAATTGCTTTAACTGGGACTTCCAGTATTGTGTGGAATAAAAGTAGTGAGAGGGAGCACTCTTGTCTTGTTCTTGATCTTAGAGGAAAAACTTTCAGCTGTTCACCATCGAGTATGATGTCAGCCATGGGTTTGTCATATATGACTTTTATTATGTTGACGTACATTCCTTCTATACCTAATTTGCTGAGTTTTTATCATGAAAGGATGTTGAATTTTGCCAAATGTTTTTCTGAAACATCTTTTGAGAGGATCATGTGGTTTTGTCTTTAATTCTGTCCACATGGTGTATCATGTTGATTGATTTGCATATATTGAACTATTCTTGCATCTCAGGAATAAATCCCACTTGATCATGGTGTGTGATCATTTTAATGTGCTGTTGAAGTAGGTTTGCTAGTATTTTGTTGAGGAGTTTTGCAGATGTGTGGACAAACTCCTTTCAGGGAAGAGCTGGAGACTTGGTTTTATCACTGGCGCAAGCTAAGGGGAGAAGATTCAGGGAGTTCCCATATACCCATTCAGTCTCCCAGATGACTACTAATTATGTGCCTCTTAAGCTTCCAGGTGTAGGCTAATGAGAAGCTTGATCCTCAGGCAATAGCTGTGAAAGTATGCTGTCAAACCTCTTCCAGGGAGAAGTTGGAGTTACCCTTCTGCCCTTTCCCTTTGTGCTGGAGTCAGCCAGAGGAAGAAAGCAGGAGAAGTGCCTACTGGCTTCTTCAGGCTTCTGGGAGGATCCCAGTCAGCACTCAGATGCAGGCTGATTAGAAGTTGGACCCTCAGGGGCGCCTGGGTGGCTCAGTTGGTTAAGCGACTGCCTTCGGCTCAGGTCATGATCCTGGAGTCCCTGGATCGAGTCCCGCATCGGGCTCCCTGCTCGGCAGGTAGCCTGCTTCTCCCTCTGACCCTCCCCCCTCTCATGTGCTCTCTCTCTCTCTCATTCTGTCTCAAATAAATAAATAAAATCTTTAAAAAAAAAAAAAAAAGAAGCTGGACCCTTGGGTTGCAGCTGAGAATGTATGTAGTCAAACTCCTTCTAGGGAGAAATTGGGAGATTGGCATTTTCACCTGTTCCCTCTGCAATGAGCCCAGGGGCAATAGCTGAGGATATTGCTCATGCGCACATTTAAAAACTGCACCTTTGGGGGGTGCCTGAGTGGCTTAGTCGGTTGTGTCTGACTTTTGATTTTGGCTCAGGTCATGATCTCAGGGTCCTGGGATCGAGCCCTGCGTCAGGCTCTGCGCTCAGAGGGGAGTCTGCTTGGGGATTCTCTCTCTCCCTCTTCTCTGCCCCCCTCCCGCTTACATTCCTCTCCTCAAAAATAAATAAATAAATAAATCTTTAAAAAATATTGTGTCTTTGTTTAATGTGGTCCTGGGTAACTCACAAATTTCAAGTGCCATTGGCTGTCAGAGCTAGGTAATTTGGAAGCCTGTCTGTTGCATGGCAACTGTAAACACTGGGGCACTAGATGTGTGGACAAGCTCTTTACAGGGGGAAGCTGAAGGCTTGGTTTCATTGTTGGAGCAAGCCAGAAGTAGAAGGCAGGGAAAGTGCCTACAGGCTCTTTTGGGTTCCTGGGAGGATCTCAGTCAGTACCTAGATACAGGCTGATTAGAAGCTGGGAATGCATACAAGTCAAACCCCTTCCAGGGAGAAATGGATTGGCATTTCTCCCTCTATAATGGGCCTGGGGGATAGTTGTCGGGAGTGCTTGTGTGCCCATTTAAAAATTGTGTCTTTAAAAAAAAATAAATAAAAATAAAAATTGTGTCTTTTTTTTTTTTAAAGATTTTATTTATTTATTTATTTATTTGAGAGAGAGAGAGAGAGAGAGAGAGAGAAATAGCATGAGAGGGGATAGGGTCAGAGGGAGAAGCAGGCTCCCCGCCGAACCGGGAGCCCGATGTGGGACTCGATCCCAGGACCCCGGGATCATGACCCGAGCCGAAGGCAGTCACTTAACCAACTGAGCCACCCAGGCGCCCCAAAAAATTGTGTCTTTTTATAATGTCTAATTTGTGAATACCAAGCCCCATTGACTCTCTGAGCTAAGTGATTTGGGAGCCAGTCCCTCAGGTGGCAACCTTAATAGATGGGGTGCTACATATGTGGTCCAAAACCTTTGTTTTTTGGAGAGAAACTTGCAGTTGGGGGTTCACTCTCTTTTGTAAGGTACTGTGCCTGGGGTGGATTTTATAGCAATGGTGTGTCTCACCTTTGTCTACCTGTTTCAATGTGGGTATTTTCTCAGTTGCCTGATGTGTAGGAGTCACTCACCTAGTTTCTGGATTTCTCTCAGAGGGAACTCATCCATGTGTAGTTGAATATTTGGTGCATCATTGGGAGGAGGGAAAGTCAGGAGCCTCCTGTCTTGCCGTCTTGCTGATGTCCAAAAATCGACTTAGGTTACTGGTTTATTATAATAGGATATAACTGAGAAACAGCCAGATGGAAGTGGTGCATAGGGCAGGGTATGTGGGAAGGGGTATGGAGCTTTCATGCCCTCTCCAGTGTGCCACTCTCCCAGGATCACCAAATATTGACTTTGTTGAAGAATATGAAAAAGACCTGACCTCATGCAGAGATGTAGTTGGAATGAGGAGTATTTTAATAGGCTCTTCAGAAAACTGTGGATAGTCTCCTTAGATACTACACCAAAATTCAACAAGTGGTATTTTTAGAGTTTAGTGACAGTGTGGAATCTGAAACCTGATATATCACTGAACTTTGCATACTCTGCTACATTGAAATCTATCGGTCTATCTTGCCCTTTTAATGGATTTTTTTTTTTTTTTTTTTTTTTTACCCATGCATGGTTTTGTTAACATCCTGCACTAGTTTAATCACTTGAAAAAATATTGATTCCTGGGGTTATACAGATCTTCCAGATAATGACACATTTTAGTATACAATATCAAAGAATCTACATTAGTTAATAGCACCACCAATTTCATTACAAGTCTTTAAGTACTGGGCAGCTCTCATGCTCACTGTGGTGGATATCTAGTTTTACCAAATTCCAATTTTTACTTGAAACCATGAATTTGACCATTGACAATAAATGCTGTCAGATGTTTCCTTTGAAAGGATAGGCTCTATTTGTTAATTTCTGAGAAAATATCTGCAAAATACTCAAGTCTGAATAAACCATACTTTTTCAGTACAATGGAATATTACTCAGCCATCAGAAAGGATGAATACCCACCATTTGCATCAACATGGATGGAACTGGAGAGGATTATGCTAAGTGAAATAAGTCAAGCAGAGAAAGACAATTATCATATGGTTTCACTCATATGTGGAACATAAGAAATAGCACGGAGGACATTAGGGGAAGGGAGGGAAAACTGAAGGGGAAGAAATCAATGAGGGAGACAAACCATGAGAGACTCTGGACTCTGGGAAACAAACTGAGGGTTTCAGAAGGGAGGGGGTGGGGGGATGGGTTAGCCCGGTGATGGGTATTAAGGAGGGCACGTGTTGTGATGAGTACTGGGTGTTATACGCAACTAATGAATCATTGAACACTACATCAAAAACTTATGGTGTACTATATGTTGGCTAACTGAACATAATTTAAAAAAATCGTTTTTCTCTCATTCTTTCTTTTTTTTAAGTGGGCTCCATGCCCAGCATGGGGCTTGAGCTCATGACCCCCAGATCAAGAGTCACATGCTCTACCTACTGAGTCAGCCAGGCACCCCTCAGCCTTTTTTTAAAAGACATTTTTCTTGTCCCTGAGCTTAAATCAGTCCATCTTCTTTTATTTGCCTTCCAAATATGAAAAGCAAGGCTAGTTTGACTTGCAACGCAAACAAATGCACAATGCCTTTCCTTGATTCCACCATCATACCTTAATATGCATCAGAAGTACTTTATATGTATTTCCCATTTTGTCGCAGAGAATATTAAGAAAGATGTGCGTTCAAGGGTAGATATTTAGTAAAACTAACTGCTTCATTAAGGACATTCTTAAGTGAAACTGACTTTTCCCCCTTCGAGTGCATGGTAGTAGAGAATACAGTAACGAGCTGGTATAGTTTGGTGCTGCTGCCTTGATGTGTGCTAAGACAACAGCAGTTTTACCCACCGTTGCTTCTGCACCATCAGTGTCCATGTCAACACAGTGAAAAAGGAAACTGACTTTTTACTATTCTTATAAAAAGAGTCTTGACCTTGTGGACCCCTGTCAGAGATTCCTAGACCACACTTGGAGTACCATTACTCTAGCATTGCTATTAAAAGAATAATCAAGAATGTGTAACTAACAAACCAGTAATGGGGTAAATGGAAATAATTTTTAAAATACTTGAGGCAGGAAAAGGGAGAGAAATGAATGTGCATAGGTAGAACACATAGTATAATGGTAGATTCAAACCCTTCAGATTAGTTTTTTTCCTTGGTCTTCCATACAAGTAGAACCCAACAGGTACTCCAAATCATTCTGCCAATGTTTCCAGACCAACTCACATCCTAGGGTGAGTGCAGTTTGGCCCTAATCTGAGACGTGTGCCTCAAATGAGGAGAATGGTAAGAACTAAGGTCACTATTTAAAGTCATATGAGCAACAGGGTTAGAAAGGAATATGATAGAAAATAAACCACCCCTACTTTAGTAAATGAGGACACCGACTCAAACCAATTCACTTAAGAATCTAAATTCAACCCTGTAGATGAAGAACTAAGATGCACACACAGTATATCCAAGAAAGTAAAATCATTTGAGTACATAGAATCTCAAGTTTCAAGAGAGTTTTGTGATTGGCATATTCATTTGTCTTCTATTTAAAAGCAAATCCAAGGACAGACAGGATGAGGTAAGGAAGCATCCTCTAAATTCCCCTTCCCAAAAGATAAACTGTCTAGTTCATTGGACTGGACACTGCTAGGAATTCATCAATAGTATCGTCACTGGCCTTCTCCATTGCACAGGTGTGTCTGTCTCATTGATTGGTTGTCCATCAAATCTGAATCTAATCTGTCTCATTGACAGGTTTTGTCCCTCACAATATGCCTTCATCAGTTTGTTGAGAGGTGTTTGTCATTTATTTTGAGCTGAATCACAGATCCATCATAGAATTATAACACAAAAGAATTGGAAGTGACCTTTTAGTCATTTTTTCTAACCTCCTACCTGGTAGAGAAATCTCCTCTGCAGTATCCACGCCTAGAGGTCATTCAGTAGGTCCTTAGATACTTCTGATAACAGGGAGTTCACTAACTCATGAAACAGGCCATTTCAATTCTATTCAGCTCTATTTCTTAGCAAATTCTTCCTTATATTGAACCAGGACTCCTTGGAATTTTCATTTCAATCTAGGTACCTATTCTGATGTTCCCCGAATAAGAATAAGCTTACTGTTTTTTCCAGATGGCCTGCTGCTTTGGAATTAATATAGTAATTCTTTGTTTTTGATCCTATATTCAGATTTTCTTTGGAAAACTAAGCACTGATGCTTCTGGCAGGTGCCTTTGAAGAGTCCACAGTGAGCAAGAGAGAAATACCTGAATCTATTAAACATCAATATAGTGGACACAGTTGGATGGCTACATAGTACCCATTCTCCCTCTTCCTGTTTTATAACAGACCCTGGATTTTATTCAGATGTCCATCATCCAGTCCTCAAACACACTAACCCAAGCGACGCGACTCAGGGCTTGGTGATCTTGTCCTCAGCTTTAGGAGTGGGACTTGATTGTTTTAGTCAATCAAGATAATCCAAAGCTCCTAGCAGGTGATTGGTTTAGAAATAAAAATTAAGCAATAGAAACTAAATTGAAGGTAAAAGGAATGGGGCCTTTGTTGGTAGAGCAGTAGAACCAATTATAAATTTGGACTTTGGCAATAACCCTAGATAGTTTTCTTTGGCCCAATGTTAAGGAAGGAAACTAGCATTTGTTGAATGCCTATTATGTGCCAGGCAATTTCCTATATGCCAAGTAATTTAATCCTCACTGTGAAGCAGGTACAAGTTTCCAGTTTGGAAAGTGAGGCTCACGGAGGTTATATGAGTTGCCCAGGATCACACAGCTAGTTAATGGTAGAGTCAGGATCCAGTCTTGATCTGGTTGCCTCCAAGTCCAGTGCTCTTTCCATTACATTCTTGGCAGACAATTCTTTCCAGATAATTCTAGTCCCTATGCCAGAGAAGGCTGTTAAAAAAGTCTCAGGCAAAGACTCTTCTTCTACAGTGTTAGTATTTTGTAGTGGCCATAAGCATTGGCTCAAATTCTGGTGCCAGTTATTCAACTTTTTTAAAATATAAAATTGTTCTTCACACTGAAGCAAGCCTACACCATTCACTACCTTTCTGAACTTGCATGAGTTACCCTCTCTGAGCTTTAACATTTCTCCTTCATAAAACAAAGATAATTGCCTCCCAGTGTTGTTGTGAAGATTAATGAGGTAACACTTGTAAAATTCCTGGAATATAGTGAGTGCAGTGGTGAATCAAGAGTGAGGTGGTAGGAGTGGTCTGCCACGGAGCAGAGGAGTATTTTATCACTGATTTTGTTTAGAATTTTTAGGTCATGGGTGATAATAAAAGGCATACCAAGTTTTAGTCAGTATTATTTATTTTAAGTCCTCTACAGACAATTCACTCCTTTACTGCCTGCACTGGGAGCATACCACTCTCAGAGCCCTGCTCTTGGTAGCCTTTCAGTGAATATATGCCATTTATTATCTTACAATGAGGATCGGAACTTCAAACAAACTTGGTCTTTGGAGTTTAGATTAAAACATATTTATTTTCATTGGGTATAGCCTTTGGCTTAGATTATTGGTGGGATTTTTAAGTTAAATTTATGTAAGTGGTATAGTAGAAAGAAAGCACTGTGTATCAAATGAGTATTATCTTCCCTCTTAACCATTGGATCTTGAAGATGAGATTTGTTGAACATTCTTCCATGTTTAGGGAATGTCCTTTTACCCTATTTACAATGGCAGTCCCATTGCATGGAGTACAAGAATAGTCAAGTGGCTTTATGTTGGGAAAGGTGGGCAGGGAGGGCTTTACATAAATAATCTCATTGAATCTTCTTCACAACCCTGTGAAGTAATTGTTGAGGTAAGGGTATTCTCTCATTTTTGCTGAGGAACAAACTCAGATTTGTGGATGAAGTGTAGGAGAGGGGAATTTTATTTTTCTGGTAATAGGAGAGGGGAATTTTATTTCTCTGATCTCTCACTTTCTTTTTTTTTTTCCTCACTTTCAAAGTAGGTAAGGGCCACTAGTTTGCTTGAAACTTAGAAATGGCTTTAAATTATATACTGATTAGAGTCTGTATGTGGTTTAGATTGGCTGGGCTGACAAAGCCTGTGAGTCAAGAGTAGGCACTCATGAAATGGTTTGAATAATTTCCTATTCCTAGTTGTTAGCTATATTACCAGCTGCCTCTACTATGCAGTAGTGAGGTCCTTCAGAGCCAGGGCCTATACTGTTCATCCCTGTAATCGAATTGATTAGGAAGGTTTTGTATGGTGTCCTTAGAAACATTAATCTTTAAGTAGAGGGGGTACTACATAGGAGAACAGAAACCCTTAGGTAATACTTCAGGTCTACACCCCTTTTGTCTCTCAAATTCTGGAGCCTCTCTAGGCATCAGTGAGAGCCCCATATAGCCTGAACTATATCTATATCTATATCTATATCTATATCTATATCTATATATCTATATATCTATATCTGTATCTATACTTACCTTATCTTTATACTTTCACCAGGAGAGGAGTTCATGAAGAATTAGATAGAAGGAAGCAACTCTCCTAGACCAAGAGGAGGAGAGACTGGTAGAACTTTGGGTACACTTTCATGAAAGGCTGGATCTACAGGCAGAAGGTCACATAGTCAAATGCTTAGGCTTTCACCTTAAGTCATCTGGCCTTTCCCCACAGCACACCATGGGCTTCATATAAAGACAGGCTTCTGATGATGACACCTTTTTCACTGTATCCTGAACTACATGCCCCAACCTGCCTGTCTCTGTCTGCCAACTTATTTCTGATTTTTCCAGTTTCTGACCTGGTGATCCATCTTCCCAACAGAGTTTCATCAACACCTAATTTCAGCATCACTTCCTCAACTCTGAACTTTATATTACAAGTTTGACCATGATTTGAAATTCTCCCTCTGGTTACTCCATCATTGGCTTTTGATCACAAGAGAAGAAGCTACTGGTAGTGAAGGCCAAATGTGAAGGCAAGACCTCATGGGATCATGAAATGAAGATTATTTGAGATCTCTAGAAACCTAAAGATGACTTGGGATATGTTTTTCTAAAGTTTGGTTTCAAAATCACATATATAAGATCATATAATCTACAAAAGAGATAGTTTTACTTCTTCCTTTCCAGTCTGTATGCCTTTTTATTTATTTTTCTTGCCTAGTTGCCCTGGCTGGAATCTCCACTATAATGTTGAATAGAAGTGGCAAGACCAGACATTTTTTTGTCTCGTTCCTGATCCCCTAGGGTAAGCTTTTGCTCTTTCAATCTTTAAGTATGATGATAGGTATGACTTTTTTTTAGATGCCCTTTTTAGGTTGAAAAACTGCCCTAGTTTGTTGTTTTTTTTTTAAATCATGAAACTATGCTGAATTTTGTGAAGGCATTTTGCTGGGACCATTGAGGTGATCATGGAGTTTTTATCCATTGTTCAGTTAATAATTAATGATCTAATAGATAGATTGATTTTTGCATATTGAAATGACCTTGCATTCTTGGGTTAAATCCCATATGGTCATAGTGTATAATTCATTTATATGCTGCTGTATTCTGCTAGTATTTCATTAAGGATTTTTGCATCTATATTCATAAAAAATAGTGATCTGTAGTTTTCTTGTGATGTCTTTGGTTTTGGTATCAGATTAATACTGGCTTCATAGAATTTGTTTGTGCTCCTTGCTATTCTATAGTTTTGGAAGAGTCTGTGAAATATTGGTGTTAATTCTTTTTTTAAATGTTTGATATAATTCCCTAATTAAGCCTGGAATTATCTTTATGAAAAGTTTTTGATTACCAATTCAATCTTTTTTACTTGTTATATATCTATTCAGCTTTTCTATTTCTTCTTGAGTCAGTTTTAGTAGTTTGTGTCTTTCTAGGAACTTGTCTATTCATCTAAATTATTTAATTGTTTGCCATGCAGTTGTTTGTAATATTCCCTATAATCATTTGTATTTCTCTAGGTTATTTAGTAATGTCCCCTCTTTTATTTCTGGTGTTAGTAATTTGAGTCCTTTCTCTCTTTTTCTTGGTCAATTAAACTAAAGTTTTATCAGTTTTGTTGATATTTTCAAAAAACCAACTTTGGTTTGTTGATTTTCTCTTTTTCTTCTGTTCATTTATGTCTGTCCTGATGTTTATTATGTTATTCTTTTTTGAATTCTTTGGATTTGGTTTGTTCTTTTTCTAGTTTCTTAAGATGGAAGTTTGGTTATTGATTTGAGACCTTTCTTCTTTTATAATGTAGGCATTCAAAGTTATACATTTCCCTCTTACCACTGCATTATCTTTATTCCATAGACTTTGGTATGTTGTGTCTTCAGTTTCATTCATCTGAAAGTATTTTTTCAAATTCTCATGACTTCTTCTTTTACCCATTGATTATTTAGTAATGTGTTTTTTAATTTCAACATACTTATGACCTTCCCAAAATTGATTTCTAACTTAATTCCATACTTTGGAATTAAAGTGGGTGAGAGAACATACTTTATATGATTTCAAACCCAGAGTGACACTCCCCCTCTGTAAGGTAGACTTTGGAGGAAGGTAGTAAGTAGCTCCTGGTCTTCTCAGCTTGCCCCTCCCTGCATGAAACCTCTGCATTTTGAGCAAGCTGGGGTACAGGTAATTAGGGCCAGTATTATTGGCCTCCTACACCTAGAATAGGGCTTATACCCTACGAGTGAAGGTGGGGTGGGTGAAGAGAGACCCAGTCCTCTCTGCCATGTCTGGATGAAATAGAGCTTCTGCAACATGATGTTGTGAGGAATGAGAAACAACAGAAACCTGATTGTTCTGGGTGAAACTGTATCCCCAAGACTAGAAACTGGGGGAGAAGGAGCTCCTGTCTTCTAGGTTGCACATGCCCGGGGTAGACCTTACATAACATGAACTGGTGGAAGAGGGAGTAATAGACTGAATTGTGGCTCAAATGCCATAGACTCTCACTGTTCCTACTGAGATTTAGTAGATTTTCTGGAATCAGTGTTTTTCCATTTTTGGTATGGCCTCAGGAACATCTCCAGAAACTTTGAATTATTTGTTAAAAATAATTTTCATTACTTAAACTGTTGTTTGACTGGGGAGAGGGTAAGCTGGAATCCTTACTACATTATTCCAGAAGTCCTGCCTCTCAAATAGTATTTTTATACCTAGAAACTTCTCTAGAAAATGATCTTGCACCTGTCACCTTTCCTTATTTAGGCAAAATTGAATGTATCCGAAGACTCAGGCCCCCTAGAAGTGATCTAGAAGTTTAGAGATCAGGTGACATGGATAATAACTTCAGAAAGTGGTTGTGTTGAGTCAGTGATAGTCCTGGAATATTCCGTTGTATTTTTTCTCTTGACAAAGATCACCAAGGCACTTCTGTTGTCAGGCTAGATAACTTATAGTGTCACTTGCTACCTATATGATCGTGAAGGACCTGGAAGGTGAATATATCTGTTTGGCAGGAAGGAACACCCTGCATACCTGGTCTACCTTCGAATTGCGTCCACTGCACACATTTTAGCAATCATTACATTTACTGCCAAATCTTGCCTTACATGACTCTGTATTTGGATCATAGTATGTATTGGAACATAGAAAAATCTGTGTTGATTTGGAAATGTTTTTAGATATGATGAAGAGAAAAGTCCCCTGCATTATGAATGGGGCTGTTATTGATTTGATGCCCAATGTCTGTTTTCTTGAAAAATTTATTTAGTGCCTTCAGCGATCAAAGCATTCTGCTAGTTTATTGACCCCCGCTCATCAAGCACTTCTCTTCCCTTCTAAAGAAAAATGACGCACTTCGCTTCTGATAAAGGACCACTTAACTGTGGTCTCTGCATAATATTTGAGAATTCTACTTGTTTCTATTAATCTATATGGATAAACTTCGTGGAACAAGGATCTTTGAAAATTTAACTATTTAAGGTCTTTGTGATGTTGCCTTTATGTTGTGATGATAAGCTTATGTTAACAAAGATAAAATAATGATTGCTTCAGTGAAATTCCTTGGCTATCTTATCCCTAGACAAGATGTCTTATGATAGACAAAGTGTTCCAGGGGATCTACAGTGAAAAACTCCCATGTACAATATAGTGATTCAACAATTCCATACATCACCCAGTGTTCATCACAAGTGTACTCCTTAATCCCTATCACCTATTTTACCCGTCTCCCCACCCCCTCTACTGTACACCTAAGCTAATATAACATTGTATCTTAACTATACTGGAATTAAAATAAAAAAAAAAGAAACTCCTATATAAGTTAGAAATGTCATTACTTCCTGGGATCTGTTCAGTAGTACTTAAGGAAAACATTTCCTCCCCATTCCCCAGGCCATGGAAGACAGACTTCTGTCATTTCTTCTATCTTTAAAAGATAGTTTAGGGAAGGAAATTCTGCCCCTCTGTCCATTCTTTTACTTGCTTCTGTCTAATGAAGGAAGGATATACTAATATGATTGGTGATTGCCTGACAGCCATTGAGCCACACTTATTAACAAATGGGGAAAGTAACAGTGATTCCAAAACAGGATTAGTATTACTGTTTCTTTCTTTCTCCCTTTAACTGCCTTACCCATGGCTTGGTAAATGTGTAAGCAGTTATCTGCTCCCATGTGTAAGCACACATACATGTAAGCATACGTGGGGCAGGGCCTACAGCATGCCCTCTGTATGGAAACTTGATCTTCTCTCTCTCTCACTCTTGCTCTCACTCACTCGCTGTGTTCTCTCTCCCTCTCTCTCTCTGTCTCTCTGTCTCTGTCTCTCTCTGTCTCTCTCTCACACACACACACACACACTTCGTCACACTCTTGCTGGTAACTATGGTAACTGTATGGGTAAGGCAGACCTGTGGTCTTTAGAAATGGCTTTATAAGCCAGGATCTTCGGTATAGATACGGCTCTCTGCACAGACAGGTCTCAAAGTCTACTTTCAGAATGGTAATAGGAAGATGCCCTTCTGATCTCAAGATCCAGCTACATTCTCCAACCTAGCTTTAGCAAGAAAGCTGTATGTTTGGGGGGTTATTGAGCACTTGCCCTGATCACTAATAAAGCTGATACTCTGATACCCATTTAACTATCAGTCACCATTAAGAATTTTTTTTTGCATTAGGCAGAATCCGGAATGGAGAAGGGGTGAGACTTAGTTCTTTCCTTCAATTTACAATGGTTACTAACAATTCATTCCATAATTCTCTGTTTTGAAAGCCCTGGTAACAACTTACTAAAAAGAGGAAAAGACTCTATGGGTCTTTGAAATGGCAAGTCTTCAAGTTCCTTGACATCTTTACCTCTGCCCAGATCAACCATGATCTACTGTAGCTTTGTACTCACAAAATAAATTGAATCTAACATCATGATGGGGGCTGTTTTTATCCCACCAAGATTCTGACTCCAGCAACCTCCACCCCAGAGCCTGGTTCAACCAAATCCTATATATCTGGTAAACAAACCTGGTGTAAGATATGAGTCATCTAGAAAGTACTGAATAATGATAAGGATGATTGTACACAGCTGTACTCCTGGCAGAGAAGATCTATACCCATGAGCCTATGGCATAATACTACCACTATGGTCTTTCAAAATAGTGACTAAGGTCACCAAGACTTTTAGCAACTTCATGTTTTAAATGATCCTTTCAAGTGACATCTTCACCAGGATCAGGAACAGGATGGGGTAACCCAAGTGATCCCTGTACCCCTTCCCTACCATTCTTAGAGGTCATTCTTGTTTTTGTCTCCAACATTGCCTTATTCCCACAGTCTTGGCATTTTTCCAGCAGTGATGGATATTCTTCTCATAACACATTTAATATCTTGCATCTGTCTTCCATAGCATCTGCATTACGAGATGCTGTAACAAATCACCACAAAATTGGAGGCTTAGCAAAACAGAAATTTACTCTGTCATAGTTCTGGTTTAGCTAGAAGTCTGAAATCAAAGTGTCAGCAAAGCCACATTCCCTCCCAAGACTCTAGGGGAGAATCCTTCCTGGTCTCTTCCAACTTCTGGTGGCTATGGGCATTCCTTAGCTTATCACAGCATAGCTCCAGTTTCTGCCTCCCTCTTCACATGGTCTTCTCCCCTGTGTCTCCCTTTGTGTTTTCTTTTCTGTCTATTATAAGGACACTTATTAGATTTAGGGCTCACCCTAATGCAGGATGATCTCATCTCAAAATTCTTACTTTAATTACATCTACAAAGACCCTTATTTCAAGTAAGGTCACATTCTGAGGTTCCAGGTGGACATATCTCTTTGGGGAGGATGCAATTAAACCCTCTACAGCAACCAAGCACTATTTTGTATTTCCAGAAACTTGTTCTTTGCATGAAGCCCCTGGTTTGTACTCTGAGTTTTGAGGGTGTTCTTCCCTATTTATAGTCACACTCAACTCTGAGATCTGCCGCTTCATACTAGTTTTCTAGCTTTGATCTTTGGCTTCTGTATCAAGATCCTTTTGGCTACAAACATAGATGGCTTAAACAAGAAAGGGGGGGACTTACTGGTTCATGTTAATGAAAGTCAAGGGATAATAATGGCTTCAGCTGTAGCCTGATACAGAGGCTCATGTGATAATATTAGGGCCACTTTCTGTGAATATCTTAGCACTGCTTTTGTCTCTGACAGCTTTTCCAGGTTGGTTCCTTTTTTGGTAACAAGATGGCTGAAGCAGACCCAAGTTTCACATTCTCATACAACCAAAGTCGGTGGAAAAGAAAAGTAGCTCTACCTCTCAGAAATCTCAGTAAAGGACTCATGGCTTCTCATTGGTTCAGATTAGGTCACATGCCAATCCATGAGATAATCACTATGGCCAGGGATATGCTGATTTGCTTGGGCCAAACAAGTTCTACTCCTAGAACTGAGAGTGGAGGTCAATTCCATCTAAGCCAAATAGACTGAGAGTTGGGCAAAGTGGATCATGAAGCAAAAGATGAAATTATATTTCTGTAAGACTGGGGAATGAATATTGTGGGGATATCAGTGTCCACTACAGCTTCCCTCTTAATAGTGACTTGGGTTCTGTCTTTGGCTAAGCTATCATTTGCAGCCCTGGATAAATATATCATTTCAGTCCATGACTTCATGGTATCTTAAAGAAGCTGAGTATTGAGATTTACCTAGGCTTTCTGCCAGAAGCACTGCCTATGGGCTACACAGTCAGTATGTCCTGCTCAGTGCCCCAAATATCACGCAAGTATGAAGAGGATACCTGGTAGAACTTTTCTGCTATCCTATGTTCAATAGATATCCAAACTTTCCTAAAAGTAAGGATTGAGTAGATTTTCAGAACTAGTGCTCTCTCTAGCAGTATGTCATTTGGTTTTCTTTGTGTATGTGATTCTGGGATGAGTGTTAATACAAAGAACTTTCTATCTGGGTTAGCATGGAACCCTAAAAGCCCCAAAGGACGAACCAAGTTGAAATTCTATGACAGAGGTAATCCTCAAAAATCGAGTACCATAATCAGTTGCGAGACAAGATGGTTCCTCTAGGCTTTTAATATTGCCTTATATTGTGTGAGCAATTCCTGCCTGCATCTGTTTCAGCCACAAACAGCCTCTATAATAAATATGCACCCAGGCCCAGGGATTCTCTTGCACAAAAGGATGGCTCACTGTGTTGTGTTGGAAGTATGTGTCTGTATTCAGTAAGGGCAAATTCAATTAGAGTAAGCTAGGAGGGGGAAGATTTGAAGAACATCTAAAAATACTGAAATGTCTCAATTGCTGCTGGCATCCAAAAGAGCAACATCTCCTTGCTTATTTGGCTAAGTGGGTGAGGGGTGACATAAATTAGTACAATAAAATAATAATTACTGTTTATTAGTTAATGCCTTTATGATAGGCATTATACTAAGTACTTTATATACAATGCCCCATTTAATTTTTTAGCAAACCTATGAGGTAGTTATGATTACTCTTTACTAGCCTGGACTGAAAGAGACAGAGATGGGACAAAATTAAGGAGGAATGACTTCAAGGCAGAGCATGTATGCCGAGGCTAGAAAGGGTAAGCCTACCACCCCCAAAGGGCTCAGAGGACAGAGCATTGAGCCATAGAGGATTACTCTCAGGCCTTGAAACCTAATGGAATTTGCCCTACTGTGTTGTGTACTTGCTTTAGATGAGTAACCCCTTTATTCCTTTTACTCTCTCCCTTTCAGAATGAGAATATCTATCCTATGCCTGTCCCACTGTTGTATTTTAAAAGCAGGCAACTTCTGGGGCTCCTGGGTGGCTCAAGTTGGTTAAGCATCTGACTTCGGCTCAGGTCATGATCTCAGGATCCTGGGATCTAGTTTTCCATTCTTGATCATTAGAGCAACAAAATAATTCTCAGGCATTGGAAAGGGGGAGAAAAACAACAGCAACAGTTGCCAGATCTAGAGGGTTTTTTCCACAGGCAGGCAGTCAGTTCACCAGAACTTGAGTGACAGATGGCAAAGGATCAGATGCAATAGTCAATATGTCAATGATGCCAAATAATACAGAAACAGATAATACAGAAAACCAGATTCCCACTGTATCTCCCACCCTAATGCCTTTGTACACCCTTCCAAACTCGACCTTTTGTAAAAGGAGAGGACACTCCAAATTAGTTCAGTTTGTGGACTAAGTTTCCACTTATGTATGTATGAATGTATGTACATGGGATATTCTGAAGGAAGGCTGCAATGTGCCTTAGAGCATGTATAGGAGGAGTACTGATGAGATCCTACACCCCACTTATATTATTTATAGTTCTGTGTGCAGTTGACCTAAAAGGTGGTGAGAAACAAGGATATTGTACCATGAAAACTCCAGTTCATTGTCTCTGATTATTCAGATGGAGTGTAAATGTGTGGGATATGAGTGAGCTCAGGAAAGGTGGAGAAAAGCAGTTGGGGACTAATATGTAAGGAAATGAGAGGCTGAAGGTGGAAGATGACAAGTTTTGTAACCTCCTTGACTTGGAATGGGCCTGGGACTGGTACTTGAGTTCCTACAGGGTCAGATGAAGTAGATATGGCAGAAGAGTTAGCTATGTCTCTTACTTGATGATTTACTTCATAGGCAGTGCTTAGAATGATTCTTGGTCCAGTTCAAGGTCATCCTGTAGATCTTGTAGCTCCTCCTGAAACAGACCAGTACCTGATGTCAAAGTGGTGCTGGCTGGTACAGAAATAAAGGGATGAAATTCATAATGGCTTTGAAAGAAGGGCTTCTTGTGGACAAGTGCAGGGAAATCTCTATGTTCTTCAAGTGCTGTATTTAGTTCACATGCTTCCTCAAAGCCCTCATGGATATGTAGATCTGAATTTGGAGGGCCTTAAAAGTGTACCCTTCAAGTCAGGAAAATTTTATGTGGTTCAACCTGATGCAAGCCCTGGTCCAGGAAGAAATAGCCTAAATATCAAAGGAATTACAAGACATAATGAATATGTACTACTGGGAGCCAGAGTATTACATGTGGGTTGAAGGATTAAGATCAGGATGCAACAGAATATAAATCTAGAAAAGAAGAATTCATTGTCCAGGAGGAATTCACCTATGCATTGGAACAGTTTATTTATTAAAATATTTTGTTACAGTTTATTTACTTAAGTAATCTCTACACCCAACATGGGGCTTGAACCCATGATCTGAGATCAAGAGTGGCACACTCCTCCTACTGAGCCAGCCAGGTGCCCCTGCATTGGGACATTTTAAAACTTCTGTTTTGACATAGTTTCAGACTTAAGAAAAGTTAAGAAAAATGGTATGAAGAGTCTTCAGATCCCCAAATGTTAATATTTTCCACATTTACTCTATTATTCTCCCTTCCTCCATTCTCTTCCTATGTTCCTTTTCCTCTTTCTCCCCTCCCCACTGTTCTCTCCCCCCACCCATACATATATATTCATTTTTCTCAACTATTTGAGAGTAAGTTAGAGATATTTTGCCCTTTAATCCTAAATACTTTATTTGCTAAGATCAAGAACATTCTAATACAACTTCAATACAGTTATCAAAATGAAGAAATTAACATTAATTCTATATTTTTATCTAATATTCAAAGTCCACCAATTGTCCTCATGATGTCTTTTATAGGGAAGGAAAATCATGATCAAATGTGGCATGCAGTTGCCACATTCCCTTAGTGTACTTTATTTGTGAATTCAAATGTAATGTTCTGGCAAGGCTATCTAGAGCTGGTCCTAATATTTATATGAATGCCTCCTTTGAAGCCTGGTCATGTTGATGGTCATGTTGATGACCAAGGTAGAGATACCTAAACTTTCTTGGAATGCTCAGAGGATTGGAATGGGTTTATAATGTAAGACTTGAAAACTCACCAACTGACTTTGTACCCTTGGAGGACCAGAGGCCACTCCTTCAATAAGGGATTCACTAGTGATGGAGACACTAGTATCTTTGAGCTCAGCTATGGTGTTATATGTAGGCTAGGTTTGATAGTATGAGATTCTACCATGGAAATGGGCTCTATAAAATCAATGTGGATGATGAGATTCTGGCATTACAGAAGCTAGATGGTAACTCTGGGCCACCAACCATTATCAAAATAAAAGGTAGCAAAAATGGAATGGTAATCTGAATGCCTTGACACAGAGAAACCTATGGCAATCAAGATAGATCATGCTGTTCCTAAATGGGGAGTCAATGAGGACATTGCTTAATTTGGTTATAATAAAAAAATGGAAAACTTCTAATTGAAAGGTTGCTGTCAGATGCCACAATGGAAAATTGCACTCCCTCACACAATTTCCAGATTTAAGTCAATTCATAGACGTATTGATTCAAATGATGCTGGGTCACCTCACATATAAACAGTGGCTATTCCTTTGATGTTTCCCCAAAGAGGCCTTTAGCCATTTTCCAGGATAGTTGTACACTGAACAAAAGGGGATATTCGGATTCTAAAACTATTATAGGTTTGAGCTGACATTGATCACAGAGGATGTAAAACATTCTTATGTTCCTCTGATTAGTATGGAGGCTCTCAGAATCCACAGAAGAAAAGGAGTTTCAGCAAAAGCCCATCTCACAGTGGGTCAGTGGGTCCACATACCTGCACTGTGGCTCTTCTCTGATCTTTGAGAATATATATATATAATCGGGCTACATATTCTTAGATGCTGGAAGCCCCCTTCAGTTGTTTCTCTGATCCATGGATTAAGGATCATTATAGCAGAAAGGACCAATTTAGAACCCATCGAGCTTTCCCTGCCAGAAATTTAAAGCAGAAACTTATCATATTCCTAGAGGTACTGCAGAAATTAGTGTCACCATAGAAGATTTTGGTCTTTGTAAAACCACATGGTTCATGGCTGATGACAGTGATTACTATAAACTTAACCAAATGGAAGCCCTGATTGCAGTTGCTGTGCTGGACGTAGTATCTTTATGAAAGCAGATCAACCTAGTTTCTAGTGCTTAGTGTACAGCTATTGATTTGGAAGAATGCTTTCATCTTGATGCATATCAGCAGAGAGGATTGACAGCAATTTACATGGTAAAGACAGTTTCAAACACTGTCTTGCCTCAGCACTATGTTAACTCATGTTCATCGACAGAATATAGTCTATAGGAACCTTGAATTATCTCAGAATTCCTAAGAAGTTATTTCTGTCCACATCATATTAATTGGACCTGCTAACCTGGAGTGGCAATATTCCTAGACAACTGAGTAAGACACGGTTCCAAAAGGTGGGAGATAAACCCCATAAAGATTCATGGTCTTGTCATATTGGTAAAATTATAGGATGGTCTGGAAGCTGCTGGGATATTTTCCTCAAGGACAAATTGTTGCACCATGGGCCCATGCCACCAAGAGAGGAAGACCTCACTTAATTTGGCCCTAATAGAAACGTAATAGTACAGACCTCCAGGGCTCTGGAGGAAGACCATGACATCCATAGCTCAGAAATGTTCTATTTACAAATAATTTCTAAAGGCAAGGGAAACAAAAGCAAAATGAACTATTGGTACTTCACCAGGATAAAAAGCTTTTGCACAGCAAAGGAAACAATCAACAAAACTAAAAGGCAACCTACAGAATGGGAAAAGATATTCACAAATGACAGATAAAGGGCAAGTACCCAAAATCTATAAAGAACTTATCAAACTCAGTACCCAAAAAACAAATAACCCGGTCAAGAAATGGGCAGAAGACAGGAACAGGCATTTCTCCAAAGAAGACATACAAATGGCAAACAGACACAAGAAAAAATGCTCCACATCACTCAGCATCAGGGAAATACAGATCAAAATCACAATGAGATGCCACCTTACACCAGTCAGAATGGCTAAACTTAGTAAGTCAGGAAACAACAAATATTGGCAAGGATGTGGAGTAAGCGTCCTACACTGCCGGTGGGAATGCAAGCTGGTACACCCACTCTGGAAAACAGTATGGAGGTTCCTCAAAAAGCTAAAAATAGAGCTACCCTACCACCCGGCAATTGCACTACTAGGTATTTACCCAAAGGATACAAACATAGCGATCTGAAGGAGCACCTGCACACCAATGTTTATAGCAGCAGTGTCCACAATAGCCAAACTATGGAAAGAGCCCAGATATCCATCGACAGATGAATGGATAAAGAAGTAGTGTGTGTGGGCGCCTGGGTGGCTCAGTTGGTTAAGCGACTGCCTTCGGCTCAGGTCATGGTCCTGGAGTTCCGGGATCGAGTCCCACATCGGGCTCCCTGCTCGGCGGGGAGTCTGCTTCTCCCTCTGACCCTCCTCCCTCTCATGCTCTCTGTCTCTCGTTCTCTCTCTCTCAAATAAATAAATAAAATCTTTAAAAAAAAAAGAAGTAGTGTGTGTGTGTGTGTGTGTGTGTGTGTGTGTATGTATACATATATATAATGGAATATTGCTCAGCCAGCAAAAAAATGAAATCTTACCATTTGCAACGACATGGATGGAACTAGACGGTATTATGCTAAGCGAAATAAGTCAATCAGAGAAAGACAATTATCATATGATTCCACTTATATGTGGAATTTAAGAAATGAAACAGGATCATAGGGGAAGGGAGGGAAAAATAAAATAAGGTGAAATCAGAGAGGGAGACAAACCATAAGAGACTCTTTTTTTTTTTAAAGATTTTATTTATTTATTTGAGAGAGAGAATGAGATAGAGAGAGCATGAGAGGGGGGAGGGTCAGAGGGAGAAGCAGACTCCCTGCTGAGCAGGGAGCCCGATGCGGGACTCGATCCCAGGACTCCAGGATCATGACCTGAGCCAAAGGCAGTCGCTTCACCAACTGAGCCACCCAGGCACCCCCCATAAGAGACTCTTAACTATAGGAAACAAACTGAGGGTTGCTGGAGGGGAGGTTGGTGGGGGGATGGGGTAACTGGGTGAAGGGCTTTAAGGAGAGCACGTGATGTAATGAGCACTGGGTGTTATCTGCAACTGATGAATCAGTGAACTCTGGAACCTCTGGAACTAATAATACACTATATGTTAATTGAATTTAAATAAAATTAAATTTAAAAAAATTTCTGATATACTATTGGACCCTAATTGAAACTGGGCACAAGATATCAAGAGACTTTGCAAACTAGATGTGCATCATGACAAGGGCATCTAGTTATCTAGATTCTACATGTTATCAGATCCCACATGTCATAAATTTATGTCATCATTGCAGCTAGCCATTTAATCCCCTATACAATAAAATAATACATCTGGATTGGACTCAAGTGGGTTAGGGTAGCCCAAATCCTCATGTCATCTAAATTGGTTGCATTATTGCCTCTTAATCAGCTTACCCCGAGCAATGATAAACATAAAATTTACAATAAAGAGTTCAGAGCTACCAGTCAGAAGTAGATTTTTAACTTTGTGACCCACGTAAGACTATCATATCTAAAGGGTTTGTATAATAAACATCTTATCCTTTTGAATTTTTTCATACTTTTATTATAAAACTGTTGACTCCAAAGACAGGTCATTTGTATATTTATTATAGTAATTATCCACACACTGTGGTACATGGTTTTGTTCTAACAAAATCAGTATTTGTAGAAAAACAGGTTTTTTTTTTTTTTTTACAGTTGGAAGCGAAGTGTCTTTTTATAATATGAGGGGTACATATTATTCTATTGAAAGTTACAACTGAGAGTCAAGTTTGATAATTGAGATACCTATTGACCTGATAACAACTAAAATAGCCTCTGCTTCTAAACTAAAAACTATGAACAAGATATAGATTCTAGAATTCAAGTCCATTATATAATTTCAAATAATATCCTCTTACATTTATTTTCTTGATAATAGTTTGATATGATGTTTTAAGTAAAGCTAATATTATCTGAAAAATGATAAAGGAATAAAAATTCTATGTGCATTATTCCCTTGAGAGCATCAAAAGAAGAAATTATTTGATGAAAACAACAGGGTGTTTTTATGAAATTATATTCTTGATGTCAAATTGCAGTCTCTTGACATTGATGCCAACTTCTTTGATGAAGGAAGTACCAGAAAAAGAGGGAAGAAGCCTTATTTTGTCCACAGATTCCAGTCAGCCCATTTATAATACAAAAGTGAAATGTCAAAATATATGTTTTTTTCTAAATTGGATACAAAATAACATCTTTAAAAAAATGTACAATAATATACTATTATAACCTTTTCAATGCTCCAGATGACTAGTAATTTGATGACTTATGAAGACTGTGAACTAGTCAAACTCTGTAAAAAATTATAGTTGACACTGACCAATGAATATTGTAAGGAATGTGATATTGCTTGAAGATCATTGTGTAAGAAACTAACTCTCATAATTTGTATTCTAATATCTAGTATGATTGACTTACACATTTTCAAATATTTTTGTGGCTCTCTGGATATATATAATTTTTTCAATATTGGTCATCAGTGAAGAATATAGCACCTCAAAATTAACATTTATTTAAAATTACTTAAGCCTCAGTCATTAGAACATGTGACTCTTGATCTCAGGGTCGTGAGTTCAAACCCCATGTTGGGCGTAGAGATTACAAAAAAGATTACTTAAGAAATACAATATTATAAGAAAGATTATAAAATCTATTGGCTTCTTCCATTGAAAGCAAGATATTGGGGGGGCCACCTGGGTAGCACAGTTTGTTAAGTGTCTGACTCTTGGTTTTGGCTCAGGTCTTGATCTCAGGGTTGCGATGTCAAGCCCCGAGTCAGGCCCCACGCTCAGCGCAGAGTCTGCTTGGGACTCTCTTCCTCTCCCTCTGCCTCTCCCCCTGCTCTCTCTCTCTAAAATAAATAAATAAATCTTAAAAAAAAAGAGAGAATAAGATATTGGAACAAATAAGCTTTCAAATTCTCATGATATTTAATTTCATGAAAGCATAAAGAATTTGATTTTCTAATAGCTATAATTAAAACTTCAAAAATTTCTGATTTTCTAATTTTTATTTAATATATGAAATAATTTTATTTATATAATTTGTACTGAACTCAGTCATGATTTTATTTTGATAAATAAATAACATGCTAACTAAAAACTGTACCTAGGGAATGAGTATCTTTTTTCTAATTCACATAAAAGCTCTAGTTCTTGGGCTAGTAGTGGCCCTGAGTGGGTTACCTTTGGTGACACAGATAAGGAGACTAGATAAAGAGAAGAGCACAGGTAGATATAAATTACTATTAATATTCGGTTTCTTGTTTGGGGTGGTAGGTTTATTGGTGTTCAATTATAAATAGATATGTAAACAAATAAATGAAAATACATGTGTGAACTAGTGATGATAAAGTATCATGAACTGAAAATCATAATTCAGTTTTATGTATTAGAGGTCTATCAAAAATATGTACATCAAGATTAAAAGAAAATATATTCCATGTGCAGCAAGAGAAATGATACAGTGCACAGAGACTTGTTGTATCAATCCTAAAAGTTTAGACTTTACCTTTCCCCTCCTTTTGCCGCAATAAAGAAGGATCTAAATGTAGAGCAGTTTACAAGAAGGTCACCAAGCAGTCTGGGTGGGATATTTATGGAATGTGGGTAGCTCATGGGCCAGGTGCTGGGAGGCAGGGGAAGTGTGTCAAAGGAGCATCACGGTGGAGAGATGAACCATGAAAGGAGCCAAAGAGAGTAGGAAGGATTGGTGGATTGGTACCAGGACAATGAAACAAAGGAACTAATTAATCTCTTTCAGAGATGGCAATAGGTGGCAAGTATCTCTTATTTCCCTTGCATATATCATTAACCAATCATTGCATTTTATCCCACTGCACTTGAAATGTGGCTTCTTAATTATTTTCAGTGTAACACTCTGAGTGGCCATTAGCGATTGATCAGAGTTAACAAATGAGGTGTAACCTATTTGCCATCTGCAGTCTGTACAAACTATATCAGATTATTACTCTGAAGAGATGATAAACCAATAAGCAGAATGCTAGCTAAATGTAGGATGTTGGAAAGTCAGGAAGGTTACACGGGACATCATCCTGGAGTAGTGTAGCAGAATAGGGGCCAGGGAACAAGGAAGGATTGGTTTCAAGTTGGCTAAAAATAAGGACTTGAAGAGAAGACACCTAAAGTGTCTTTCAGTGTGATTACATTGAGAACTTGTTGCTGTTTTTTTAAGATTTTATTGTTAAGTAATCTCTACCCAGTGATGTGGGGCTTAAACCCACCACCCTGAGATCAAGAGTTGCCCACTTTACTGTCTGAGCCAGCCAGGCACCCCCACATTGGGAACTTGTAAATGCGCCCAGTAATCTCCACTTGAGTAGTATCTTATTTTGTGAAGATTACATAAAATTCATGGCCACAGTGAGGGGTAAGTATAACCTAATATGAACATGTTTTTCTTCCTCCGTCAAGAGAAGATGACCGTCAGTTACTACTCTTCAGAGTTACATTGTTCATCCACGATTAGCCTTATAACTATACCACACTACAGGTGCAGTTACAGGAATTCTCCAGAACCATCTACAGGCTAAGTTATAGAAGAAGGTAACTTTGGTCAAGTGGTGTTAGAGAGTACATCCTTGGAGAAAGTGAGTAAGTGGGCCGAGACTATATATTTACAGCCTCTATATGTAGTCTTTCTGTCTCTCTGTGTATGTCTCCCTCTCTCTGTATTTCTACATAATATATAAAAAAACATATATACATATAAAATATAATTATATACCATATATTTGATATATAAAATATATAAATATACATTATAGACATGAAATATACAAATGTGCATTATGTATATTCTCATAATATAGGGAAGTTCAGACTCTATAACAGTGCTATTTAGTAGAACTTTGAGATGAGGAAAATGTTCCATATCTGTGCTGTTCAGTATGAGACCCAGTAGCTATGGGTGGCTATTGAGAACTTGAATTGTTGTTAATGCGACTAAAGATCTGGAGTTTTAATTTTATTTAATGTTAATTTAAATATAAATCGCCAACTGTGGCTAGTGGCTGCCATATTATGAGTCCTCCTCACATTGATTCCCTTTATCGCCTTTTCCTAAGAAGACCTTGATGGGCTCTCTGAGATCACTAGGATCCTGGTAACTGAGTTAGAAAATCATTGTGTAACTATTCTGATGATTTATTTTGCCTGTTTTATCCCATGTGTTCAAAATGGTAACCACTCTCCTAACCACCCCTCCCCTCAAGAGCATTTCACAAATTCACGTTCAGTTTATCCATCCTGACCTTTCACCTGACAAACCTCCCTAAGAATGGTAGAACCTTTGTGGTGGCCGAGGCATTCCAGCAGCTCTAGGTTTTGCTTCAATTTTCAAACCTAGCCCCCAGCAACCTGTTTTGTCTACAAAGTAGAGACACATGTCCCCAACTGGGGAGCATTGGAAATCTTTCTGTAAGACGATCTCTGGAGACTTCGGCCCCTGTGTGTACATCTTGAAGAAGCAGCCGTTTCCAGCTGTAATCAACTGCCCTGCATATGAATGGGAATTACTGGTTTTAAAGATTCGAGGAGCCATTTCTAGGAGGCTCAGCACCAGTGACCATGAAATCACAAGATGGCAGCCTGGGAAACTTCCAGGTGAGGTGGAAGTCCAGCTCTAGTGCCAGATGTGGTAGGCTCCCATGTTTGGGAGCCCCACAGCTGCTTTTATTCTGTTGAGCATGTTTTCCCTTCCTTTCGGTAGACCACCAGCTGTCTTCTGTGCCTCAACTCAAGTTACAAGAGCAAGGGCAAAATTCACTTCGGCCGTGGGAAAATGATCCCCCTTAGCAACTCCATAGCAAATTCCTGAGGAGATGACCTCGGTTACAAACGGTCTCAGTTAAAGTGGCCTTACTGGGCTAGCTTAGAACAAAACTGTAACAGCTTCCATTGCATCTGAAAGTGGTGTAATTTGAGGAGGGGCCTCTCATAGTGTGAGTTCTGGGACTCTGGTTTCCGGGCTGTGATTAGAGGCAGAGCCGCCTCGCCAGGGTTATGCGGAGGGCACTAGGTGGCAGGTGTGACCTCAGTGACAGCTGCCCCTTCAGTACTCAGTGTCCATAAGACTGTATGCACGCTCGTTAGAAATTAACTGAATGCTCTTCTTTGTTCGCCACAGAAATCTTACATTTCCCCCATGTTGTCGTGGACATCTTCTTCCCAAGTTAATCATTGGAAGTCATTAAAGCAGTCCTTTGGAGAGGTTCTTAGGTCTTCAATTGTTGTCAGTGCACAATCTCACACATAGAGATATTGGAAAGAGGCACTGTGTATGTAGTGAAGCATGAGGGGACTTGACTGCTAAGATTTTGCTTATGAGAGAGTCACTTTAGTGATGGAACTTGAGGTGCTTTTGAGAACAGAATGAACCCATAAGGGGGGTTGGTGCGGGCGGCGGGGGGGGTGGTGGTGGTGGAGAGTGGTTTTGTCTAGATTTAAAGGAAATAACCAGGCCCCTATGTATGAAATGTAGGTTGTGCTCAGTCCAGCGGGACCTATGTTAAAACCGGGCCACTACGGAGAAGATGAGTTTGTCCGCTGTGCGCTGAACCACGTGATTTGGGGAACAGGTGCTGCCATGGGCCGAGTTCAGGCTAACATATAGAATATAAAGTATTCTTACGTTATATGAGAATGTTACATATCTATCCTCTTGTGACACGTAAAAAGATATGAGGTGCATCTGTGCATACAACATGGCAACAGTTAAATATGTGATCTGACAAGTGCTCTCCATGTGGTGTGGTTTCATTGGCTATTCAAATATGGTCTAGCTTGTGGGATAGCCTCTCCCACTGGTGTGTCTCTAGGGAGAGCTGACTCAATAGTGGGACTAGAAGCAAGGAGAATCCCTGTACTGCACAACTTCAGTGTTTACAGGCGAGACAAAATTCCTGCAATTGGCCATATAAGAACAAAACGTGTACATAATTTTACCACAAGGCGACAACCTTTAGTTGCCATTAGAGAGGGACAGTTACGAGGCTGGGGACATTCAAAAGGCAACAGTTACCTCCTTAGTTTAATGTGGAAGCTTTTATGCATTGGTGGGGAAAAATGAAATACAGTAACTTTTATGGCAATATTTGGGGAGTCATCTGTCTCCAAGGAGAACTGAGGGCTTGTCTTGTGTGACTTCAGTGGAAAAAAAGGCCGGAGGGGTGCCTGGGGGAGCTCAGTTGGTTAAGCATCTGCCTTCAGCTCAGGTCATGATCCCAGGGTCCTGGGATCGAGCCCCGTGTCCGGCTCCCTGTTCAGCGGGGAGTCTGCTTCTCCCTCTACCCCTCCCCCACTCATGCTTGCTCTCTCTCTCTCTCCCTCTCTGAAATAAATAAATAAAATCAAAAAAAGAAAGAAAGAAAGAGAAAGAAAGAAGAGAAAGAAAGAAAGAAGAGAAAGAAACGACAGGCTGTCACTATGAAGCCTGTCCCAGAGGGGGCGGCAGAGTCTGGCAAAAGCTTTGCATGGGCATGGGGAAGCAGCATCTATCTATCTATCTATCTATCTATCTATCTATCTATCTATCCATCTATCTATTATTATTATTATCATCTATCTAATTTTCCAGCTTTACTGAGGTTTAATTGACATATAACATTGTGTAAGTTTAAGGTGTACAGTGACTTAACTTGAAGCACTTATATATTGCAATCTGATTACCACTGTAGTGTAAAGTAACATCTCCATCACATCATATAATTACCATTTCTTCTTTGTGGTAAGCACATTTAAGATCTACTCTTTTAGCAACTTTCAAGTACATAATACAGTGTTGTAAACTATAATCACAGTGCTACGCATTCCATCTCCAGAACTTATCCATCTAACTGGAAGTTTGTACACTTTGACCATCTCCCCATTTCCCCCACCTCCCCCATCCTTGGTAACCATGGTTTCTACTCTCTGTTTCTGTGAGTTTTGCTTTTTCAGATTCCACATATAAGTGAGATCACACAGTATTTGTCTTTCTCTGTATGAGTTATTTCACTTAGCACAATGCCCCCAAGATCCATCCATGTTGTTGCAAATGACAGGATTTCCTTCTTTCTCATGGTTTAATAATATTCCATTGTATATCTATGTATCTATTTATCTAATCTATCATTCATTTATTTATTTAATCTTCCAGATTTACTGAAATATAACTGACACAGCATTGTGTAAGTTTACGGTATACAACGTGTTGATTTGATAGACTTAAATATTGCAGTATGATTGCATCTTTATTCATCCATTGATGGACACTTAGGTTGTTTCCATATCTGGGCTATTGTGAATAATGCTGCAATAAACATGGGAGTACAGCTATCTCTTCCACATCCTGTCTTCATGTCCTTTGGCTATATACCCAGAAGTGAGATTGCATGATCATATGGTAGTTCTATTTTTTAATTTTTTGGGGGGCACCTCCATACTGTTTTCCACAGTGGCTGCACCAGTTTGCCTTCCACCAACAGTGCGGAAGGGTTCCCCTTTCTCCGCATCCTCGCCAACATTTGTTATCTCTTGTCTTTTTGGTGATGCTGCTACCATCTACTGAGCACCAGCTAGGTACTAGCATTTCATTTAATCTCCTGTCATTTGCATTTCATTTAATTTGCTTGCCCTTCATATCTGCAGCTCAGCACATTTCCAGCAAATCAACCCATTACCTCTCTAATTCTCCACACCTGGGCTGCTAAAAGCTACCCGAGAAAAATTTCAAAAACCTGTGGGTTGGTGTTCAACCTGCGTTGAGCTCTCTTTACATTTTCTGGCAATTGTTCTCTATATCCCTAAGCCACATCTCAAGATGTGGTCCTCTGACCAGCAGCATCAGCATCACCTGAAACTTGCTAGAAATGCTCATTCTTGGGGTGCCTGGATGGCTCAGTCCATTAAGCATCTGACTTGGTTTTGGCTCAGGTCATGATCTCAGGGTCGAGCCCCATGTCAGTCTCCACGCTCAGTGAAGAGTCTGCTTGAGATTCACTCTCTCCCTCTCCCTCTGCCCCTCCCCCCCAAAATAAATAAATCCAAAAAAAAAAAAAGAAATGTTCATTCTTAGGCCCTACCTCAGACCTGCTGAATCAAAAATTCTGGGGGTGGAGCCTCATAGTCTGTGTTTTAACAAGCCCTCCAGGTGGGGCCTCTGGGTGGCTCAGTCGGTTAAGCATCTGCCTTCAGCTTGGGTCCTGGTCCCGGGGTCCTGGGATAGAGCCCCGGGGATCCAGCCCTGCGTCGGGCCCCCTGCTCATCGGGGAGTCTGCTTCTCCCTCTGCCCCTCCCCACCACCGCTCATGCTCTCTCTCTAAAATAATTAAATAAAATCTTTAAAAAACCAAAAAACAAACAAACAAAAAACCCCAAGCCCTCTAGGTGCTTGTGATGCCCGTTCAAGTTCAAGAACCACTGTTCTTGAACTCAAGGAATTGATTCTTGAACTCAAGAATCAACTGCTCTCCCCACTTTTCTCAAAACCTATTCAAACTTTTGTCAGTCTCCTCAAAACCCTTATCCTCAAAATCTCTTTATTTTCACAAAAAACAAAGACCTTCAAGCAGAGGTCCCCACACTTTCTATGCTCATAACCACAACTTTGCTGTTTCAGCAAATATCCTTTTCTCCTCTGCACTTTCCTCGGTGAAAGCAAACACCTTTCGGCTACCCACCCCCCTGCCCCCTGAAAATAGAAAGATAGAGAGAGATTCTGAGTTCAAATTACTTTCATCTCCTGAGTAATCTTCTTTCATCAATTAGCCATATTCTGCTAAGCTTTAAATCTATCTATTGACTTTTGTTCCTCAGATCATAAATATTCTCCCATCTCTTCTATCTTAAAAATTTCTCCTATTGGGCCCCTGGGTGGCTCAGTCAGTTGGGCGTCCAACTCTTGGTTTCTGCTCAGGTCATGATCTCTGGGTCGTGGGATCAAGCCCTGTGTCAGGCTCCGCGTTACGTAAGCGTGGCATCTACTTCAGATTCTTTCCCCATACCGCTCCCTCCCCTTGCTCACATGTGTGCATGCTCTCTCTCTCAAATAAATGAAATCTTTAGAAAAATTTCCCCTATATTTCCCTGTAACAAAATCCTATAACTTCTTCCCTTTTATAGCCAGGAGAAGTGTATTAGCTCTTTCTACTCTCTTACCTGTCTTTGATCCAAACTTCACAGAAATCTGACATTTCACTTCTATATCTCTTTGAAACTTTCGCTCCCAATCACCAATGATAAGAATGCCAAGGAGGGAGTTGCAAATTTTAAATAAGTTTTCAGAAAAGCTTCACTGAAAAGGTGAAAACTTCCCTCCTATGTCTCAAGCCATCTTTACTCATTCTGCTTTCTGAAACAGTTCCTCTGCCTAACCCGTAAATGTTGATGTTTGCCAAAATTCTGTGGTTGAATCCTCTTCTCTTCTCATTCCTTCTAAATTTTTATCAGTACTTTTGGCCTCTCTCCAGAACTCCAGGCAAACATGTTGACTCAATCAAAAAAACATTTGATTACCTATTCCCTGCCTCAGAATGACATCACTAAACTTAGCCCTAACACCTAGAAGTCATTCTTGATGCTTCTCCCTCTTTATACCCAACAATCTTGGGAGTGGAGATTTCGCACAATAGATTTAGGAAAGACACAAACAAAATTCACAAAGGGGAATCGGGATAAAGATTGAGAAGGTTTGGTCAAGAAAGAGCATTCACTCAAGACTGGATTAGTGTTGAGGGAACAGGAATGGGACAAAGTAGGAAGGAAAAGACCTAGTTTCAGTTATGCTATGAATGTGGCATGTCAGAAGTTGCGGGGACCTAGCTGGCTAAGACAACAATGAACAAGAAGAGGGATGTTACGTAATGTATATGAGATCTCATGGGAAGAAGGATGAAAGGAATCACAATCTTGCCTATGAACTCTCAGGGAGAACAGAAATGCTAAGCTCATAAATTTGTATGAAGATTGGGAATGAAAATGACCAGAAGGGTTGCTAAAGCACACCATGGAGGAGAAGGCAGAGAAACAGGAGAAGGGAAAGAATAATTTCAGTTTATTCTTTTTATGAAAAATTGATGTGATGGAAATTTAATATTTGTAAAAATGAGGTTTGAGAAAACATTTATTAATATTTATTATATGTAAAATACTTTAAGAAGTTGTAAGCTCAAACAAGAATAATTTCTGCAATAGTACTTCTAAAATTATGTCATTTTCATTACAAACGATAATTCTTATCATGAGACAGAATCACCTTCGCATGGGATTTGCGAGTCTATTACATATTAGTTCAAAAAGGGTGGCTGCATGTAAAATGAGATCTGAGGAAGAATTCCTAGATTATGGTTGCATAAACCCTATCTTGCATATTAATTCCATTCATCTTGTATGACAAGTTCAAAGAAGGTGTAGGTCACAAAAAAAATAGCAGTTCATACCCTGAAGAAGAACTTCTTACAGTGGGCTGCTATGGTGGTTCTCCCCAGTAGTACTTTTTCTCTGTGAACTATTTTGGGCACACTTGTAGCTCTAGGGCTTAAAGTGGTTTCCCAAAGTGCATATATCTTGCCATTTATCAAGATAAATACAAATGAGTTCTTTGTTCCATTCTAGCCACAACTTTGGAGGGTTTGTACTAATGTGTTAGACTCTACTGTACAATTGCTGTAATAAGGGCTTCCTTCTCTTTTCATCGTAGAACTTAAGAAGGCAAGAGAAGCTGGTAAAGTTGTTTACTGGATCCTGAAGAAAGGCATTTAAACTAGGTTACATTATGTCAATATTTCTGGTCAATTCAGCCATACATACAATTAAATAGTCCTGTTACTTTCATAAAATGACATAACTGGATGATTGACTAAAACTTTGGCAGAAAGAAGCAGCAGTTTTTTCTTTGCATATATGCTGTATTTCCCCACAAAATAATTTTGCCTGTTTTTAAACAAATTGGCTGGCCAAGCCATACTTTTTTTTTTTTTTTTTGAAATTTAAATTCAGACAACCAGTTATGATGTCAAGTGAATGCCTTGCATTACTTTTGCTTTTTAACCAGTTTTTCCAGCTGTCATTTTAGACACATCCTACTATGTTACTTAAACTATCTATATGCTGCTCAAACAGCCAGCCAATTCAGTGAAAGCCAAACTGCTAACAGCGGCCTGAATTTGAATCTGATGGATTTGCTGAAATCTCACTCTTTACTCAGTTGTTCTGTCACCTGTCTTCAGTTGACAAAAACTTAATATGTATAGATCCTCCATCTCCCTGTAGGTCTACGCAAACTCTGATTAATTGAAATGACTTCACAGAGACAATGGTTACCAGAAATTATGAGGTGGGCTGAGGTAAGTTGGGGTGCATGTTCCCAGAAGCCTCTAAAAAAAGTAGGACAGACCCAATCAGTTTTGCACGATTTAGTTAGGTCCTCGAACAGAACCATTGATGACCCTCTCAGCTTTAGCATTGTCTTGTTTAGACATAGCATCCAATCCCCGTAAGTTGCAGATAAATAAAATGTGGTATATGCACACAAAGGAATATTATTTAGCCATAAAGAGGAATGAAGTGCCGATGTGTGCTCCAATATGGATGAACCTTGAAAACATCTTAAGTGAAAGAAGCCAGTCACAGATGGACTGATAATATAGGATTCCGCTGACAGGAAATGCCCATAATTGGCAAATCTGTAGAGATAGAAAGTAGATTAGTAGCCGTTTAGGACTGGAGGGGGGGATTGGTGATTTGGGAGTGATAGTTGAATTGTGCAGGGTTTCTTTTTGAGGTGATGAAAATATTGTAAAATTGACTGTGGTATGAGTTGCACAAGCCTGGGAAAATACTAACAGTCATGGAATGGTCCAATTTAAAATGGTGAATTGTATGGGACGTGAATCATTTCCCAATAAACCTGTGATTTTTTTTTAAATCCCCCAGAGTCATAGAGTTGTAACAATGCTTTGTCCAACTGTATTCTAGGCCTTTACAGGCTACACAGTCAAGTGGGAAAAGAAAATGGGAGATTGGGAGTCATTAGTTGCTGGTTGCTCATACCTGCTCAGTTAGTCACTAATAAGCTGCACAATCTGGAAAAAGTCAATTTCCTCATATATGAAATGGGAATATCACCTAACCCCTTGCAGGATTGCTTCAAAAATGAAATGAGATGCTTTCCGTAAAGAGCCTAGCACAGTGCTTGGCACATTCGTAACCACCCAAAAAATTTCAGTTCCCCTTCTACTCCCACTCCCACTCCTGTGTGGAATTTCTCATCTGCTTGGATTTCCTACTTGTAAACATGTGCCAAAATGTCCTTTCATCCCATCCTTCCTTGTGAGGTTACCGCATAACCATCAAACAACAACCTGGAGTGTGAGGTTTGAATAACACCTAGAGAAAACTTGACCATGTAGGTCATTAAAATGTGTCTGCGGAGGAGTGGGAAAGATGCGAAAAGAAATGAAAATCAGAGCCGCAGGACAGCAACAGAGGAGTGCACCTCATTGGTAACAGAAGCATTTTGCAGTTGGCGACACCCCCACAAATGACTAATCTCTAAGAAGAAATTTGATTCCTTCAACTGCAGGAAAAGAAGTTTAACACAAGCAGCTGTGGCCATAAATCTTCCTATCAGTTGTGGTTATAAGGCTGGAAAATCTCGAGTTAACTGTGCTAGTGAATCATGCACAGTTATTTCTACTGGTGTAAATATATTTTTTCCTTTATGAACAGAGATAACTTGTAATAAAGCTACCATTAAACACTGGTGTCAGAAAACCACCAAAAAGAATTCATTTTCTAGCATCTATGATAATAATATAGATGCCAGTTCATGACACACAGTTTTCCTTTCTCTGTACAAATATTAAAATAATATTTCTGCTTGCAGTGTTCAAGATAGCGTCTCCTTGATCTCAGCCACAGAGAAATAAACCAAGGAGAGGCCTTTTTGGTTATTTGTACAATAGTTAAAAGTTGAGTAATTGTTAAAATAGTCATATTTGCCAAAAATGTATAGTCTATACTGAGAGACCCCCAAATACTAAAGGAGGTTAAAAAGAATCCACAATTCAAGGACAACTATGGAAAGTCTTGTGGTGATTTAAAAATTGGTAGCCTTGTTCTCAAAGTAATGTTTCCCCTCTAGGAACATGAAGGAGAATGCCCTTGCTTTGCTGTTGAGTTGCTTAATACAAACATGGGTTGGGGGTGGAGGAGAGGAGAATACAAAGGTGGCGGACGACTAGACAGTTGCCTGACTCAACCAGAACTCGTTTACCTAACTAAAACGAATGTTCACTTCCATCTGAATGTGTTCATTGAGAATTTGTAAGAATGGTTACTTTGGCTATGATTCTGTGTAAGCAAGATCTGCTCTTTTTCCAAGGGAAACTTTTTTTTCTCTCTGGGCAGGTTTTGATTAATGAGTGTTCATGTAGTGCCATGAGGAGGTTTTCTCGTTTCTTTTGCACTTTTTTCCCAGCTTTATTGAGATATAATTGATAGATAACACTGTGTGCGTTTGAGGGGTGCGATGTTGTGATTTGATACATGTATATGTTGCAAAATGATTAATACCGAAGGGTTAGTTTACACCTCCTTGACCTCACGTAATCACCATTTCTTTTTTATGGTGAAAACATTTAAGATCTACTCTTTCAGCAACTTCCAAGTATATAATACAGTGTGGTTAACTCTAGTCACTATGCTGATCCCCAGAACTTATTCATCTTCTAGCTGGAACTTTGCTCCCCTCGACCAACACCTCCCCATTTCTCCCAGCTCCCGAACCCCTTATAACCACAATTCTACTCTCTGAGTTCAGCTTTTTTAGATTCCACATATAAGTAAGATCATAGAGTATTTGTCTTTTGCTGTCTGACATATTTCACTTACCATAATGCCCTCAAGATCCATCCATTTTGTTGCCAATGACAGGATTTCCTTCTTTCCCATGGATGAATGATATTTCTGTATATCATATCTTTTGTATCCATTCGTCTGTAGATAGACACTTAAGTTGTTTCCATATCTTGGCTATTGTGAATAATACTGCAATAAACACAGGAGTGCAGATACCTCTTTGAGATTTTGATTTCATTTCCGTTGGATATGTACTGAGAAGTAGGATTGCTAGATCACATGGTAGGTCTGTTCTTCATTTTTGAGGAATTTCCATATTTTCCAGAGTGGCTGCACCAATTTACATTCCCACCAACAGTGCACAAGGTTTCTTTTATTCACAACCTTGCCAACACTTGTTATCTCTTGTCTTTTTTTCCCTTTTATTTATTTATTTTTAAATCCCAGTATAATTAACATACAGTTTTATATTAGTTTCAGGTGCACACTATAGTAATCCAGTAAGTCTATACATTACTCAGTGTTCATCACAATAAGTCTACTCTTAATCCCCACGTCCCTCTCCCCATCTTCCCTCTGGTAACCACCACTTTATTCTCTATATTAAAGAATCTGTTTTCTTGGTTTTCTCTTTTTGTTGTTCTTTTGTCTTGTTTCTTAAATTCTACATGTGAGTAAAATCATATGGTACTTGTCTTTCTCTGACTATCTTACTTAGTATTATACCCTCTGGATCCAACCATGTTATTGCAAATGGCAAGATTTCATTCTTTTCATCGTTGAGTAATATTCCATTGTGTGTGTGTGTGTGTGTGTATCCCACCTCTTCTTTATCCATTCATCAATTGATGGACACTTGGGTTGCTCCCATAAACACAAATATAGTCAACTGCTCTTTGAGAAGTGAGCAAAGATAATTCAATGGAGAAAGGGTAGTCCTTTCAACAAATGGTGCTCAAACAACTGGATATCCACATGTGAAAAACAATCTAGATATAGTCCCACACCTTTTACAAAATTTAACTCAAAATGAACCAGAGACCTAAATTTAAACATGTGAAGCATAACATTTCTAAAAGATAACATAGAGAAAATCTGTGTTATGTTTGGTTTGATGAATGACCTTTTAGATACAACAGCAAAAGCATGATCCATGAGAGAAAAAATTGATAAATTGCAGTTCATTAAAAGTAAAACTTGTGCTCTGTGAAAGACACTGTTCAGAGAATGAAATAATAATCCACAGACTGGGAGAAAATTTTGCAAAACACATATGTGATAAAGACATATCTAAAATATATAAAGAACACTTAATACGCAATAAGAAGGAAATACACAACTAAAAAGTGGGCAAAACACCTGAAAGGACACCTCATCAAAGAGCACAGAGGACAAGTAAATATATGAAAGATGCTCAAATTACCTATCTGTGGGAGATTGTAAATTAAAATAACAATGATGTACCACTACATATGTATTAGAACAACCACGTTCCAAACACTGACAACACCAAGTCCTGGGAGGACTGGGAGCAACAGGAGTGTTCCTTCATTGCTGGTGGGTGGTAAAACTATTCTCTATGATACTCTCATGGTTGATACATGGCATTATACATTTGTCAGAAACTATAGAACTGTATAATACAAAGAATAAACCTAATGTGACCTATGATCTTTAGATAATATGTCAATATTTGTTCATCATTTTTAACAAATGTACCACAGTAATACAAGATGTTAATCGGGGAAACTGTAGGCCAGGAAAAAGGAGACTATGGGAACTCTGTATTTTCTGCTCAATTTTTCTGTCAACGTAAACCTGCTCTAAAACAATAGTCTATTAAAACAACAACAATGAACACATGACAGACTAGATTTGGCCCGCAGGTCAAAGTTTGTCAGCACCAGATTCAGAATCACCTTTATAGAAATATCCTCATCCATGTCTATGTGAACCCAGGAACTCAGCTTCCACTCTGTACCCTCCTTCCTCCTCTGTTAAGTTCTCCCATTTCTGAGCTTCCACACATAGGTTGGGATCCCCTTAACCTCTCTTTTGTCCTGGCTTCCTTTCAGGATCCTTTCTTTACAAAAAAAATAAAAATAAAAGATTTTATTTATTTGAGAGAGAAAGCAGGAGTGGGGGGAGGGACAGACGTCAGGATTATTTTTTTTTTAAGATTTTATTTATTTATTTGAGAGAGAGAGAAACAGAGAGCGCGGGGAGGGACCAAGGGAGAGGGAGAAGCAGACTCCCCACTTAGCAGGGAGCCCAACACGGGGCTCGATCCCAGGACCCTGAGATCATGACCTGAGCTGAAGGCAGACGCTTAACCATCTGAGCCACCCAGGCGCCCCTTTAAAAGATTTTATTTATTTATTTGAGAGAGAAAGAGAGAGCAGGTGGAGGGTCTGAGGGAGAGGGAGACGCAGACTCCCCGCTGAGCAGGGAGCCCGACTCCAGCTCAATCCAAGGACCCTAAGGTCACGACCTGAGCTGAAGTCAGACCCTTAACTGACTGAGCCACCCAGGTGCCCCGGATTATTTCTTCCAATCTTTCTCTTTTATGATCTGAAACAGGGACTGACTAACTTTTTCTGAAATCAGTCATTTAAGAGATAGTTTAGATTTTGCGTGCCATAGGTCTCTGTGGCAACTACTCAGCTCTGCCATTGTAGCACCAAAAAGCAGCCTTAGACATGATGTAAACAAATAGGCAGAGCTGGGCTCTAATAAAACTTTATCTAGGAAAACAGGTGTAGTGGGCTGCTTTTGACGCACATGTTGTAGTTTGCCAACTGCTGATCTAGATGGGATGCAGATTATTCTCGAAATCATATCCTCTGGCCCGCACACCACCTTGCATTTGTTTTTTGCGTTATACTAATTGGGAACTACCTGTCCCCTACAGGTCACTGCAAACAGTGGTTCCTTAGGCATCCACAGGGCTTGTGTCCTGTTTCTAACAGCACTCCTTTGTGGCACTCTATGTCCTCTGAATCCCTCACACAACTAAGGCCTAGAAACAACCTGTTGATCTCACACTCCCCAGTCTCAGAGTCCTTTGAGCAGGTTGTTTTTAAGCCTGCCAGTTTTCATATCCCCTGCTCCTGGAGTGAAATTTCCACCAATTTAATTATGAGGTGATGGCAATTGGCAGGGATTAGCACCCATCATGTAAAAGTTTAGGTTCTTTTCGGTGAACCCAACTCCTACCTGGGCGCATTGACAACCATTTGCCAAAACAGTCCAATCTCCTTTTGCACCAGAGGTTATGAGCCTCCCTGGATGACTGAGGGCACTGCTGGCAATGGGCACTAATTAAGAGCAGGTGACTGAGAGGAGAAACTAGGGAGTAGGGCATGGGGGATCCCTGCAAGATGATGAGTGCAAATGACGACTCTAGCTAAGAGAAGGAGTAAACCTAGTGGGCATATTCATTGTTCATGTCCCCACTTGACTTTAGAATGACTGCTGCGTTTTAAAAAAATGCACAGAATTCTTATTTCACCCAAATTTTAGATTAATTAAAACATGAAATTCGACAGAAAAAGACACAGAAAAAGACATACTGTATGATCTCACTTATATGTGGAACCTGAAAAGGCTGAACTCATAGACACCGAGAGTAGGAGTGGTTACCAGGAGCTGAGGGGGGAGTGGGGGAATTGGGGAGATGGTGGTCAAAGGATACAAACTTCCACTTATAAGAAGAATATGTGCTGGGGACCTAATGTACAATGTGGTGATTATAGTTAATAATAGTATGGATATATTTGAAAGTTGCTAATAGCGTAGAATCTTAAATGTTCCCACTGCAAAAAAGAAATGGTAATTAGGTGGTGTGAGGGAGATGTCATCTGATGCTATAGTGGTAATCATTTCATCAAATGCACCTTATCAAATCATCAAATTGCACACCTTAAATTTAGACAGTGTTATATGTCGGTTATATCTCAATGAAGCTGGGACAATATAAATAAATCCACATCTTCCTTAAATCTGAATTCAAAGAACAACGTAGTCTAAAAGTTCTGAGGTCAGATTTCTTGTCCTGGTTTTGCCTGAACATGCTGGACTTTAGTTTTCTCTTCTATAAAGCAAATGGACCTCACTAGACAATTATTGATTCTAATCAACATTTTCTCCAGTCAACAGAGAAAACATGGAAGCCGCAGAAAACCATAGGTAATTTAACAAGAATCACAGAGAATTCTGCTGTTCAGTTGTGACCATTAACTACATTTGGGCTCTTTTTCTATTCCTATGCTATTTTCACAGTCATGATGTCACACTATACAAAATGTGAACTGCTTTGCCACTGAAGCATTTTTCCCATGGTACTAGACAACTGTTCAGGACTCTTCTAGCTCTATGATTTCAGGTATGTTTGGTTTCTTATGGAGAATATAAAGACTATAAAGAATCATGGTGAATAATATTTGTCTTTTTCCAATAAGCAAGACAGTATAAAGTTTTTCATGGAAACTAAATGGAACAAATGTAAAAATGAATTATTTGTAAACTTGGAATTATGAAAATCCTCTATTTATACTTGTTATCCATTGATTGGGTTATAGCCTGAAGAACAATTCAGCATGGTGAATTGAAGAACAGATTGTGCCATTCCTTTCTCCCCAAGGAGAAGTATATGATACATAAGACTAGAAGTTAGCTTTTATGAAAATTCCTAGAGATGAACAAATATAATGTTTAGAAAACCTAGAAAACTCTTCTGATTTAAGACGTTTAGAGTCTACTTTTAGCAACTGGCAAAATAGTGAAACAATATTGCCATGTGGACTAGAATGAAGATGTCTGACTTTGAGAATGAATTATGGCAGGCTTTATGTGATAATACAACAGCATTGAGAAATCAATAAAGTAACTTTGGAAGTTTGGACTTTGGCCAAATATTGAACAAACACCTCCTACATACACGGTATTGGCTCTAGGCACATAGCATCTAAGGAAAACCAAAGCACTCTTATTGCCTGTAGGAACTCACAGTTGAGTAATGAGATGAAGGGGAACCTTTGGACAGAACTAGCTATAAGGTGAGATGCAGAGTAGTAAGTGTCCTAGCAGACAGGCACTTGAGGTGTTATGGGAATTTCTTTCTTCTGTTGCCCTGGAGCAGTGTTCCAGTGGATCATTCCAGCCCAGGAAAGAAACCCTGGGCTGAGCAGCGTCACATATAAACACAGAACACATGGTAAGCTTTCCTTCCATTTAGCTGAGACCTGAAGTTAATTCCAAATGTAACTCAAGAGCAGTAGCACTTTCACTAAAATGGTGAGAGGAACACTCCCCAAGTCCAATTATTACAAAGGCCAGGGAGGGAGGCAGAATCACACCTGCCAGGGGACACCGTATCAAAGGTTCAAAGTTGCAAAGGGAAACCATTTCAAAGCCTCCAGGATTAGGTCCCAGAGGGGCAATTAGAAGGCCCTTCACATGAAAGAGTTCAGAAGTATTTACAAGAACATGCCCAAGAGAAGGAGTTTATTTCTGGACTACTGACACCGAAGTTGCTTTCCTCCTTCCTTAAGTCTCTAGATCTTTGGAAACAAAACCTTTCATTATCTTCCTGGCAACTTTGACCCTAAATGGCACGGGAATCTAACATTTTCATCTACGTTTTACCAAATGCCAGGATAATAGGCCAAGCAAATCTGCAACAGTCACCTGGGTGATTCTAAATCTCTGGATGGTTGACAAACTTGATTGAGTTTGATGTCAACATCATTACCTCAGGGTAACATACCTTGACTCCTCAGGTAGAACTCTGGTTCCTTTTCTTATGCTCACACTTATCCCTCTGTGTTTTACTTATCTGTTTGCTTGTGTATCTCCCCCACTGGGCCTAATTTCAGGAAGAGAGACACTGTGTCCTTGCTCACCATCGTTTGCACAGTATGTAGCACAGTGCCTGGAGCATTACTACACACTCAATAAATATTAGTCGAAGGGAAGAACGCTAGGACAACCTGTGCTGGGCCATCACTAAGTGGATAAGATATGCTATGATATGATAAGATAATGCCATGGGAAGGCAGTCAAGAGAGCGCTGTGCCCAGGGTCAGCCAATTCCTTGGAGATTTGCCTAAGGCGGCGGCACCAGGGCTAGAGCTGCACCGCTGTGCAAGGACTTTTTCCTGATTTCAGCTGAAGGTGCTCAGGAATGATGGGGCTGGGGAAGCCAACTTGACTGATATTCTGATATCATTTCCATACCCAAGTGAGGACCTTGGAGTCCATGTGGTACAACTTCCACATTTTAAAGATGGAGAAACTGTGGCACAGAAGGCAACAGCTGCTGTGCCTGAGGCACTAGCTGGCGGAGGAGCCTTTCACACCCATGTCTCCAGATAATCCTGTTCAGTGCTCTTCCCTCTGCAACTGGCTGCCTCTCTTAAGGCCTGAAACTCAACAGGCCAGCGTTTCATGGGCAGCTCCACAAAGTAGCCATGTGGCTCTGGGAGATCTCTTCCTCCTTTTCCCACCTTAGTGTCCCAGTGGGGAAATCGGCCTTATAACGTACGCCTCCCGGGGCCATGGTGAGCTAGCCTTAGAGGAAGCAGTGCTTGTAGTGTTCCTAGCGGAGTGCCTGTTTCATAACTGGTTCCCAACTCTTAAGTCCCTTCTCTTCCATCTGGGCACATGGGACCTTTCAGGACACACAGAAATGAGGAGTGTCTTCAGTGGTTGGGAAGAGTCAGCTATGCAGAGGGTCTCGGCTGCTCAGACCCATGTCATCCTTCAGGAGACACATGTGGAGCTCAACCCTGCATCCGTGTGCTCTTGCTCTGAAGAGACTCTCCTCCTCCCTCACTCCTGACATCCCCCAAGGAAACACAGCCTCAAAACATAGACTTTCCAATTTTCCTAGTAAAATGAATGAAAGAACCTTTTGGGGAATAAAGTGATCTCTTTTTAGCTCCCCTTGTTTACTTTTCCTTAAGCTCCCGAGATGGCTTACATGTTAGCTGTTAATCACACCATCTGTTCAAACAGTACTTCAGTAAATGATTCAATTCATACTTTCCTTCTAAAAGAATCTTTTTAAGGATGGTGTTTATGTCTCTGTTATCCTTCATTTGGCAACGTAGTTGAGCTATTTTAACTTTGCTATCATTGTAAACACATATTGAATCCCCCACTTCTTAACTGTAGAAAACAAGACAACTCCTCTGCTTTTGTTCCACATGACTCTTGGCTTAGAGGGAGAGGGTGCTATTTATTAGACAGAGATTCTGTGTTTTCTAACAAGAAAAAAGTGAGGACAAGAAGTTCCAGCCAATGTTTTCTCTGATATCTTGAATTTAGTAATGACTAGGTTCTAGCTCCATGAGACTGTTCAGGCCAAGCCCAAATGAACAGAGCGTCCTTAGCCATTAGGAAGCACCAGCTCTGCTGAGGAGCCTAGCTGCTCAGCTGCATCTCATCTTTCAGGAGGTCAAGCTTCCCCTGGTTTAGAGAGGTACCTGGGAAGAAGTGTCTGGATCCCCTCAGCAAGTCCAGGTCCAAAACTTGGGTGGTACCAGGCCTGGGCGGGAAGTAAAATGGCTGGCTGCGCTTTTGGGGAAATGGGAGACCTTGGAGTCAGTAGGGTGAGAACATAGGAGAGTACAGGTGGACTTCTTACTATTGCAAAATATTCTATGGACCTCTGAAGGCTCTGTATCCATGTGAGTGTCTGGGGAAGTTCACACAGCAGCATGGCTTTGTCCTAGTGCTGGCCCATATACATGCCATTCTCTCCTGCTTCCTGAGACCTGGAGCTACATGGAAGGAGTGCTACATTGTGTGATGCTATACAAAGTGTAAGGCGTGCACAGAAGAGGCATATATAAATTCGTGTGTGGGGACCTTGATGAAGGAGGAACGGACTCTCTAGGCCTTCTTAAGGACTTCCAAGAACTGGACCCATCCCATGTACACGATCTAACTCTTGCTGATCCAGTGATACACACATTCTACTGTTCCCATGAACAACTCATTTATCTCCCAGTCTTTCCCCAATATTGATGCGGTGTCTGCAAAATGCACATGGTTCTCAACTAATGGAACTCCTATCCAGCCCTGGAAACTCAGCAAAAATGTGTCTTCCAATATGGGCCTTCTTCAACCATTGTTTTTCTGGGCCAGGAGAATCAATGCCTCCTTCATCAGTGAGTGGTTATTAACCTGTCAAGTGCATTTACCACCCTCCTAGCCTCATCAACAGATACCATGAAGTCTACCTTGAAGAAAACAGAAGAAACTGCTTCCATTTCTTTACTTCCTTTCTCTGTCAACTCTCCGGCTCTCTGTTATGAGATAGTCTAGAGGGCCCATCATTATTTTGATATCACTGAGAACATTGCACAGGACTCTTACATCATGGTAACTGGAGCTGATGAACAGAAAGCAGAAGGTACTCTAGCTATCTTAGTAAGACACATGCATGCCAGAGAATGAGAGCTAGTTTTCATGAAACTCGGGAGCCTGCCGTATTAGTGAAGTTACTGGGGACCCAGTGGCCTGAAATAAGGAGCTGCAGCTTTTTGCAACACACACCCGAGCAAAGAAAATGGTATTTTGTAGGTTTCTTTGGATTTTGTAGAGAACAGATACCACATTCAGGTGTGCTGCTCCAGCCCATTGACCAGGAAGTCTATCATGGTGCCATTTTCGAGTGGGGCCAATGGCAGTAAAGGCTCTGCAGCAGAGCCGGGCTATCATAAAAACTGTCCTTCTGATTGGTTGTTGGGATCCAGCAGACCCGAGTGTATTAGAGTTGTCACAGTGTCTGTGGCAGACAGAAATTCTCTGTGTAGTCTCTGGCAAGCCCCAACTGGAGAATTACTGTGTCAGACCCCTAGAATTTTTGAGTAAGGCATGCCCTTTTTTGGTTGGCAACTCTCTAGTAAAATAGCAAATCCTGGTTTGCTACTGTACCCTTGTAGAGGCTGAACATTGGATTATAGAATACCAAATAACTATTTCACCTGCATTTCCCATCATGAAATATGCGTAGTTAACCCATCAGATCATAAAATTGGGTATATATAGCAGTATGCCATTGTAAAATGAAAATGGTATATAGGAACAGAGCTGATTAAGTATGGAAGGCATTAGTAAACTGCATGAACAGATGGTTTAGACTTCCACTGTACATGCTTCGCTGCTTTTCCTGCAGCCCTCATAGAATTTCCTATGACCAGTTAACAGGGAGGGTAAAGAATGGAACTGGTTTATATATACATCTGCATGGTTTGCCGGAACCAGGCAAAAGTGGGTAGATGGTACATTGCAGCCTTCCTCAGGGTTAGCCCAGAAGGACAGTAGTGAAATAGTACAACTGGTCAGAACTCCAAGTGTATCCACTTGAAGGAGAAATGGCCTAGAATATTAATTTGTTTGTGGACAGTAATTAATAGCTTGACCAAACTGCTCAGGGACTTGGAAAGGTCAATATTAGAAGTCTGGCACCTAGGAAGTGTGGAGAAGAAATATACAGATGGGCCTCTCCAAGTGGGCACAGAGCATTAGGTATTTATGTCCCATGTAAGTGCCCACGTGATTATATCCACTTTAGAGAGGGCTATCAATACTCAACCAGACAAGGTGTGAGAGATTGCAAGATGGCCACAAACTCTTCCCGTTCCTAAATGCATGTCTTTTAGCAATAGTGATTTTGCCACTTTCCCTGTCAAGAGGTGGAGCCTATTACTCCACTCTTTGAGGCGAGGCTGGACCATATGACTGGCTTTGTTTAGTGGTGCTTTAACAAATGTGATGCATTCAGAATGCCATGAATTGGTGCCTTCTCTCTCTTGCTGAGTTTGGAACTCTGGAGACCATCTTCACCTGGATGAGCCTGAGGTAATTTACTGAAGAGGCCATGTGGAGAACTGGGATGTTTCAGTCAGCAGCCTGCTAGTCACCATATATGTGAATGAAGCCTTCCCAGATCCTTCAGCCTCATTGCCAACTGACTGCACAAATCATGTGAGGTCGCCCAAACCAGAAGGATCACCCAACCAATCCACAAAATCATGAGAAATAAGTATCTATTGTTTTCAGCCAGAAAACAGAAAATTTGTTGCACTACTCTTTGTAAATAAATTTGAAAATGCAGATAATTTTTACTATAATGCAACTTGCTAAATTGACTGTAGTAGAGAAGGAAAGTCTAGTAGGCCAAATGCGAAAGAAAGTTAAATAAATGTAGATAAGGATCTCCCTCCCTCCGATACATGCCATCAGATTAAGAAAATTCTACAAAACCTTCAAAAATAATGTGATTCCAGTATGACTTAAACAACTTCAGGGCATAGAAAAAGAATCAATGCTTTCAGATTCATTTTATAAACATTTTCTTTTAAAATTATTTCTCCCAGAAATTTTGAAGGAACAGTACAAAAATTATTATATACCCTTTGCTCAGACTTTCCAATTTATTTTATTATTTTTTTAAAGATTCATTTATTTATTTTAGAGCGGGGGAGGGGCAGAAGGAAAGAGAGGGAGAGTCCTAAGCAGACTCTGCGCTTAGTGCAGAGCCCCATGTGGGGCTCGATCTCGTGACCCTGAGACCATGACCCCAAAACCACCACCCCAAGACCACGACCCGAGCTAAGACCAACAGTTGGATGCTCAACCAACTGTGCCACCCAGGCACCCCAGACTTTCCAATTTATTTTGCAGGGAGATATCTTGCATTTATTTAGTTGTCATGTCTCTTTATCCTTCTTTAATCTGGAACAGTTTCTCAGTCTGTCTTTTATGACTCAAATTTTTGAAGACTACAGTTCAGTCGTATTTCAGAAAGTTCTCTCAATTTGGATTCATGTGATGTTGCCTCAGGACTAGATTCCGGTTATCCTATGAACTTACTTTGTTTCCTTCTCATTGCATACTATCAGGAGACACATGGTATTGTTTATTTCAACATTAATGATGTTAACATTGAATACTTGCTGATGGTGATGTATGTTAGGTTTCTCCACTGGGAAGTTACTATTTTCCATTTTGGGACTGTGTAAATATCTTGTTTCTCATACAATTTCTACCTAATAGTTTTAACAAAACTTTCTCATATTATTAAGCATGATGGATTTTTAAAAACATTTTAAGCCTAATTTCAGATGTACAGAGAAATTGAAAGTATAGTACTTATCACCCAGATTACCAACAGCTTGTTATTACATTTGCTTTATCATTGTCTGTGTGTGTTTATGTATGTATGTGTGTGTATGGTATTTTTTTCTGAACCATTAAAATAAGTTGCCAACAGAGTACTTCAGTTTATATCCACTCTGCCTGTGTGTGCTCTCTCTCTATCTCTCTGTCAAATAAATACATAAAATCTTTAAAAAAAAAAAAAAAGAGCAAGGTCGTTCTCTTTTAAAACCACAGCACAATTACAAAAAACAAGAAATTAACATGAACGCAGCACTGTTAACTCAGCAACAGACCTTATTCAAATGTTACCAGTTATCTCAACAAAGTCCTTTATAAACTTGTGGATCATGGGTTGCATTCAGTTGTCATGTCTCTTTACTTGGTCTCTTTAATCTGGAGCAATTCATCAGTTTGCCTTTGCCATAACCTTGACATTTTTGAGGATTACATGGCAGGTATTTTGTAGAATGTCCCTCAGTTTGGGTTTATCTGATGTTTCCTCGTGATTAGATTCTCGTTATGCATTTTTGGCAGAAGTATCACAGAAGAAATGGGTTCTTCTCTGTGCATCATATCAAGATGCAAAGAAATGTCAATTTGTCCCATTACTAATGTTAACTTTGTGATCATTTTGATCATTTCCTTAAAGTGGTGTCTGCCAGCTTTCTCCACTGTAAAGTTATAATATTCCCCTTTGTAAATAATAAATATTTTTTGGGAGATATTTTGAGACTATGGAATTAACTGGTTATACACCAAACGTTTACTCCTCGTGTTAGTATCCATTGTTGATTCTTGCCTGAATCAGTTATTATTATGATGGCTGACAAATGGTGATTTTCTAATTCCATCATTTCTTCTGTACTTCTTAGTTCATATTCCATTGTAAGAAAAGTGTTTTCTTCTTCTGCATTTACTTATTTATTTATTTCAGGAGATAGAATTCTTATTTTTTTCCAGTGGATTATAATCTGTTTTTGCCATTATTTAATATTGATGTTCAGTTTGTCCCTGATTTGGCCATTGGTACACATTTTAAGCTGGCTCTTCTGTCCTTTGACATGTACCTGCCATTCTTTGGCCACTTTCTTCTTTTCTCAATAGCATGGTATGCAAAGGGCGTCATGTACTTTCCCAGTCCCAGCTCTGGAATCAGCCAGTTCTCCGAATAACTTTGTTTCCTTGTGGTAGAGAATGGTATTTCTGAAATAAGAACTGAACACTAAGTATGCCAATTGCCAGTGTGGTGTCACATTTCTAGGCTTTCTCCATAGACAGAGATAGGAAATATGCATATATATATATACATATATGCACTTCAACACATGTATATGTAAGTGTATGTATGAATGTGTATATTATATAAAGAGACATGCATCTGTATCTCTTTCTTTTTTTTTTAAAGATTTTATTTATTTATTTGACAGAGAGAGCGAGAGAGAGCACACAAGCAGGGGGAGTGGGAGAGGGAGAAGCAGGCTTCCCGCAGAGCAGGGAGCCCGATGCAGGGCTCGATCCCAGGACCCTGGGATCATGACCTGAGCCGAAGGCAGATGCTTAACGACTGAGCCACCCAGGCGCCCCTCTATATCTCTTTCTATATCAATGTGTCTATTATCCTATCTGTAGTTACTTCAAAAATGAATTTTGTGTAGGTTTCCCAGGTACGTTTGTTCTTTATAGTTACACATTGTCAATTCTGAACTACTTTTAGTGATTTCTAGTATTAAGCAAAAAAAGTAAAAATATTTGGATAATAGAGGCCCAGTTTCTCATTGTCAGAGAAGGTAGTTACAAATATGAAAAGGAGGACACTAAATAGAACCATGTTTTGTTAGATTGGTAATAGTATGAGCTCAATGTTTTTTTAAAAAATATTTTTTTTTATTTGACAGAGAGAGATAGCGAGAGAGAGAGAGCACAAGCGGGGGAGGAGCAGAGGGAGAGGGAGAAGCAGACTCCCCGCCAAGCAAGGAGACCGACACAGGGCTCAATCGCAGGACCGTGGGATCATGACCTGAGCTGAAGGCAGATGCTTAATCGACTGAGCCACCCAGGCACTCCCAGCTCAATATTTAATAGAAGATAGATAGGTAGACAGATAGGTAGATAGATAGATAGATAGATAGATAGATAGATAGATAGATAGAGTTTTCGTTGCTATGTCTTCAAGTTCACTAATCTTTCACCATGGCTAAGGTGATGTTAATCTCATCCAGTATAGTCTTCATTTTAAATATTGTAGTTTTCATCTTTGATTTGGGCTCTTTTTATAGCTTCCATGTCTCCTTTTTGTTCTTTTGAACACAGATATATAGTTATAATAGTTGTCTTAATTTCCTTTTCTGCCAGTATTACCAACTCTGTCAGATTCAGGTCAATTTCATTGGTTTCTCCTTCATTATGTGATATATTTCCCTGATTTTTTGCATGCCCGTAATGTTTTGTTGGATACCAGACACTATGACATTTTACTTTGTTGGGTACTGGATATTTTTGTATTTCTGGAAATATTTTTGACCTTTTTCCTAGGATGCAGTTTAGCTACTTGGAAAGAATCAGGTTCTTTGGATTTGTTAGCACCAGAACCATGTTTAGGGGAGGACTAATTATGCCACACTACTGAGCCAAGAACTTTATGAGTACTGCACCCAATGCCATGAATTGTGATGTTTTCAAGTCTGGTAGGTAGGAATAGGTTCTATTCTCAGTCCCGCATGAATGCTGGGTACTGTTCCCTCTAGTCCTTTTGGATAGCTCTTTCCCTAGTCTTGGGTAGTTTCGCACATCACACATATGTATCCCTGCAGATCTCCTAAGTTTTCTCTCTGTACAATCCCCTCCCTGGTAATCTGTCTAGCAAACTTTAGCCACTTCATTCTTCCCAACACTCCTTCCCATCTCCTCAATTCAGGAGGTCCACCAGGCTCTGTTGATGAGACCTGGAAACTTTCAAGGCAGCAGGCTGGGACAGTTGTGGGGAATGCATTTTCTGTTAACTATCTTTATGGGTCACTGTCCCTTGTAACCTGATGTCCAGTGTCTTGATAATCATTGTTTCATTTATTTGTAGTTTTTGTTGTTCAGGCATGAGAGTAAATTGTTCTCTTATTCTACACTGGCCAGAAGTGGGATTTCCTTCTTTATAACTTTAAAAATTATAAGCATAGTTGTTTTGTGATCTGTGTCTAATAATTTCATTAACTGAAATTTGGTGTGTCTCTCTTCAGTCTATTGTTCTCTTTATTCTTGCCCATGTGCCTTGTTTATTTGCCTGGTTATTCTGGCCCACATCCTTTAGCAATTATCTGTAGTAAGAACTTTAGGCTAGGATGAGGTCACGTTCCTCCAGAGAGGATTTCCATTTGCCTCTGCCAGACGGAGTACTGAGGGGATAATCGGGGGTACTCTCAGTGGAGGACAACCTTAAATTTTCAGGCTTGGGATTGCCTACATATCAGGGAAGTAGAACCTAACATGAACTTCTGTGTGAGGGCTGGGCCACATCCTGTACCCTTCGGGGGGAGCCTTTTGGGTGCCAGCTAATTGAAGGAAGGCAGTCATGTTAGACTCCCTAGTTTGTAAACATCTCAACCTTTGGTTTATGCTCCTTTTATCCTAAGAGGTTATGTAAACAATGTTCTGATTTAGAAAATCTAGGTCTCTATTTTCCCTTTATTTTGTCCAGGTAACACCTTACTCCCTTTTCAGCTTTTCAACTGTTTAAAGAAGGTATTCTTTACATTTCATCCAGGTTTTTAAACGTTTTTTTTCAGGGGCACCTGGCTGGCTCAGTTGGTGGAGGGTGCAACTCTCGATCTCAGGGTTCTGAGTTCGAGCCTCACGTTGGGTGTAGAGATGACTTAAAAAATAAAAACAAATTAAAAAATAAAAGTTTTTTTTTTTTTCCAGAGGGAGGGCTGGTATGTATAACCTAGCCTATCTTAACAAAAATCTGGAAATTTGCCATGGATTTTTAGAGGATGGCTTAAGACATTGGTACAGAGAGAGTCGCTAATGGAACTGCCCAACCTGATCATGCACAATCTGGTCACTTTTATCTTTGCAAGCACCCTCTTCATGCTGGGCCTTGTTTTTCCACTCACTGAAATTATTCTTGAAATACATTCATTAGGAACACCTGGTTCTGTTTCTTAAATTTATACGTAATTTATTAGCACGAGGGGTGCCTGGGTGGCTCAGTTGTTAAGCATCTGCCTTCGGCTCAGGTCATGATCCCAGGGTTCTGGGATCGAGCCCCACTTCGGGCACCCTGCTCGGCGGGGAGTCTGTTTCTCCCTCTCCCACTCCCCCTGCTTGTGTTCCCTCTTTCGCTGTCTCTCTCCCTGTCAAATAAATAAATAAAATCTTTAAAAAAATTTATTAGCACGAGTCATTGTGTGGACACATCTGGTTGATTATGCAACACAGTTGACAGCTTCTAGTTTAGTGTGCTCTCTAATGGGCCTGCAGGCTGGTTTTTGGAGGAAGGTGCCTGATTCTGCTCAGAGGCTCTGCCCATGTGAGACTGTCTGCATTTCCAGTTCTCTTAGCTGTGAATCAGCTAGCACGGTGAACAGCTCAACATGGCTAACATACGAAGCATGTAAGACATTCCTCAGTTTTTGGCTAGAAAAGTAGTTGGATGTGGGAACCTGGGAGATGTGTAAGATCTTGCTCAAACAAAACTGTGTGCTTGAGTAGGAAAAGCACAGTACCTGCTGGCTAGATGTGTAACTAGTGTCCTAAGAGCAGCCTTCTATGCATGGGCCCAGAAGCTGTGCTCTGAGGGTCAAATATTTACACCAGAGGGGAAAGGTTTCTATCTGTAGATCGAGGGAGTTTCTACTTTCTCTAATGTTCTTTCTCTGGTGTTCTCAGAGAACACTGGGACTCGAATAATACACTGTCAGGCCTGTCTCAACCCAGAGCATAACAGCAGCACCAGGGCTTTCTAGAACACTGGGACCAAAAAGAACTTAGCAACCATCAGACACAGTCGATGAAGTCAGGGGCAAAGTCCATAGTCAGAAACTAGGAGCCCTAAGTGGGAAATGCCAATAATAATAATAATAATAATAATAAAGAAAAGAAAAAGCTAATTACTGAGACCCTGCTACAAAGATCCAAGAAGGCAAATTAGAATAGCTAACATATACTGAGTACTCACTACGTGCCAGGTGTTGTCGTAAGTGTTTTAGAAATATGCAATCATTCCATTCCCATACTAGCCCCAGGAGGTAGGTGCCATTCCAATTCTCCTTGTATACACGAGGAAAGGCAGGCACAGAGAGGCTGAGTAATGAGCTCAAAGTCACACAGCTACTGAAATGTGGCCCCTGTCCGTAGTCCCGCCCACCGTGCTCCCAGGCGACGGGTCCTGCTGGGGGGCAGAGAGAACGTGGCTCGCCATCCGCTCGCACCTGGAGAGGGGAGGCTGTAGGTGTGGGGAACACGGGGACGGCAAAGGCAGCTACACTGGCAGCACGTTTCCTGCTCGATCTGAGTGCTGGAAATAGCCCTACACGCTGGGATCAGGGCAGGGAGAGGATTGCCAGAGGAGAATGTCGCAGGTGTGAGCAGGAAGTCGTTTCCAGCCTTTATTCCCTGTGAGCGGTGGGGGGGAGGGGGGCAGACCTGGGGCCACTCTTTTGTCCCGAGCCCCCATTTCGCCCCTTGGGCAAGGGCAAACTGGACCCGCGGACAGGTGGCCCTCAGCCCTAGAAGAGGTGAGGCGTCCTGCCGGGTCTCTGTCGGCACCTAGCGGTCACTGGGGCATAGGACACCCCACGCAGGATGAGCCCGGTGTGCCGGGGGCAAGTCGGGAGAGCGGGAGGGCAGAGCGGGGGGTCTTCACTTGGGGGTGCAGGGGAAGGGCGGGAGGCTCTGTGAAAGTTACCCACCCCCACCCCGAGTCACATGTGAAAGCAATGCGGGTGCCTTTCCCCGTAGCTGTCGTCAGGTCCGCCGGGGCTTTTGTGATGCGACCAATTTAAGAACCCCAGCGGGAGGGTCAGGAAGTGGTGTCCCAGAGAGAAGCTGGCTCGGGGCTGAGGGCCCTGCCACTGTGTCCTCACCCAGGTGGGCAGAGAGGCCGCTCTCTCTGCGCGCAAAGCGCGGCGCTGGGTGGAACGGCACCGATGGGAACTTCTTTTTTTTTTTTTTAATTTTATTTATTTATTTGAGAGAGAGAGAATGAGAGACAGAGAGCATGAGAGGGAAGAGGGTCAGAGGTAGAAGCAGACCCCCCCGCTAAGCAGGGAGCCCGATGTGGGACTCGATCCCAGGACTCCAGGATCATGACCTGAGCCTAAGGCAGTCACTTAACCAACTGAGCCACCCAGGTGCCCCCGATGGGAACTTCTTGGTGGCAGTGAGGCCCTCAGAAGACAGGGACAGGCCCTCCCTGACAGAGGCCTCGTAGGGCCCCTCACCTTTTCTTGGCCATCCGGGCCTGGCCTGGAAACACTTGGAGCCTTTCTTCTGCTCAGCAGCTGGGTGCCCTCTCAGCCCCAGGTGGTCCCACCATGCTATGCTCTCCTTCCCTACCTTTGGTGTCCGACCTGGGACCCTGCCTCCTCCCTTCTCTGGGGCGGCCACCTCCCACTCCACCCTTTGGGTTCCCTTCCACACCCCCAAGCATGGCTGCAGCGGGAGCCCCTGCCACCCCAGCTCCTCCCTCCTTGGGCCCCAGATGGCGGGCAAACTGAGAAGCCTGCTTAAACGGCTTCACTCTGCCCCAGGCAGGGAAACAGTCAGGACACACACAGCAGGGCTAACACCTAGCAAAGAACCTTCCAGAGGTCTCGAAGTTACCATTGCCAGTCTGCAGGTTCCTGCTCCCTCTGGGTCAGTGTTGACACCTGGAGGCCCACTTGGGCGCCTGCCGTCTGTTTTCTTCTTTGAGGGTTGGCTCACCATACCTTCCCCACTTCGGTTTGTTGTCTTGAAGGGTAATTGTGGCCCAGCCAGGCTACCCAGACAGGAAGCTAACTGGGTGCCCCCTGTGCCCAGAGTGCAGTAGTTGTCTCCCGTACGGACGAAGACTCCAACTGCCCACAAGAATAGACGGCTGAGACCCAGAAGGCAAGTGTTGATGAAATTGGGAAAGCAGGAGGCAGAAAGCAGGCATTAGGCTGATGCTTGTCACCTGGAGAAAAATTTTTTAATACTGATGCCAGGGTTTCATCCCAAACATAAAATTAGAATTTTCGGTATGGGGTATAGACTGTGGCACTGTTATTTTTTCTTTCAAAAGTTTCCTATGTGATTTGAAGGGGCTTCTAAGGGTAAAATCATGGCACTAGGTGATCAGATGAACTTAATTCAAGGTGCAAGAGGAGGTCTGGTTAAGAAGTTGGTGAGGATCAGGAAGTTGGTGAGGCCCTGTAGACATTGACCTAGATCCTGAATACTATGACGGCACAATGGTTGGTGATCCAGCTCTGCTGAACCCTTCTCTGAAGCCCTTTTATAATACCTGTCCCCTGGACACCCTAATATAGAACTTTGAGAAGGTCAATGATGAGTGTGATCATTGGGGATGAGAAGCCTCCTCGATATGTGGCGGCCTCCAAGGCCATCCTGTTAGCCCACACACTGTCCAATCTCCTGGGCGGTAACTTTGCACCCAGGAATACTTCTCAGTGTAATGAAAACACGGAGTGTCTTAAATGCTAGCAGGACATTGGGAGTAATTAAAATGGCTGTACATAGACTACCACAGAATAGGATTAAATCACTGTATTATTTCTCATCTTATTGCCAAGTAATGTGAGAATCAACCATTCGTATCTTCCCCCATCGCATCGGTTTCCAATACCCGAAGTTCAGCCTTTTCTCTATACCTTCTTCCTGCAGCTTCTACTTCATTCCATCCCAAACCTAGACTGAGGTGCCTACGTCATCCCTCTTCCTTTGTAAATAAACAAACACACTATTTTACTACCAGTTGATGTGCAAAACAATTTTCCTAACACCTCAAATCCTCAAGCCATACATGAGCCTCCTCATGCCTCGCTTTCCCATTACCAAATATCTGCCCCTCACTTTGTCCCTGAAACCCACCCCATTCCTCATCCTATATAAAATCACTTTTTAAAGAAGTATTACCAAGTAAGGTGTAAACTAGATATCCCTAAACCTGACATTCAAGCCACGTACAATCTTCAGCCTATCTCTCAGGCCTACCCACTGAGTGCCTCAGCTTTTGTGATGTCATTTTTTTTTCTTAAAGACTTCATTTCAGAAAGAGAGAGAGAGAGGGAGAGAGCTCCCAGGAGAGAGCACAAGTATGGGAGGGGAGGGGCAGAGGGAGAGGGAGAAGCAGACTCCCCGCTGAGCAGGGAGCCCGATGCGGGACTCTATCCCAGGACCCTAGGACCATGACCTGAGCTGAAGGTGGGTGGCTCAGTCGTTAAGCGTCTGCCTTCGGCTCAGGTCCTGGGTCCTGGGATCGAGCCCCACATCCGGCTCCCTGCTCGACGGGAAGCCTGCTTCTCCCTCTCCCACTCCCCCTGCTTGTGTTTCCTCTCTCGCTGTGTCTGTCTCTGTCAAATAAATAAAGTCTTTAAAAAAAATAAAATAAATAAAATTTTACTTTCAGAATAGATTTGTATTTACAGAAAAGTTGCAAAGATAGTGCAGAGTTCACATACCTCTGCACCCAGTTTCCTCTATTATTAACATCTTGTGATAGTGCAGTGCATTTGCCACATTTAAGGAACCAGTACTGATACATCATGTTTGGTACAGTTCACACTTTCTTCAGATTTCCTTAGTTTTTACCTAATGTCCTTTTTTTAGGAGTCCAGGATCCCATCCAGGATACCGTTACATTTAGTCATTACGTCTTCTTGGGCTCCTCTGAGCTGTGAGCTCCCCAGACTTTCCTTGTTTTTGATGACCTTGATAGTTTTGAAAAATACTGGTCAGATATTTTGTATAATGCCCCTATGTTGGGGTTTGTGTGTTGTTATTTTCACGATTAAACTGGGGTTATAAACTTTGAGGAAGAAGATCACAGAGGTCAAGTGCCATTTTCATCATATCATGTCAAAAGTATATATTATCAACAGAACTTAGTGTTGAAGTTAACCTTGATCACCTGGCTGAGGTAATGCTTTTCAGGTTCCTTCACGATACAGCTACTTTTTTTTTTTCCTTTCTCTTATTCTGTACTATTCAAAAGGAAGTCACCATGATCAGCCCGCATTTATGGAGCAGAGAGTTATGCTCTCCCTTCTTGAAAGCTGAGTAGCTACATCAGTTATTTGGGATTCTTTGCATGGGAGATTTGTCTTTTTTCCTTCACTTATTTATTCAATCATGTATTTATATCAGTGTGGACTCTTGGATATATTTATTTTATACGTTGAGTTATAATCAAATACTGCTTTATTTTGTTGCTGAAATTGTTCCCACTTTGGTCATTGGGAGCTCGATCTGTTGGCCCCTATGTCCCTTTGATAACTCCCATCAGTGCAATTTTGGGAGAGAACTTTCTTACTTTCTGGCACTGGAAGATGCTCCAGGTTCATCTAGTATATTTTCTGCCCCAGTCCTGGAATCAGCCCTTTCTCCAAGGAGTCCTGGTTCCTTTTATTGGAGAATGGTATTAAAATCCAAGGTTGGAGTCATAGGTGTGTTCATGGCTACTGGACTGCTCACGTAAGTTTTTGAACAAGTAATGTGCAACGCAGGTATCTCTGAACCTGACCTCAATCCATCCCTGACCCTCCATTTATTCTGTAATCTCATTCCAACATAGACCCCCAAACCCATCCCTTATGTAAAAGCAGTGCTTTCTACTAGCAAATAATATAGCAAACAAACATTCTGAGAGTTATAAAAGAATACCCTTTGATTATATGTGAAAATCACTATATTTCACAGCCAACTAGACATCTTTCCCATCACTCCTTCTGTGACCCCACCCTATCTGGACCATGTACTGTTTTCCTGATGAAGTAATATGTACAGTATCCATCCTTAGCACATTCCTTATCTTAACACTTTTTTCAGTGTCTCATCCACTGCTGACTTGACCTCTGTCCCTGACCCCAAATCCAATACCTTATCCTATGTAAAACCAGTATTTTCAATTATCAATTATATGGAAAACAGACATCCCCCAACCTTCACAAAATTCCAGATCCATCCCATTCCTGACTCTTATCCTAACACTCATATAATAGTCATGATAATAAAGATGCTGTTTTATGAGCAGCTAATCTGAAAAATGAACACACATGATGCTCAACCCATCACTGACACTCACTTGATCCCTTACTGCTACTAAGCCTCCTTTCATTTATAAATTACTCCTTTTCAGTGTCCAAGTAGTGTTCAAACAGCCATCCCCGATTTCATCCCATCACTGACCCTGATACCATCTTTAACTCTCACCAACTCTTGGACATACCCCCGCTCCATTGTCCCCTGTAATACCTGTGATAGTGTGATAAGCAAGTTATATGAGAAAGACATATATATCCTTAATTTTGAATCCATCTCTAACAGTCATCCTATTTTTTTTTTTCAAGACACTGAATATGTTTTTATTGAGCCTTTTAGTTTACAACATGAGGTAAAAGGAAAGTCATTTCTCCTTAACCAATATTTTACACAGCTGTAGTAAAATATTTCAAACTTTAGGGAATTATAATGGATTACATATATTAAAAGTTGGGGATTGGGTAAACAATATCGGAGTTCTTGAATTTTCCAGTTGACTCTTCCCTTACAATAGTAACTAGCTGTAATTAGTTACATAAGTTTCTTCAAGGCCATGTTTTATTGTTGCTGATGTCTTTATATCTGAAGCATTGCTCTTTCAGTCAATATCCACTAACTCCACTTCAAAAATGAGTTTTGCATTTGGTGGAATTTTGGCATCAGGCTGTCCTTTCTTTCCATAAGCCCATTCTGGTTCAATCTCTAGTCGAGCCTTTTCTCCTTTACTCATAGTTAAGAGTGCTTCATCCCATCCTCTGATAACTTTGCCTATTCCAACCTTAAAACTTAAAGGCTTGGCATTTTTCTTCTTCTTTGAACTCGTTTGAATATTAGTATCAAAAACAGTCCCATCCTGTAGTGTCCCTGTATACCAGCAGTGAACAACAGCTCCCTTTTTGGGAAAGTTGGTTTTATCTCCTTTTTTAAGAACAGATTTTATATATTTTGGTGGACCCTCATCCAGAGTCTCTTCAGACTTGGTTTCTTTGGGTTTATCTTCATTAAGCTTCACATTTTTCACCTGCTCAGACACTTTACTTATACTTTCAGTACCCTTGAAACGCTTACTTTCAAAAAGATGGTTGTAGGCTGTAACCAAATGGTCCTTGTTAGCTGTCTTGGCCACATTTTTAATGTTTCCTAATAACTTATGTTCTGCAAGAAACGAATCTGAACCATGGTCCTGTAGAAACTTGATAATGTCCTTCTTGGGTAGCTGCTCGCTGCGCAGCTGCTCCACGGTCCAGGCCCGCTGTGGTACGGCCGCCGCCATCTTCCCCCGCTGCCTCTGCTTTACCACAATCATCCTATTTTACATCACTCTTTTTACTACTAGTAATGTTATAAACAGAAATCTCTGATCCTTATTCACACCATCGACAGCTGCTATATAATTCTTCCATTTAAGTAAAACCACTACTTTAGGGGCGCCTGGGTGCCTCAGTCGTTAAGCATCTGCCTTCGGCTCAGGTCATGCTCCCAGGGTCCTGGGATCGAGCCCTGCACCGGGCTCCCTGCTCAGTGGGGAGCCTGCTTCTCCCTCTCCCACTCCCCCTGCTTATGTTCCTTCTCTCGCTGTGTCTCTCTCTGTCAAATAAATAAATAAAATATTAAAAAAAACAAAACAAAACAGTACTTTATCTTATCAAGTATTCCGCCCCCCCAAAAGAACTTCTGTGATGTTCACCATACACGTGACCGTCATCCATCACTAAACCTTACATCACACCTGCCACTCAGTCTTCCTAATCTTCATGTCACCCCTGAGAACCATGCTCTTCTATGTATTATATAAATTCCCCATTTTCCCAAATTACCAAGTAACACAGAAGACAGAACTGATTCTTGTGTACCTCATGCTGACCTCACCCTAGGCCCCTACATCATCTGTTAATATAAAATTTAAAAATTAAGTGATGTTTGAAACAAGCATGTCTGACCCTTACTGCATCTCTAAAACAAAATGATCTTATACTCTCTGCAAAAATCACTTTTAAAACATTTGCAAGGAAAATGCAAAATAGTCTTCTTCAACCCTTATTCTATCCCTGATCCATTCCCCTTTTTTTGATACTCTTCATAGCTATTCCTTATCACATCACTCCACGGACAAAAACCCTCAATCTCACCCCATCTCTACTGATAAACTCTTTTTTTAAAAGATTTTATTTATTTGTCAGAGAGAGAGAGGCAGGCAGAGGGAGAAGCAGGCTCCCTGCTGAGCAGGGAGCCCGATGCAGGACTCTATCTCAGGACCCTGGGATCGTGACCTGAGCTGAAGGCAGATGCTTAACCCACTGAGCCACCCAGGCATCCCGCCTACTCATAAACTCTTAATGAAATCCTCTACACAATAGCATATCCTATTTAAAAATTACTATTCTTAATTACCAAGCAATTTGGGAAGTCACTCTTGATACACAGCTAATCCCAGATCTTCACTCTACCCCTGACCCTCTTACCTTGGAATATTATTTAAATAAAAATAAATGTGAGAAAGAGAAATCTCTCATTCTGTGAAAAATCCTGGTATCATTACCAAGCAATATGCATCATAGTTCTGAGACCAAAAAGAGAATTGTAACACTGGGCTTGTTAAATGAATGGATATGAATAGACAACTTCACTTATAAAATGGTCGATTTCAGCCACTGGGGTCAAAGGTGGCACTTTCTGTAGAGTTCTCTGTTGGCATTGGTGATTGTTGGTGGATATAATTTAGCTCCATAAATGGAATTGGGGAAAAAAGAAAACATTCTGGGAGAATGAGGTTGGAGGTGTTAATGAATGTGGGTCTGTGCGTGTGTGCATGTGTGCGTGCAGGGGTGTGTGTGGGGGGGAGTTCACCTCTTTCTTTTTTATTGCTTTGTGGGGGGTTTTTTTTGCTGTTTTTTTTTTTTTTAATTGAAGTACAGTTGACACACAGTGTTACACTGGTTTCAAGTATATGCCTCTTTCTTCCCTCCTCCTTTCTCCTTCTGCCCTCTCCACTCTTACCTTCCCTGTAACTGCCATTTATAGTCCTTCACTCTCATCTTCCAAAACCTGGATGCGGACAGAGGTGTAATAGCCACTCCCCACTCCTCCCTTCCCTGATACCCCAGATGACCAGCACCCAGACAACTCTTATTTTATTTTATTTTATTTTATTTTAAAAGATTTTATTTATTTGAGAGAGAGAGCAGGGGGAGGAGCAGAGCAAGAGGGGCAAGCAGACTCCATGCTGAGTGTGGAGCTTGACGTGGGGCTCGATCTCAGCACCCTGAGATCATGACCTAAGCTGAAATCAAGAGTCAGAGGCCCAACTGACTGAGCCACTCAGACACCCCCAGACAACTCTTATTTTAAAGATACAACTATTGACCATGCTGGGAAACAGCCAAGGCATAGCAGGGCTATTACTTGCAGAAAGAAGAGGTTTAAAAGAACCTAACAGAGTTCTCAACATCAACACCCTAGTTCTGTAGTTCCCAGCTGCATGTTGACTCCATGGTAGTCCCCAAACCAAGATCCCAGTGATCTTTTGCTTTCTGCTTTGTTTTCTCATCCTCTCAGCTTGTCTTTTGAGAGATGAATACATGAAGATAGAGAGTAGTTAGAACTCTAGGAGGTGTCCCCTTGATTCTGTGTGACAGTGATCCAAGAGGCTCTCCAGAAAGTGTGACCACCTGCCCCCAATTCACTATGTCTCTGCCTTTCATTTAGGAATGAATTATGTTGGTTTCATATAAGATTATATCATAAATAAAGTTATAACTTATGTCTAGAGGTCATTCTAATATACTCCTGGGGCCTGGCCTAACATAAATACTAGTCTGGACCATCATATGATTACTTCAGTGATGCCATCCTCATGAAGAAAAGGTGCACATTTGACCACAGGGAGGTTTCTAGAAAATGCCCTTTCTCTAAGTAGGAAACAATGTGGGTGAAGATATATTCAGTCCTAGATGCAGGGGACAGCAAACTCTGTAAAGGGCCAGATAGTAAATAATTTAAGCTTTGCAGGCCATATATAATCTCTGTCACAGATTATATTTTTAGACAACCCTTTAAAAATTTGAAAACTATTCTTAGCTTTCAGACCTTATAGATACAGGTCACTGGTCAGATTAATTTGGTGGGCCATAGTTTTCCAACCCCTATATAGAGAGTCAGTCTTATCTCATAAACCCATCAAGGCCTTCCACCATTTTGTGGGCTTGCCACATTACCAGTAGAGGTTTCTGATGGGTTTACCTTCTCTGACTACATGAAAAGGGACTGTGGAATTGAGTTTTGTGTATAGTGTGTGGGAGGCATAAGGTTTCATTTGTACACATGGATACTCAATAGCTCTGAGACCACTTATTGAAAAGGCAGTCATTTCCCCACAGACTTGAAATGCTACCACTGTCATATATTACATGCCTCATTCAGATAGCTATGGATTTCTCATCAGTAAATACAGAGGCTGGAAGACAATAGAAGAGCCTCTGGAAAGTGTTGATGGGGGAAAAACCAACTCAGAATTCTGTTATCTGGTGAAAATATCTTTCACAAATAAAGGTGAAATAAATGTTTTCAGACAAAATGAAACTAAGATTGTCACCACCAGACATGCACTAAAATAAATGCTCTAGGATATTCTTCAGGCTGAGGAAGAATGACACTAGAAGGTTACACAGATCTTCAGGAGCCAATAAAGAACATTAGAAATTTTCAGGGCACCTGGGTGGCTCAGATGGTTAAGCATCTGCCTTCAGTTCAGGTCATGGTCCTGGGGTCCCGAGATCAAGTCCTGCCTTGCCCTCCCTGCTCAGTGGGGAGTCTGCTTCTCCCTCTCCCTCTGACCCTCCCCGCTGCTCTCTCAAATCAATAAATTAAAAATATTAACAACAACAAAAAAGAAGAACGTTAGAAATTCTGGGTGGCTCATTTTGTTAAGCATCTGCCTTCCCCTCAGGTCATGATCTCAGGGTCCTGGAACCGAGCAAGCCCTGCTTGGGGCTTCCTGCTCATCAGGGAGTCTGCTTCTCCCTCTCCTTCTGCCCCTTCCCCCACTCATGGTCTCTCTTTCTCTGTGTCTTTCTCTCTCTCAAATATATAAATAAAATCTTTAAAAAAAAGAAAGTTTGAATATTTGGGTAAATACAAAAAACTATTTCTATTTAGTTCCTTTAAAATACATATGAATGATTAAAGCAAACATTCTAAGATCATTTTGTGGGGTTTATAATGCATATAGATGAATTACATGTGACAACTACAACATAAAGGACACTGGGGAATGGTACATGGACCATTATTGCTGTAGGGATTCTCTATTCTGCATGAAGTGGTAAAATTTGGACTCTAGGTACATTGTGAAAAGTTAAGGATACATGTTATAATTTCATTATTTTTTTCTTTTGTTTATCCATTTTCTAATTTATTCATGTTTGCTCTTATACTTATTATTTCTTTTCTTTTGCTTTTGTTGGGGTTAATTTGCTTTTGATTTTTGAGCTCCTTAAGGTGGAAGCTTCAATCACTGGTTTTAAAACATTCGATTTTTCTAATATAACCATTTTAGAGCTATACATTTATACCTGTGTATTGCTTTACCTACATCCTACAAATTTGGATATATTTTCATCATTTGCATTTCAAAATATTTAAAATTTCCATTATACTTCTTTTTATAACCCATGAGTTACTTGAAAATGGGTTGTCTAATATCAAAATATTTGGAGATTTTTCATATATCTTTGGGTTTTTTTATTTCTCATTTATTTTTGTTGTAGTCAGAAAACATATTCTGAATAATTTCAGTCCTTTCAAAATTTGACACTTGTTTTTATTCCCAATAAAATGGTCTTTACCGGTGATTGTTTCATGTGCATTTAAAGAGAACATGTATTTTTCCATTGTTGTGTAGAGTGTTTCTGTAAGTCAATTATATTGATTTGGTTGATACTATTATTCAAGCCTCCTCTATCCTTACTGATTTTCTGTCTACTTGCTTTTATAATTACTGGGAGAGGAGTATGAAATTGCCAACTATAATTGTGGATTTGTATATTCCTTCCTTTAGTTCTGTCAGTATTTGCTTAATAATTTTGTAAACTCTGTTTTAGTCAAATATGTTTAACAGTGTCCTATTTCCTTGATGAATTAAGCTTTCATTAATATGAAATATCCCTCTTCCCCTCTGATAATATGTTTTGTCCTGAAATCTACTTTCATGACATTTATATCACTACTTTAGCTTTCTTACGATTAGTGTTCATATGATATAACTTTTCCCTTTGTTTAATTTTAGTCTATCTGTGTCCTGCAGATTTAACATATGTTAAACATCAATCATATTGATGGGTTTTCCTTATCTATATTGGCAGTTTCTGCCTTTTAAAAATGATTGGAGTTTAGTCCATTTATATTTAATATTCATATGGTTGGGTTTGCATCTACGATTTTGCAATCTTGTCTATTAGTCTCATATGGTCTTTCTTCCATCTTTTGAATTATTTAGGTGCTGTTTAACATAGCATCTTACTCCCTCTCTTGACTTACTAGATATACCACTATTTGTGGTAAATGCTAGAGATAAAATTACAAAACTTTTATTCTACTGTCAAATATTTTACTAGTTTAGGTACAAAATGATGCAACAAAGTTATAAGAGGATACTTCCCTACTCAAATATTCTGGTTTTATTTACAAACATTTTACTGCTACATGTTTTATTTATTTTTTTAAAAGATTTTATTTATTTATTTGAGAGAGAGAGAGAGGGAAAGCATGAGCGGGGGGGGAGGGGCAGACAGAGAAGGAGAAACAGACTCCCCACTGAGTGGGGAGCCCCACGTGACATGGGGCTTAATTCCAGGACCCCAAGATCATAACCTGAGCTGAAGGCAGACGCTTAACTGACAGAGCCACCCAGGTGCCCCTGCCATGTTTTAAATACTACAATGTATTGCTGTTATTTTTATTTTATGTAGTCAATTTCCTAATTTAAAGAAATTAAGAATATATAAAGCCTGTTTTATAATTTACCCATATGTTTACTTTTCCCAAAACTCCTCATCTCTTCTTGTAGTCCAGAGTTTCCATATGTTATCATTAAACTTCAGCCAGAAGCACTTCCTTTAACATTTATTCTAGGGCAGGTGTGCTGGTGACGAATTCTATCAGCTTCTGTTTGATTGAAAATGTTTTTATTTTGCCTTAACTTTTGAAGGCTGTTTTTTTCTGGATAGAAAATTATAGATTGACAGATTTTTCTAATAGCAATTTATAGATGGTATTCCTTTGACTACTTTGAATCAAATTTAATGAGAAATCATCTGTGACTCTTACAGCTGTCCTCCTCGGTAATCAGTCTTTTTATTCAGCCTACTGTTAAGATTTTCTCTTTATCAGTGGTATTCAGAAATGTGACTATGTTTTTCCTTATTTTAGTCTTCTTTGTGTTACTTGGGTTATTTGACCTGCCTCAATCAGAACATTTACCATTTTTACTGAATCTGATAAATTACTTTTATTTCTGCAGATCTTTTTCTGCCCTTCATTCTTGCCATTTCTCCCTTTTCCTTCATGAACTCAAGTACATGAATGTTGGTTTGATATTATCTCAAAGGTCACGAAGACTCTTTCCATCTTTTTAGCCTCATTTATCTTTGTGCTTGAGACTGGATGATTACTGTTATGTTTCATATTCACTGTTACTCTTTCTGCAGTGTTGAAATGCTATTCAGCATCCAGTGAATTTTTCATCTCATGTAATCTTTTTAGAATTTCCACTTAGTACTGATTTTTAGTTTCTTTTTTTTAAAGATTTTATTTATTTATTTATTTGAGAGAGAGAGCGCAGAGTAGGGGGGAGAGGCAGAGGGAGAGGGAGATGCAGGCTCCCCGCTGAGCAGAGAGCCAGACTTGGTGCTCAATCCCAGGACCCTGGGATCATGACCTGAGCCGAAGGCAGATGCTTAACTGACTGAGCCACCCAGGCGCCCCTGATTTTTAGTTTCTATTTGTTTATTTACTTTTCTGTTTTGCTCCCTTATTGTTGTCAGACTTTCCTTTAAATCCATGAATGTATTTATAAGAGCTCTTTTCCAATCCCTGTTTGTTCATTGGATTTATTTGGCTATATCTGGGCCAGGTTCTATTGACTAATTTTTCTCTTGGTTACGGGTCACATTTTCATGCTTCTTTGTACATCTAAAGTTTCGGATTGCACACACACCCACATTCCTGTAAACATATAAGGAAATCTTCAGACTTCATACAGACTAAATTCTAATCTCTATATCTCATACCATTGATTTGGAGGAGTAAATCAAATTATTGGACCTTTGAGATCAAACCTCTCAGTTTGCCATGAAAAAGAAACAGAAAATAAAAGACTGTTTTCTCTACTTTATGATTGCCTACAACCATAAACACATTTGGATTCTAAAGAGTGAATCTTCACAAAACAAAGGATCTGGCAGGCTTCTATGCAAACTACTGCTAGGATCTACCTCTCAAGAATGCAAGGTAGATTATGTGTTAATTGTATCTCAGCAAAGCTGGGAGGAAAAAAAGAATACAAAGTAGAACCTACATGTTTTAATTAGGCCTGTGTCAAGGATTGAAATTTTGAACACAAATAAGTTACTTTTGAAATTTACAGAAAACAAGAAAAAGATGGCCCAATATAAATTTAATGAAACTGCAAGTTTTAAAGGATCATTTATTGCAAGATGCTATTTTTCTATAAAAATAGACACAGTTCTATGTACATGCTGGAATGATTACATGTCCTACCTTTAATGGTCATGTGTCCAAAAGCTTTGGGCAAATTATTATTTAACATAAAATCCAGTTTTCTTAGGTATATTTAATAACATTTGAAGTGGCCTTGCCATAAAAGACTTGAGAAAAGCATGAAAAAGGAAAAATCTCAAACCACAAGAAAATCCCATATATAGATCATGCTGGTTGAAATTTATAGCAAAAAAACTCCAGTGTACAAGCACCGTAACACACACACACACACACACACACACACCTGCATGCAAGCACACACACAAATACAATGCATATAGAAGAAAGGGCACAATGGAATAGATCGCAGTATCAGTTGAGTTTATGTAATTAAGAGTATCCTCTTTTACCTGTTTTATAATTGCTCAATTTATCATGTCTTTGCCGGATGCATATATTATCATTAGAATTTGATCAACAACAAAGGAAATTTATGAGTATCCATTATCCAATGCTGAGTGAAGAAACAATGTCACAAAACTCTACCTACAGTATAACCACAATGTAATTGAAGAAAATAAATAATGGTATGTTCATCTGTGGGTGGATGTTTGTGTGTTTCAAGCACCTTGTGAGCAAATGAGGAGAGTTTATTGATGAACAGTAGGCTACATTTATTTGATTAAATAATATCAGCTTTCATGAATGGTTGTACATCTTGTTTACAGCATTTGAACACATGTACCCATTAAGCTGTCCATAGTGGTTCCCTTGGGATAGCTCGATTTGGGATGAAGTGTTTCCATATGTCTTTCAGAGATTTGTGTATTCTGCAAGATTCTTCACAATGTTTATATTATAATTCAATAACAAATCCAGAACAAATATGTACAGAAAAAATTATTGGTGGCAATTTGCTGCATTGACCACGTAAGACCTAAGGAATCTATATGAGCACAACAGGATATTTTATACACAACAGGATTGAGGATACACCATATTTTACAAGTCCTTGTCTGTTTGAGATGGCATTACCTGTGAGTTCCTTGAACTTCTTTCTAAGTGGCGGCTATACCTGGGCTTATTGTTAAGAAGCATGTCTAATTTTAAGGGGCGCCTGGGTGGCTCAGTCTGTTAGGTGGGTGACTCTTAATTTCAGCTCAGGTCATGATCTCAGGGCCCTGGGATCGAGTCCTGTGTCGGGGCGGGGGGGGGGGGTCTGTGCTCAGCGGGGAGTCTGCTTGTCTCCCTCTCCCTCTGCCCCTCCCCCCCGCTCGCTCATGCTCTCTCTAAAATAAATAAATAAATCTTATTTAAAAAAGAAGCTTGTCTAATTTTGAGAAATTCTAAACATAAGAGGCTACTCTTTTAAAAATACCAATATTTCAAAGAATATTTAATGATGTTTGGAAAGTATTCCAGTTACAATAAGTGTAGAAAATAAATTTGAATACCAGCAGTATGAAGGAATTTTAATTTTACTTTTTAAAAGTTATTAGTATATTGTATAAGTTAGAGGTGAGAATGACATTTTAAAAGTCTTTATTCTTGTTGGGACTGCACTACCTTTATTTTTAGCCTTATGATTTCTCAAAATTTGAACAGTTTGCCTGCAGCAGGTATTCCTTTTGTAAATCTCTTGGATAATAAGGCTCTTCTAACAAGAGAATAAAGAAATTCCAAGGTCTCTAAATATATATGTATATGAGCATATGAAAATTGTATCAAATAATGATGAGGAATTTGTTCAAAACTACCTTCAGCATGCATTCAATTATGTTTAAAGAGAAACAAACACACATATTAGTACATTTGTATATATCCATCCATATTTGTACACATGTGTAAAAATTATGTATTTTTAATCATGGTGATTATTACAATAAGAATGCAATTAACTTCACCCAAATTCCCCCCTCTGTGTCCATATATGCATGGGTGTGAGTTTGGGTGTATGTATGTATATATATATGTGTGTGTGATGTATATACAGGCCTATCTGATTTTATTGTGCTACCCTCTATTGAGCTTCACAGATACCGCAGTGTTTGCAAATTGAAGGTTCGTGGTGACTCTGCATTGAGCAAGTCTGTAGGCACCACTTTGCCAACAGCATTCGCTCACTTCGTGTCTCTCTGTCACATTTTGGTAATTCTTGCAATATTTCGAACTTTTTCATTATTATTATCCTTGTTATGGCCATCTGTGATCAGTGATTCCAATTCATTCAGATGATGGTTAGCATTTTTTAGCAATAAAGTATTTTTAAATTAGGGTACGTACTTTTTTTTAGACATAATGCTATTGCACATATAATAGACTACAGTATCATGTAAACATAACTTTTATATGCAGTGGGAATCCAAAAAAATGATTTGACTCACTTCATTGTTGATATTTGCTTCATTGTCGTGGTCTGGAACTGAATCCACAATATCTCTGACGTATGCCTGTGTATATATACATATACAAACTGACATTTAGTTTCATACACAGCAATAAGTTTACATTAAAATTGAATTATTCATATGTCATGTTTTGGATCATATTTTCATTTCTGTTTCCTAGACAGTTTGTCATTATCGTGAAAAAGTTTGCAAGATCTAAGTTTTAGTAAATAAATAAATAAATATAAAGGGAAATATTGATGAAAGATTATTTATAACTTTAAAAAATGCAAATGCTTTCACCTTGGAGCTTTAATAGAATACAAGGGTTTGTATTTGATAGAATACACCTGGATCACATTGTTAGAATGATGTACACACAAACTTTATTTATTTATTCAGTAATGTAGTCTGCTATATTTTTAATAATAAAATGTTAAGATTAAATTTTATTTTCTTTTGTTTTGGGGTGGAGGGGAAGGAGAGGCAGAGGGAGAGGAAGAGAGAGAATCTTAAGCAGGCTCCATGCCCAGCCCAGAGCCCAACTCAGGGCTTGATCTCATGACCCTGTGATCATGACCTGAGCCAAAATCAAGAATTGGACGCCCAACCAACTGAGCCACCTAGGCGCCCCAAGGTGAAATTTTAAATAAAAATATAGGTTAAATTTTTGAGAAGGAGAACAATCCTATATTTTCAGAGGCACACTTGTGTAGTTGTGATTCAATATTTGTTTAAGAATATATATGTATATGGGGCACCTGCGTGGCTCAGTCGGTTAAGCACCCGGTCTGCTTCGGCTCAGGTCATGATCCCAGGGTCCTGGGATCAAGCCCTGCATCAGGCTCTCTGCTCCCTGCTGAGCAGAGAGCCTGCTTCTCCCTCTCCCTCTGCCTGCCACTCTGCCTACTTGTGACTTCTTTCTCTTTGTTAAATAAGTAAATAAAATCTTTTTAAAAATATATATGTATATGGATTATACATATATGTTAGCATAATAAGGATTAGAAAATGTAGATCTTCAAATCATGATACCTGAGGGGTGGCATCATAGGCATTAAGTTTCAAGTTGTTAAATAAGTGTCTTATGAACTGAACATTTCGTCATTGAAATCCTAATATTTTTACTGAATGTGGCAATCCACAAACTCTTTGCCAATGTTTTATTTACTAAAACTCAGGTCTTGAAAAATTGTAATGAAAATATGATACAAACCAGGACATACAAATACATCTCATTTTAATGTAAACTTACTGTTGTGTATGAAGCTAAGTATACCTGTTTCTGAAATGAATGCATGAGTATATGGAAACTGAGTTTTTATGTATGCGCTGAAACAAAATCTAAATGTTTATCAGTGGTAGTAACAGGTACTGTTTATGATAGCACTTTACTCTTGATCAGCATGCGGTTATTTTCTGAATCCTTTGCAAGCACCATGTCTTAGCTACTTATGAGAAAATGCTATATAACTGATCCCAAAGACATAGTCACTAACATGCACATACACAATAACATCATAGGGAAGCCACTGAAGACCATGTAATAACATGGAACTTGCCTGTGTTCCAATGTTGAATGATGAAACCATGAAGCTAAATCATGTCCCCTCTGACTGGAATGTATACATATTTGAGTAGGTGTATCATTCCAGGTGTAGCATGCAGTCTTGAGAGCCATCCAGATACTTTTCTTAGGGTTCCAGACAAAGAGATTGCTTCTCCCTAAATACACCAAGGCCTAGTGCCCTTGCCAGAGAATGGAGGAGGACTCCTAGGGAACTTGGGAAGTGAGCCAGGTCAAGAACCACTTGTATTGGTGCCTAGATTTGCTCTTCTCCAAGCCCTTAGGTGCAACCATTTTCTCCCCCTTAGGCCTGGATCCCTGAGGTTTGCTCCCTGATATTCCAAGACAATTTGGTCCCAAGAGAAAACACTGGAGCTATAGTGCTGAGTGAAGAAAAAGTAGAAGGGCAAAGACTAGGTAAGTGGAAATTGAGTTCTTGAACGTAAAAGATGCCTGATGAGACCGTAGGTTTAGGCCCCAGTGTGATTGCAGATGGAAATCAAAAGCAAAATCACAATAGTGTGAGCGGATTTCTTCAAACTGGGCAAGAAGCAAGGAAGCCATATTTCCTGCCGCCTTTGTCTTTGGTCATATTTTTTTCACACCGGTTGGGCGGGAGAAGAGGGCATGTGGGCAGTCTTAGATAGAATTTCCGGAACGACACTGCCATCGTGAGGAAATCTCTGGAAAAAGCCCCAAGGCTTCTTCTCTGGAATGACTTTTACTTTGGAAAGGTCCATTCAGTGGGGAGGCTGAGGGGCCGGCCGGAGCTTGAGCTCAGGGCCTCCTCCAAAGGCCTACCTGGAGCCCTGGATAAAGGTGGGGTCCAGGTGTAGGAGGTGGCTGGTGGGGAGGCAAGGCTGCTAGCATCCGCCAGGAAGTCGGGGCACAGGAAGTCGTGGGGTGGGGTCTTGGTATTCGCCTTGTGTGGGCGGGACCAGAGGAAACCACTAACAAAGTACTGGGCCTGTGGGTCTCCCAGCCCCCCTGAGCACGTGGCGTTCCCGTGCCCTGGGACCTGGGCCCTTTTTGGTAGCAGAGCCTGAGCTCAGAGGACAGGACGGTTCCTGGTGGCTTATAGCACGACCCAGTGAGCTTGCTGGAGGTCTCAGATGCACCCAAATTGGAGCTGGGAGAGTCTGGAGACAAACGAAACTACCTGGCCAAGCCAAGTACTGTTAGCACTTCTGCTACAAGATCAGACTTTGCACAAACTGATGGGAACCAAAACCAAGTGAAGAGGATTGAAGATGAACCCACATTTCAAAGGTCCTTGTCTGCTGGAGGTGGCATTACCTGTGACCTCGCTTCACATCTTCATACTTGGCTGTTGTAGCAGGTACATTGTAAAAAAGAAGCATGATTGTTTCTAGAAATGCAAAAACAGGTGGCAAAATTTCAAAACATGTCGAAATTCCAAAGAATATTTGATGATGTTTTAAAAAGCATTCAAGATACATGGCAGGAAAACTTGTTTTAATGCTTGAAGTAGAAGGGAATTTGAGCATTATTTTTTAAAAGTACATATATGTGCAAAGTGAAGAGATGAGAATGCATGGCAAGGATATTTTTTAAGTGGTTATTTCTTCTGATCGAGGTACCATTTGTTTTCTGCTTTATAATTTCTCAAAATTTGAATGCTTTGCCAGTAGCAAGCATAACTTTTGTAATTTCTTGGAGTAGATAGGTCTTCTAGGGGAAAACATAAAATCATTTTCAAGCACTCAAAAATATATACTGATAGGCAAGTATGCAAGAGGTTTAAGGTAGTGCTCAAGACTGTGCAAAACTGTACCCAGTATGCGTCCAGTTATATTTAAAGAGAAGCATACCTGTGTGTGTAACATTTATTTATATATGCATATATATGAATGTGTTTATATATATGTAAAGTAAGCGAACATTTTTAAAAGCAATATATTCACAACCATGGTCCGTTTTATAGTAAGCATGCTTTTCAACGTGAAATTCTCAGTCAACATACTTATATACATATTTACATTTATATAAAAGAAGACATTATTGACAAATTATAGCTGAATGTAAAGGGTGTGAATATACCACCTTAAAGTTTTCTTAGGATGCACATCTGGGTGACTGAATTTCAGAGACAACAAATTTCAACCTTCATTTTTGAATTATATTTTTCTTTACAGTTTTTAAGGAAAATTTTAAGGTTAAAAATTTGGTGTAAATTTTGAGAAGTATAAAAAAAGAAACCCTAATGTTCTGGGAAATGAGTATTTAGTATCTGTTCCAGTGTTAGTTGTGGAGCATATATATGGCATATATTAATGATTAGATAAGGCAAGTCTCAAAATGAGATTCCTGAATGGTCGCATTATAGACATTTGATGTCCTGTGTATGAATAAAACCAGATTAAGTGAGAACCTAATTAATATTCTTAAATAATGAGTCAGTCAAGTAGTTCTTTGCAAGTATTTATTGTCTAAAATCCAGGTCTTCCAAATGTTTCATGATAATTTCAAACCACCCAGGAATCAAGTGAAAATTTTGAATCTAAAACATGATGCCTACATAAATCCAATTTAAATGTAAATTTATTGTAGTTTATTGCATAAACACAGAACTGTGTGTGTGTGTTGAAATAATAGAAGTAAATGTGTGAAAGGTTATCAGTGGTTATTTTCTGAATCCTTTGCAAGCACCATGTTTTAGTTATGTATGAGAAAACACTACAAAACTGATCCCTAACAATTAGTGGCATGTACATATATAATAATAATAATTTAAAAATCATAGGAAGCCATTGAAAGTCATAATCACATGCATTGGAATATGGTTGTGTTCTATTGTTAAATGATGAAAACATGAGACAAAATTATGTCTCTTCTGACTGGAATTTATGTATGTTCCAGTATATCTGTCACTCCAAGTGGAACACTGTATGGAAATCAGACTTGAGAGTGCTCTGGACCCTACTCTTAGGGTTCCAGCCAGATGGCTCCCTCCCACTCAACAGGCAAGGCCTGGTGCCTTCAGAGAAAATGGAGGATTCCAGGGAATCTGGCAGTGAGATAAGTCAAGAACCACGTGGCCTGGTTCCTAGATTTGTTCTTCTCCATGCCCTTATTCCCATCATTTTCTTCACTCTCTTAGCCCTGGATCCCTAAGAATTAACGAACTGAAGCAAATAACATGGGAAAATGTTGGAGATCAAAGCTCAGTGAAGAGCAGACCTACAAAGCTTTGGTAGAATGGAAATGGAATTCTTGAAAATATGATGAGTGTAGGTGGTTTAGGCCTCTGATTTTTGAGGGAAACTAGGAGCTAAAGCTCATCTGGCCAGTAGATTTCCCCCAAACTGGGCAAATGGCTGGACAACTTTGTTTCCTGATTCCTTTCTTTGTCTCTTGGTGGCTTTTTTTTCATATTGAATGGGCGGGAGTGGAGGGCCCAGGGAGCTGGGTTAATTGGCTTTTCCAGAGCAATACTGCCACCAAGAGGAAGTGGTTTGACAAAACCCAGTGGTGTGAGAACTGTGAGGCCTGGCAGTTGAGAAAGGTTTGGCCTTTTAAGAGGTTGAGTGGACTCTGGCCTTGAGCTGGGCCTCCTTCCCTTCAAATCTGAAGCAGCTGGGTCTAGTTGTCCTTGAGGCTGTTCTTGGCCAAGGGGGATTTGGAGATATTTGCGAAAACATGCCTCAATGGTCAGGTATCCTATGAAGGTGTAAGGTGCCCTCTGACCTCATTACTCTGCTTCAGCTAAGCAGATAGCTGAGAAATCCTGCATTAGATGACTAAGCTGCCTGTTTGGAGTTAATAGTTTGGCTTGCCCATAGGCTAGGGGAAGCTAGATGGGTGAAGACAGCGCTCTGTATCTGAAGTTAGAATTGTGGGTGACAGGTGAGGTAGCCCTAGCCCTGGAATTCCTCAAACTTAAGAATTTTGTGTTTACATATTTCGGTTTACATGAAGAGAGAATATTTGGCCAGGGGATGGAAGCCTAAAGCAATAGCACCTTTCTGAGTCCATTAATTCAAGCATGGTACCATGACCAGTAACAGGAGATTGTAACTATTGCCAAGCCTAACTACCGCTCAGCTCTTGACACTCATTTCAGATCAAAAGCTATTTCAACATGAAAAATTAAAAAAAAATAAAAACACCCAGTAGGAAAAGTGGCAAAGAAAATAGCAGGCACGTCCCAGACAATAAAGGGCGTGTAACACGGGGCACCTGGGTGGCTCAGTCGTTAAGCGTCTGCCTTTGGCTCGGGTCATGATCCCAGGGTCCTGGGATCGAGCCCCACTTCGGGCTCCCTGCTCTGCGGGGAGTCTGCTTCTCCCTCTCCCACTCCCCCTGCTTGTGTTCTGTCTCTCTCTGTCAAATAAATAAAATCTTTTTTTTAAAAAAGGCATGCAACACAGAAGTCTCTTAGCAGAGATTTTCAAACTCACCAGTACCACATTAAATTGTAGTTCGACATAGTCTCCCATAATCCCTTCATTCTTCATCATAACCCTAAGCAAGCCACTGAAAATGAAGCCATTATCACCCAGTTTGTGTAATGATTTGTAGAATTGGACAGGCTCCTACCAGGTGAGAAGCATTGTCAATTGGCTCAACTCTTTGGAGGTCAGTTGGTTGACATCAGTTAATCTTTCACATGGGAATATCCTTTGTCCAGAGACTTTGACTCTCAGAAGTGATCACATAGCCACATTCCCACAGGAAAGCAGAGAGCTGGGGCCAAGGAGGATTCTTGAGGTTTCCTTTGCAAGAGTGGATAGCAGGGAGGGGCAAAGGGTCCGTTTTCTGGGTTCAGCTACAACGGGCAGTCTTTGTAAGCCCTTGGAAAGATTGAAACCCGTTCTCTGAGTCTTTATCAGGAGAGATGTCCATAACCTTGATTCCAGGAAGAAAAAGCAAAGTGTTGGAACTTTGGGATCAAACCATCCTAGGTGTCTAATACAAATGAAATGGAAAAATAAAGCCTGTCTTTCTCTGCTTATTACCTACATGATTAATTCAAGTTGAAAATATAAACACATAAGGATTAAAAAAAGTGAATAGGCACAAGCGAAGTATCTGGAAAGCATACAGACAGCTAACAGTGACTAACTTTCTAGAGTGATGTTTCCAATGGCTTGCCTTCAAGTTTTAATTTTATACTTGGCTAAAATCTCCAGATGTTGAAAGTGGGAAAAGCTGGTATTTGAAATTAAAAAAAAAAAAATCAAGAAACCAACATTATACCAATATACAGTTAAGAAAAGAGGCTATCAAAAGATCTATATTTCTTTTAAAAATGTGCACAGGTCTATGTCCATGCAAGATTTAAAGGCCTCAGACTTAATTGTTATGTAAACAGAATGCTATTTCCAAATTCTGCTTAACAGAAAATACAAATTTCTGAAGCATATTTTTTTTAAGATTTATTTATTTGAGAGAAAGAGAGAGGTTGAGTGTATGCACACGAGCTTGGGGGAGGAGCAGAGGGGGAGGGAGAAGCAGACTCCCCGTTGAGCAGGAGGCCCAACGTAGGGCTGGATCCCAGGACCCTGGGACCATGACCTGAGCCAAAGGCAGCTGCTTAACCGACTGAGCAACCCAGGTGCCCCTCTAAAGCATATTTGATGTCATATGAAGAGGCTTATGTGCTAGAAGACCTGAGAAAACATTAATAGAAGGAAGCAACTTGGGGCGCCTGGGTGGCTCAGTCGTTAAGCGTCTGCCTTCGGCTCAGGTCATGATCTCAGGGTCCTGGGATCGAGCCCCGCATCGGGCTCCCCGCTCAGCGGGAAGCCTGCTTCTCCCTCTCCCAATCCCCCTGCTTGTGTTCCCTCTCTCACTGTGTCTCTCTCTGTCAAATAAATAAATAAAAAATATTTAAAAAAAAAAAAATAGAAGGAAGCAACTTAAACTGCAAGGATATTCCATATGTATCAGGAAGCCCAAATACCAGCAAATCCTGACAGTCTGCACACATGTACCCCCACACAGCCAGTTATGTAATAAATCTAACATAAAAGAGCAGAATGCAATAGAACCAATATCAGTGACATTTATTGAGTTCCTGTGAGTTAGATATCATTTGTTTTCTATTTGCTCAATTTACTGATTCTTTTCCAGATGTAAGTTATTCTTATAATTTGATCAACAATGAAGGAATACTATGTGATTCAACCATAAAACATCATCAGGTTGTTCATAAATAGTAAACGCTGTTGGCAAGTACCCACTGTCCAGTGTTGGGTCAAAAATTCATGCCACCAAACTCCACGTACAGTGTGAAGAGGCTGGATTTGAAGACATAGAAACATTTAGAGTTTGTGTGTGTGTGTATTGCATTGTGCTGGGGAATATGGGGATATAATGATGAGATGTAGACTAAATCTATTTAGCTCTCATGAATAATTGTATATCACTTATAACATTTAAACCAACATACTCCTCAAGCTGCTTATTGATAGTGGTTCCCTTGTGAAAGAGGGATCTGGAATAAAGTGTTTCCATTTGTTCTGGACAGACTGTATATTCTAAGATATTTTTCAAGAAGCCAATAATATATCTGTAATTTGAGAACCAATCCAGAACAAATATATACAGAAGAAGTTACTGATGTAAACCTGATTTGTTGGCCATTTGACCTAATGTGTTTATATCTCTAATTGCTCAGAGAAAACAAGAGGATTCAGGACACCCTGTTTTGAAAACCCTTGTCTGCTTGAGTGATATTACTTGTGATTTTACTGCACTTTATACATGGCTAATGTATCTGGGAATTTTGGAAGCAGGAATGCTTAATTCTAAGAAATGCAAAAAGATGAGAGCAACATTAGAAATTGGAAGTATTCCGGGGCGCCTGGGTGGCTCAGATGGTTAAGCGTCTGCCTTCTGCTCAGGTCATGATCCTGGGGTCCTGGGATCGAGCCCCACACCGGGCTCCCTGCTCTGCGGGAAGCCTGCTTCTCCCTCTCCCATTCCCCCTGCTTGTGTTCCCTCTCTTGCTGTCTCTCTCTCTCTGTCAAATAAATAAATAAAATCTTTTAAAAAAAAAGAAATTGGAAGTATCCCAAGGAATATTTAATGATATTTGCAAAGAACTCTATAATTGGTGAAGAAAGTATGTTTGAACACTTGAGGTACAAAGGAACTGAGATTTTAGGTTAAAAAATATATGAGCACAGGAAGGATGTGAGAATGTATGGCAAAAACAGTTTAGAAGTTGTTTCTTCTAGTTTTTTTTTTTTTAAAGATTTTATTTATGTGACAGAGAGAGACACAGCGAGAGAGGGAACACAAGCAAGGGGAGTGGGAGAGGGAGAAGCAGGCTTTCCCGCTGAGCAGGGAGCCCGATGTGGGCCTCGATCCCAGGACCCTGGGACCATGACCTGAGCCGAAGGCAGACGCTTAACGACTGAGCCACCCAGGTGCCCCTTTTTCTAGTTTTGATTGGTGGCATTGATTTTGGCTTTATAATTTCTCAAAATGTTAACAGGTTGCCAACAGCAGGTGTCACTCTTTTAATTTCTTGGGAGACCTCTTTCTAGAATAAAATGTAAAGAAATTTCAAATTGGGGAAAATATATATTGATATGGACTGTGCAATTTATATTAGGTTATGCAGAAGATTTTGTGCAAAACTACACCCAATCTGAGTCAAATTATAATCAAGGAGAAACGTGTGTGTGTGTCTATTAAGTAAATGGGACAATAAAAAGCATTTTTTGTAATTTATTTACTAGACTGAAGACTTGCAAATTTTATATAATATTCTCAAAATGCCAGGAATCAGGAGGAAAAATTTCTTATGCAAACTATGATGTACTAACATCCAATTTTAATATAAATTTATTGTTTATGAATGTAAATGTAGAACTCTGTATTGCAAGGAGTGGAAAGACATCATCCAAAAGGTTATCAGTGGTCATAGTAAGTTTTATGGCAGTGCTTTAATCTTGATCAACACATGATTATTTTTGAATCCTTAGCAAGCATGTCTTAGTCACTGATGAAAATGGTTTTCAGACTGATCTCTAGGAGATAAATGGTAACACACATGCACCCTCAATAAAGTCAGAGGAGAGGAACTGAAGGCCATTTAGTGACATCGGCAAGTGCTTGTGATCCAAATGGTAAATGGGAGCCTGAGACAAAATTCTGAGTAACCTCTGATTGGAATATATATATCCTGCCATGTGGGGCAGTGGATGGCAGATAGTGATGAAAGCGATGTGGGCCACCCGTCTTAAGGCCCCAGCAAATGGCTGCCCGCTATTCAACACATGCCTACATCTTTACCCAGAAAATGTAGAATTCCTTAAGAGCAGTAGAGATGAGCCAAGCAAGGAAACATGGATTGATACCTAGAGATGCCCTCCTGGTTGAATTTCCAGCATTTTCTTTTTCTGTTTAGGCCTGGATCCTTGAAAATTGCCCCAGAACTAGACAACTTGACAAAGGGAAAATGCTGTAGATGTAATGCTGAGTGAACGAGAACAAAACTATGAAGACAAGGCCTAGTGGAAACTGAATTCTTGAAAAGAGAAGAGGCCTGATAAAGAGTGGTTAGTTTTAGGCCCCAGTTTTATTTCAGATGAAAACCAAAGCAAAAGTGCCTCATTGCGAGCAGGTTTTCTTAAACTGGGCAAGATACTAAGTAACCGTATTTTCGGGCGCCTTTGCCGCTTAGTAGCGTTTTTTCAGACAGGATGGGCGGGTGAAGAGGACCTGAGGGGAAGGAGGCCGACTATTTGCTGGCAAAGCTGGTGCACTACTGCCATCCTGAGGAAATCGTTTAAAAACAACCTCCGCCATTATGGCTGTTTCCGTGAGGACTTTCGGTTTAGAGAGGTACGTTCAGTGGAGACGCTAAGCAGGCCCTGGCCCCGAATTGGGCCTCTCTAGTTTCTCTGAGTTATTCCAGGCGCTCTGGCCAAAGGCCTGATAACCATATGACAAAGGTGAGGTCCAGGAGTAGGAACTGGTCCGTGGGGAGGCAAGTCTGAACCAGCCGCTTCCCGGCCAGGAAGCCCCGGCACCGGAAGTCGTGGGGGCAGGGCTTTGGTTTCTTCCGAGTGCAAGTGAACTTAGAAGAAGGGCCTGGGGTCTCAGTGCAGGCCTTGTTGACGTTTGTCTCCTGTCCCTGCCCTTCAGAGGGTGATGCAAGCCTGTTCACAGTGTCCTGGAGCCTTAGAACCTGAGCTCCCTGTGCTAGCAGCACCGTAGTGTGTAAAACAGTCTAGTTTGAGGCAGATGTGTTTGCTGGGGGATCTCAGATACAAGATCCCAGAACCTACTGCTTGAGCAAGGAGGACAAATGGAGAAGCATTGGACGCCACCCTGCCAAGCCAAGAAGACCCCAAACTGCTGCTAGGGGATCAGAGGCATACACATAGGGGGCAAAAACATACAAGGAAGGCTAGAAGGAATTCTCTGAGCCCAGAGGCAGCAAAGGCAGTTGCTTGCATCTGGTTTCTCAAATCTCAGGCAAAGGCCTGCCAACCTCTCCCAAAGAAGGAGGAGGAGGAAAAGAAAGAAGATGAAGAGGACGAGTAAGAAGGAGAGAAGGCAATTGTGACATATAATGAGAAGATTATCATATAACGAGAAGATCAGAGTGCCTCCCTACCTAAAGAAAATACAGATGGTTATTCTCTCAAAAGGCTAAAATAAGGATTTTCTGGACTGAGGATCAGCACAGTGGCAGGCTGCGTCACCTTACTGGAAACAGGACAAGTAAGTGAAGATATGCATGCTAGATGCTAATAAACACAGTCCTCTTCTCCATTTGGTTTCTAGAACACGAGCAACAAAGCTTTTCCCCTCCAAAGGGAAGGATGGTCAAAGCCTTCTTTGAGGAATTAAACTTCCAAGCCAGATCACTCTACAGTGAAGTCCAGAAGCACTATATAATCACTCAGAGTTTCCAAACAGCATTTAAATCAGTCTAGGATTGAGTAGAAAACTGAGGACTCTCAAGAATTTAAAAGCCATAACAAAAAAGATACGGACCAAAACATAGAAGAACTATCTTGGAGAAGACCAACTTAAAGGACGCAGAGAACTTTAAAAATTCATTATTGTCAGTATGGTCAAACAGGCCAGAGGTAATTCTGCAACTGTGATAGAAGAAAAGGATACAATTAAAAAGATAAAGTTACAATGAAAAGGAACACTACAAGTAAAAATGACATAGCAGAAATGCAAAACTCAACAAGGAGGTTGGAAAAATACTTTACTTGTAATACCAAAAATGAGAAAGAAAAAAAAACCTAAGAAAATTAGAGTGTATCTGTAAATGTCATTGATTATCTCAGTAATAGGAGTTCCCAGAAATTTCAAAGGAATGTGGAATATGATATCCCACATTGAAAGGGGCCATCAGGTTGCCAGCACCGTGGGTGAAAAGAGGAGGACATACTGGGAGATTTCAGAACCCTGATAACAGAGGGAAGATCATGTAACTAACATATAAACATGAAGTAATCAGAATGACTTTGAAATTCTGAACATCAACCCTGGAATCTAGAATGTAGTGTTGCCTTCAAAATTCTGAAAACACATTATTTCCAACTTAGAATTTTATACACAGAGAAACTTTCCACTGAAATGTAAGGGTAATGATATTCTCAAATATGCAAGGTCTTAAAGATTTACTTCCCATGTAGGTTTTTTTTTTTTTTTAATGCTGCTATAGCTTGTGCTTAAACAAAAAAAGATTTAGAAACAGAGGAAAATACAGGTTTTATGAAACCAGAGATCCAATAGAGGAGATATGAGAAGGGAATCCTCAGAATGTTGAGGAAAGGAGTATCAGAATGATGGTTAAGCACCAGACATAGGCAAAACCAGAACACATTGGAGGTGGTCAGAAAATTATGAGGTAAATTTTGCCAAGATAAAATTGATACAAATAATTAAGATGAGTGAAACACTTGAGATATTTTAGATAGCTTGTATATTTTCCTAGAATATGTAACAAATTTATTATAGTCATTATGCATGAGTGAAATAGGATTTTGAATAACCTCTGTTTTCATCATCATATATATGAAGTATATGGATATTTATTTTTTTTAATTTTTAAAGTAGGCTTCACACCCATCATGGGCTCAAACTCACAGGCATAAGATCAAGAGTTGCACACTCTACCAAATGAGCCAGCCAGGTACCCCATGGATATTTCTTAAATAACAAGGATAAGTTAATGAAACAAATGGAGTTATTTGTTTAATGTCTGGAAGACAAAACCCTGAGAATAGGAAAAGATTTTGGCAAGATGTTGATTATACAATATGTGAACAAAAAATAATATAAAAATACATATTAAATAGAAACCAATCTTATGAATAAAAGCTTCAGGTTATATTTGCAAGGAAAAGAGCCATGGAATTTTTAAAATTCTAGTTATTATGTATGAAAAGTAGAATTATGATGATTGATTTCTTATTCAGAATCTCTTTAGTTTTGACTATTTTAAAGTAGCCTGTATCTCCTTTGTATAAATGGGGAAATAAAGCTATTCTCATAGTAAAAAATTAAGAAATTGGAAATTATATAAGGATATGGATTAATGTAAAATAATGAATATGTTAAAGATCTAGGACAAAATTAGATTCAGTATGATCCAACACATATTTTTAGAAGTTCACACATAGACACACAAACATATCCACCAAATGAATACATTTTTGTTGACAGAATAAATTATTAAATTAAAAAATATGCCAATGTGTGTAAAAACACATTACTAAACAAATATGTATGGAAAATACTAAAAATGTATATAAAATGTAGTAATTCCACTTGAATAGCAGACATTGAAAACAACATGAAAATTCAAAATATAGACATGAATGCAGTTGAAATCTTAAAGTCTAGTATGTTCCCAAGATTCACTAGAAAAAGAATAATCTTCTATGTATCCTAAGACGGAGAAGCAGGAGTTAGCTTCTGCTTGGGGTGCTTGGGTGGCCCAGTCAGTTAAGCATCTGATTCTTGATTTCGGCTCAGGTCATGATCTCACAGTCGTGAGATTGAGTCCTGTGTCAGGCTCTGTGCTCAGCGCAGAGTCTGCTTGAGATTCTTTTCTCCCTCTCCCTCTGCCCCTCTCTCTGCTGAACTCACGTACTCTCCCTCTCTGTCTCAATAAATAAATAAAATCTTAAAAAAAAAAAAAATTAACTCCTGCTATAGAAGTGATGGAAACATGGGAAAAATCATCAATACACACATTTTTTTTCATTAAAAAATGTAATGGTACATTTGGTACCCCATGTAGGGTGTGTCACAAATCAATTAAGAGTTACATAGGCCTTCAGAAAAGAATCTTTGGATCTGAGGCAAACAATAGCCTTCCAATAAACATAGAAGGACTAGTGTGTCCTAAGATTCCCTGGGAAGCAAAGAAACCAAATAAAGGCCTGAAGAACAAGTGACTAGAGAAGGCCTCCTCTAGGCATGGAACTCCAGCATTTTCTTCCATTTAGTCCTGATTCCCTGAGACTTGTCCCTAGAAGACAACTGGATAATTGGGAAAATGCTAGAGAACTAACATTGAGTGAAGAAGACTTGAACTGTGAAGCCAAGATCTGGTGAAAAGGTAATGCCTGACAAAAGAAGGTATCTGAAGATAATGAGTGGTTTAGGCTTTAGTTTGATCGTAGATGGAAACTGAAAGCTAATCGCAGTAGTAGTGTGAGCAGGTATCCTCAAACTGGGCAATATATAAGGCAGGTCTGCTTCCTGGTACCTTTGTCTTTTGTTAGCATTTTTTTCAGACTGGAAGGGAGGGAGAAGAGGGCCTGGGGGGGATTGAGGCGGGGCTGGTAGACGTTTCTGGAGCACTACTGCCACCATGCGGAAATTGTTTGGTGAATTCCCAAGTCACGGGTATTTCCTCCCAGGAAGACCCAGAAGTTGAAGGATGTTGGACCTGCGGGGACATTGAGCATCCCCTGGCTCCAAGCATTGCATCCTTGCCTTCATTTCTGAGGCCTTCCAGGATATGTGGACAAAGGTGTGATATAATTATAAGATCCGGCTAGTGAGGCCCCACGACTGTACAGACAACTACCAGGAAGTTGTGGGGAGGAGCTTTGGTGTCCACCCAGTGTGGGCGGGATTAGAGAAAGTGACTCACAACTAAATGCCTGGCTTATGATCATTTGCCTCCTTTCCCTGCCCCTTGTACATGAGGCAGGCCGTCTGGGAAATAGAACTCCAGCACAATCCATTTGGCAGCAGTATTAGAGCTCAGGGGGAAATAATCTCACAGATCATCAGCTGTTATAAAATTAAAATGCAAAGGAAAATAATCTAGCCAGAAAGGAGAAAAGAATGGAGCATGAGCTGCCCAGGGGGGAAAAATGCCTGAAACTGAAGTCTACTGGCATAGATTCTCAAATCACCAATACCCAAGTAAATTTAGAATTTAAGAAGTTCTCAAATGCCTCCTCCCCCTCCAGCCACCAATATATCCTGAGCAAATTGCTGAAAATGAAGCCATCAATATTGCCCGGTTTATGTGATCATTTGTAGAAACAGACAAGCTCCTTTGTGTGGGAAGCACTGTCGGTTGGTTTAACTTGTTGGAGGATTATTACTGTGCCCCAGTTAACTTTTCACATGAGCATACCCTTTGTCCAGAGACTGCCTTTCAAAAAGTGATCACACAGACACATTCCCATAGGAGACATGCAAGCGTTCAAATGAAATAGATTTGGAAAACAGAGTGGAAGAAAGAAGATCAAAATACCAAAGCTTGTTTCTATGGATTGCTCAGCCTTTCTCTCAGGGTTGTATATTGAGATCATCTCAGATACAGAAGAGTGAGTGGCACTAAAAGAAGCAAGGGTTCAGGGGTCTGGATGTGCTCAACTCCCCAGAGGAGGATATCTTGTCAAGTCTATAAGGAATCTTCATCAGTAAAAGGCTAAGAAGCAGACAGAATAATACTTGTGGACCTGAAGGGCCTCATCCTCCTTAGGGGAAAACCACCTGTGAAAGGAACCATTTCCTCCCTCTGTGAGCAATGAGATTAGGTCCGTGTAAGTGGGTAGGCCCTCACACTGAGCCCTAGGAAAAAGCTGAAAAGCTATTACCTCCTGGGTTCAGAAAATACCTCCAGGCCTTCTTCTCCATTCTTGGTTTGGGTCTGGTTGTGTACTGACACTAACCTGAATTGGAGGGTAATCAATTCACTCCTACTGATGTCCTGGAGTTTATTGGCTTGGCATGGCCGAAGGGCATGCACTCCTTCTCAAGCTGTCCTTGCTTCAGGCAATGGGAGCACTAGACTTGTGCGTGACCCGAGAACTCCAGGTTGCAGACTGGCTGCTGTTAGATGTCACATGGAATGAGATTCCTATCCCCCCATCCCAACTCTGACTGTGTTAATACAGAGAGGGCCCAGGCCCCAGAGTACAGGGACACCTTGTGCCAGCCCAACTGCCTCATTTTCTAGGGGGCAGGGCCGGGAGACAAAGGCCCACAGACAAACCCTCTGAGTGGTTTCCTTTAGTCCTGCCCACAGGGGGAGGAAACTAAGGTTCTGCTACAGTCCTTGCCCCTCACTCAGCAGCTTTTCTACCACGGTTCTTCCTTTTTCCAGAGCTTCTGGAAAGCCTCAGAGTTCAAGTAGAGGATGCCCAGGTTGGTCACGATCAATTCAGCCTTTGAATTAGCCAGACTTTTCTTAACTGCTAGATCTCAACAGGAATTCACACTGAGCTTTTGTAGAACTACATCCTCGTGATGGCAGTATGGCTCCAGAAGAGCCAACCAGCCCTGCCCCCAGGTCCTCTTCTCCCGCCCATCCAGTCTGAAAAAAATGCCACCTAGAGACAAAGGCATCAGCAAACATGGCTGCCTTGAATCAAATCCAATTTGGGGAAACTGCTCACAGTGTTGCACTTTTGCTTTTGGTTTAAACCAAAATGCACCCAGCTCCAGCTGTCCTGTCAGGGTGTTCCTGTAACATAGTACCCTGGGACTCCGAGCCTGTGCCCTCACCAGCTCCAGCTATCCCACCAGGGCGGCCCTGGTGCAGAGTGCCCCAGGACCCCCACCCACACCTGCCACAGCTTCAGCCAGACAACTTACTTGCCAGGCACATGCAGTATACATGGACATTACTACATAAGGCCATTCCTTCAAGACTGGAGAGGTAGTTGGTTTGTTTACTTTATAGAAACACAGAAGGTGAAACAAAATGAGACAAGAATATGCTCCAAACAAAAGGACAAGAAAAAACTTCAGAAAAAGAACTAAATGAAACAGAGATAAGCGATCTACCTGACAAAGAGTTCAAAGTAATGGTCACAAAGATGCTCACCAGAAAGGACAAGAATGGATGAACTCAGTGAGAACTTCAACAAAGAGATACAAAAAGAACCAATGAGAGTTGAAGAATAAAATAACTGAAATAAAAGATACACTAGAGGAAATCAACACCAGCTTAGAGGATGCAAAACAGGAGTCTGGAAGAGTGAGTGACGGAAAACACCCAAGCTTTAACCAGTAAAGAAGAATTAAAAAGTAAAAGACATGAGGATAGGCTAAGTTAAGGGGCCTTTGGGACAACATCAAGTATACTAACATTAGCATTATATGGGGTCCCAGAAGGAGAAGAGAGAGAAAGTGGTAGAAGACTTATCTGAATAAATAATAGCTGAAAATAACCTTAACTAGGGCAAAGAAACAGATAGCCAGGTCTAGAAAGCACAGAGCCCCAAATAGGTGGAATCCATGGAGGTCCACACCAAGACACATAACAAGTAAAATGTCCAAAGTTAGAGAATCTGAAAAGCAGCAAGAGAAATGCAACTAGTTACATACAAGGGGAACGCCCCCCCACCCCGACCATAAGGCCATCAGATTATTTTTCAGCAGGAATTTTGCAGACTAGAAGGGAGTGGCATTACCTATTCAAAGTGCTGAAAGGAAAAAATCTACAACCAAGGATATCCTACCCTGCAAGGAGATCATTCAGGATTGAAGGAGAGATAGAGTGTTCCAGACAAACAAAAGTTAAAGATGTTCATCAACCACTAAACTGGCTTTATAGGAAATGTTAAAGGAACTTTAAGCGTAAAAATAAAGGCCATAATGAGAAGAAAATTTTGGAAGGAAAAAATTTCCCTGGTACAAGCAAATATGTAGTAAAAGTAGTAAGTACATCAATCATTTATAAATTGATATGAAAAATTTAAAAAGTAGTAAAATCAATTATATCTTTTTTAAAGGTTATTTATTTTAGAGAGTGAGTGTGAGTGGGGGAGAGGTAGAGGGAGAGAAGAGAGAGAATCTCAAGCAGACTCCCTGATGAGCGGGGAGCCTGAATCAGGGCTCGATCCCATGACTATGAGATCATGACCTGAGTAGAAATCAAGAGTCAGATGCTTAGCCAACTGAGCCACCCAGGTGCCCCAAATCAATTATATCTTAAAATTAGTTAAGGCAGTCACAGAATAAAAAGATGTAAAATACAGTTATCATATACATAAAACATGAAGGAGGGAATAAAAAGGTAGTGCTTTTAGAATGTGTTCAAATTTAAATGAACGTCAATGTAATATAGACCACTATATACATAGTATGTTATATATGAACTTCATGATGACCACAAATCAAAAACCTGTAATGGATACACAAAAAATAAAGAGAAAGTAATCCAAACATAACACTAAAAGTCATCAATCATGAGGGAAGAGAGCCAGAGCAGAAAGGAATAGAGAAGAACTACAAAAACAATGAAGAAAACAATTAAAATGATAGTAAGTACATACCGTATTATCAATTACTTTAAATGTAAATGGCTTACATGCTCCAATCAAAAGACATAGAGTGATGGCATAGATTAAAAAAAACAAGACCCATCTAATATACTGCCTACAAGGCACTCCAGACCTAAAGACATACAGATTGAAAGTGAAAAGATGGAAGATATTCCATGAAAATGGAAGTGGAAAAAAAGCTGGGGTAGCAATACTTACTTATATTATGCAAAAGGACTTTAAAACAAAGACTGTAACAAGAGACAAAGAAGGGCATTACATATTGATACAGGGATCGGTTCTCCCAGAGGAGATCACTATAAATACCTATGCACCCAACATAGGAGCACCTAAATATATAAAGCAAATCTTAACAGACATAAAGGGAGAAATTGGCAGTGATACAATAATAGAACGGGACTTTAGCACCCCAGTTACATCAATGGAGAGATCATCTAGATGGAAAATCAATAGGGAAAGAGTGGCTTTGGATGACACATTAAACCACATGGACCTAACAGATAAATACAGAACATTCCATCCCCAAACAGCAGAACACACACTTTTCAAGTGCACACAGACCATTTTCCAGGATAGATCACATGTTAGGCCACAAAACAACTCTCATTAAGTTTAAGAAGATTGAAATAATATCAAGCATCTTTTCCAACCGCAATGACATGAACCTAGAAATCAATTATAAGAAAAAAAAAAATCTGGAAAAAAAACCTGTGGAGGCTAAACAGCATGGTGCTAAACAACCAAAGGGGTCAATGAAGAAATCAAAGAGGAACTCACAAAATGCCCAGAGACAAATGAAAATGGAAACACATTGGTTAAAAATCTTGGGGATGCAGCAAAGCAGTTAGTTCTAAGAGGAAAGTTTATACAATATAGTCCTACCTTCAAAAACAAGAAAAATCTGAAATAAACAATCTAAACTTACACCTAAAAGAACTAGAGAAAGAACACATAAAACCCAAAATTAGTAGGAAGGAAAAAAATAATAAAGATCAGAGTGGAAATCAATGAAATGGAGACTAAAAAACTTTAGAAGTTGTTCTTTGAAAGGATAAATGAAATTGAAAAACCTTTAGCCAGACTCCTCAAGTAAATGAGAGGACTTGAATAAATAAAATCAGAAATGAAAGAGTAGAAATTAAAATGTACTGCACAGAAATACAAAGGATTAGAAGAGACTACTATGAAAAATTATATGCCAACAAACTGGACAACCTGAAAAAAATGGATGGATTCCTAGAAACATATACTCTTCCAAGACTGAGTCAGAAAGATACAGAAAATCTGAACAGACCAATTACTAGTAACAAAATTGAATCAGTAATTTTTTTTAAAGATTTTATATATTCATTTGAGAGAGAGAGACAGAGAGTGCACAAGCAGTGGGAGAGGCAGAGGGAGAGGGAGAAGCAGAACCCCTGCTAAGCTGGGAGCCCAACATGGGGCTTGATCCCAGGACATGGAGATCACGACCCAAGCCGAAGGCAGATGCTCAACCATCTGAGCCACCCAGGCTCCCCTTGAATCAGTAATTTAAAAACTCCCAACAAACAGAGCCAGATGGCTTCACGAGTGAATGCTACCAAAACTTTAAAGAAAAGTTAACAAAACTATTCCAAAAAATAGAAATGAATTGTTCCAAATTCATTCTGTGAGACCAACATTACCCTGATAAGAAAACCAGATAAAGAGACACTACAAAAAAAGAACATCATAGGCCAATATCCCTGATGAACATAGATGTAAAAATGTTTAACAAAATATTTGCCAGCTGAATTCAACAATACATTAAAAGGATCATTCACCATGATCAAGTGGGATGCAGTGATGGTTCAATACCTGCAAATCAAAAAATATGCACCACATTTACAAAATGAAGGATAAAAGTTCTATGATCATCTCAAGTGAAGAAAAAGCATTTAACAAAATCCAACATCTCTTCATGATAAAAACTCAACAAAGTGGATTTAGAAGGAATATATTTCAACATAATAAATGAGGTATAGAGTAAGCTCACAGCTAACATCATACTCCGTGGTGAAAAGGTGAAAGAATTTCTTCTAAGATGAGGAACAAGATGAGGATGTTTATTCAACATAATACTAGAAGTTCTAGCTGCAGCAATTAGACAAGAAAAAGAAATAAAAGGCAACCAGATTGGTAAGGAAGAAGTAAAATTGTCATGATTTGCAGATGACATAATACTATACATAGAAAACCTTAAAAGACTCTACCAAAAAACTATTTGAGCTAATAAATGAATTCAGTAAAGTTGCAGGATACAAAATTAATATATGGAAATCTGTTGTGTTTCTACACAAATAACAAGATAGCAGAGAAATTAAGAAAACAGTTGCATTTACAATTGCATAAAAAATAATAAAAGACCTAAAAATTAATTTAATCTAAGAGGTAAAAGACCTGTATTCTGAAAAATATAAGACAATGATGAAATTGAAGATGACAAAAATAAATGGAAACATATACCATGTTCATGGATTGAAGAATCAATATTGTTAAAATGTCCATACTACTCACAGTAATCTACAGATTCAATGCAGTTCTATCAAAATACCAAATAGTATTTATCACAGAACTAGAACAAATAATCCTAAAATTTGTATGGAGCCACAAAAGACCCTGAAAAGCCAAAGTTATTTTTGATGAAGAACAAAGCTGGAAGTATCACAACCCCAGATTTCAAATTATACTACAAACCTATAGTAATTGAAATAGTATGCTACTGGCAGAAAAATAGACACATAGATCAATGGAACAGAATAGAGAACCCAGAAATAAACCCATGCTCATATGGTCAATCTACAACAAAGCAGGCAAGTATAATGGGTAAAAGACTGTCACTTCAATAAATGGTGTTGGAAAACTGGACGGCTACATGCAAAAGAATGAAACTGCACCACTTTCTTATGCCATACACAAAAATAAACTCAAAAAGGATTAAAGACGTAATGTAAGGCCTGAAACAATAAAACAATTAAAAGAAAACATAAGCAGTAATCTCTTGGACATCCGCTTTGGCAATATTTTTCTAGATCTGTCTCAAGCAAGGGAAACCAAAGAAAAACAATTGGGACTACATCAAACTAAAAAGTTTTGGTGTGGTGAACGAAACCATCAACAAAATGAAAAGGCAGGCTAACAAGGGACGCCTGGGTGGCTCAGTCAGTTAAGCGTCTTCCTTCGGCTCAGGTCATGACCCATGGTCCTGAGATTGAGTCCCGCATTGGGCTCCTTGCTCAGCAGGGAGCCTGCTTCTCCCTCTGTCTCCTGCTTGTGCCCTCTCTCTCTCTCTCTCTCTGACAAATAATTAAAATCTTTTTAAAAAGAATGAAAAGGCAACCTAATAAATGGGAGAAGATATTTGTAAGTGATCTATCTGATGAGGGGTTGATCCCAAATACATGAAGAACTCAGAAAACTCAACACCAAAATCTAAATAATCCAATTAAAAACAGGCAGAGGACCTGAGTAGGACATTCAGGTGGCCAACAGAGGCTTTAAAAAAAACGCGCAAATTCACTAATCATCAGGGAAATGCAAATCAAAACCACAATGAGATATGACTTCACACCAAGCAGAATGTCTAGTAACAAAAAGAGAAGAAATAACAAGTTTTGGCAAGGATGTGGAAAAAGGGGAACCCTTATGTACTGTTGGTGGGAATGGGAATTGGTGTTACCACTATGGAAAACAGTATGAAGTTTCCTCAAAAAATTAAAAATAGAAATACCATAAAGCCCAGTAATTCCACTTCTGTGTATTTACCTGAAGAAACCAGAGCACTAATTCAAGGAGATATATGTAATTCTATGTTTATTGCCGCATTACTTACAATAGCCAATATATAGAATCAAACTACATGTCCATTTTTTTTTTTTTAAGGATTTTATTTATTTATTTGACAGAGAGAGCAAAAGAGCACAAGCAGGGGGAGCAGCAGAGGGAGAGGAAGAAGCAGGCCCCCTTCTGAGCAGGGAGCCCGATGCGGGACTCGATCCCAGGATCCTGGGATCATGACCTGAGCTGAAGGCAGATGCTTAACCATCTGAGCCATCCAGGCAACCTAAACTACGTGTCCATTGATAGATGAATGGGTGAAGAATAGCACGGTATTTCTCAGCTATAATAAAGAACAAAATCTTGTCATTTGTGACAACATGGAAGGACCTAAAGGGTATTACGCTAAGTGCAATAAGTCAGACAGCAAAAGACAAATACCGTGTTTTCACTTTTAAATAGAATCTAGAAAACAAAACAAATGAACAAACAGGAAAATTGAAATAGACTCATAAATACATAGAACAAACTGGTGGTGGCCAGTTGGTAGGGGGTTGGGGGATTGCGTGAAACAGGTGAAGGGGATTAAGAGGTACAAACTTCCAGTTATTTAAAAAAAGTTACAGGAATGAAAAGTACAGCATAGGGAACATAGTCAATAATGTTGTAATAACTTTGTTTGCTAATATATGCTAACTACGCTGATCACAGTGAACATTTTGTTACATATATAATTTGTTGAATTATTGTAGTACACCTGAAGCTAATATAATATTGTATGTCAAATATACTTCAATAAAAAATAGGAATGGTGCATTTTTAGTAAGGAATTGGATAATTAAGTAGAGAATATAAATTGTATAAGATTACATAGTTTATTTTTCAAGTTGGACAACTGCTGTAAACTGTGACTTTACATGTGACATAAGAAGAATGTTCACCCTATTTATAATTCCACAGTCTTGAGGGAAACACTGACCACATCTTTATAATTTCCTTATCATGTTTTGTATTTACCTAAATATCTTGATACATTTAAATTTACATATATACATACATGTTTATAATTGTTTATTTTCTTGCATATATTTTTCATTTTATAGCTTTTTTGTATCTTGTGAGCATTTTTGTAGTATACTTTTGTTATCACAAAGTATGATTTAAAAATATGAACAAAAACTATTTTTCTATTTATGAAATATAACCTTTTTTCTGTATGGAATATTTAGATAAGATGGAATTCTGATAAGTGAACACAAAGTGACCTAAAATATTACCATAATCCCTGTGTGTTTTTTCTTTAAATATAACTTGGATAATAATGTATGTTGTAATTTTTTTTTCTTGCTCACTTAATTTCCTTTTCTTTGCACACTGTTCATTTTTCTACACTTCTCTCTGCCTCAAATGGCTGGCCTGTACTGTTACAGTCTGCCATAGAGGGTTCTGGTAGGATTTCAAAGATAGGTTGAGGTATTGATTTAATCAGATATGTGGGTTTGGCTTCATGTCTTGATCAAGTATCACCACTGATCTTAGCAGTATCCCGGAGGAGTAATGGAAATATTTGGTAAATAGCCAGAATGAATACCCTAATAGTGTAGGGAGAAAAAAAATTTTTTTTCCATCTTGCCGTCTAGGTTTGTGGCTGAGACAACACTGTTGTCATAGAAAAGAGAGGAAAAAAAAGTTTAATAACATATATACCACCTGCATACATGGGAGAGACCCAGGAAAATTGAGTAACTCCCTGAAATGGCCAAAGCCATCACCTTAAATACCACCTTCAGCTAAAGAGAAAAGTTGTTGGGGGTAGGGAGTCAGTTATGTTTACCAGGAAAAGCACAGTAAACAAGAGTATGGTTGTTATGCAGATTTAAGCCTCGTCTTGTCCATTGATAAGAGTTTAGAGATTGAGTCAGACCCCTCTTACTGGTATAGCAATAAAGACACCCTTACAAATGGTGATTTTCCTTATAAATGTAAATGTGTTTTACAAAAGGGTAACTTCAACTTGGTTTTTAGGGTTTCTCTCCTGTCTATTTTTTTTTTTAAGATTTTTTATTTCTTTATTTGAGAGAGAGCAAGCATGAGTGGAGGGGAGGAGCAGAGGGAGAGAGAGAGAGAGAGAGAGAGAGAGAGAGAGAGAGAGAAGCAGACTCCCCGCTGAGCAGGGAGCCTCACTCAGGGCTCCATCCCAGGACCCTGGGATCATGACCTGAACTGAAGGCAGACACTTAACTGACTGAGCCACCCAGGCACCCCTCCTGTCTGTTTCTACAAAAAAAAAAAAAAAATAATAATAATCATTATGCCAAAGAGGCATATTTTGGGGTGTCAAATTATGCTCATCTTCAATAGCATATGGAAAAATACAGAAATAATATCAACACACATGCATCCATATATACAATGAAGCAATGTCAGTATTTTTCTGACTCTTGAAAAATTGGGATGTGAATGTGGCTCCATTCTTCTCCATTTCCAATACCAATTTATCTGTTCTTTCTGAGCCAAGTGAGTTGTTGGATCTACAGGTGGCTGAGTATGTGTCTTTTCTGGGAATTTCTCCCTTGGGCTGCTTAAGTAAAAGAAAATCAGCTTAGGGGGACTTTGCAAAGTTTCAAGGCTTCTAGTGAAAAACAACAGATTGTGGAAAGGGCTTGACCTAAGAAACAGGTGGACTAATGATTGAAGGTCAAACAAGTCTGACTTATTTCTCCCTATTGTTCCTATATGCCAAAAATCCAAGATAGAAACTGAATTTGTTACCTGAGCTTTCCCGGCACTTGAGGCTCAGAGAACACAAGAAAACTAGGAAAAGTTGGGAGGCTTCCTCAGAGTGCCTCAGAAGTGGGCTTACAGCTTGCCTCCCTAGGGCTTAATAGTGTGAGCTCTGAAGTCAGGCTAATGTGATTTTTAAAATTTGTCTCTAACTTTTATTAGCTCTGTGACCTTTGACAAGTTACTTAAACTTTCCCTTCTACCTTTGTTTATTTATTAACTGGTCTAGAGGGACATGGTAAAGAATCAATGTAAGAATCTTTATCAAGATCCTTCAAATAGTCACTGGTACATTTTAAGTGCTCAGTAATTGTTAGCAATTGTTGTCGTTGCCTAGAAATGCACTAATCCTGCCCTTGAATTTTCAGGATTTTCTTATTCCTTGTATGCCTGCCTCCTTGAGGCTTGCCCTCAACTACTTGATAATTGGGAAAATGCATGAAATGTAAAGCTGATATGAAGAAGAGCAGAACTAGGTCAACTTGAAATTGAGTTCTTGCAAAAGAAGATGAGGGTGGGTAGCTTAAAGCCTCAGTTTTGATTTCAGATGGCAACCAAAAGCAAAGAACAACAGTGCATCTTAAAACTGGGCAAAATTTAAGGCAGCTATGTTTCCTGGTGACTTTGTCTCTTACTGGCATTTTTTTCAGACTGGAAGGGGGTGGGAGATGAGAGCTCAAAGCCAAGGCTATTTTTTTTTTTTTCTTTTCATATCTGGAGCAATCATTAGGAAATAGTTTGAAAACACCATAAACCGTTACAACTTCCTTTTTGGCCAAAAGTTGAAGGTCAGGCCTATGCAGAGTTACAACAGGCTTGGACCTAAGCTAGGCCTCCCTTATGTTCTTTTTTTTTTTTTTTCTTTTTAAGATTTTATTCTATTTATTTGACAGAGAGAGAGAGTAGAAGCAGGGGGAGCAGCAAGCAGAAGGAGAGGGAGAAGCAGGCTCCCTACTGAGCAGGGAGCCTGATGCAGGGCTGGATCCCAGGACCCTGACCCTGGGATCATGACCTGAGCCCAAGGTAGACCTTAACCGACTGAGCCACCCAGGCACCCTTACTCCCTTGTGTTCTCTATGTATTTACAAGAGAGTTCAACATTGCTGAGATCTTGGTGTACAACTTGGAGAGAGAAATGCTAGAACTGAATCAGTAGCTGCCAGGAGGTCCTGCACAGGAAGTCCTGGGTAAAGCCTTGTTTTCCACCCAGTGTGGACAAGATTAGAGAAATCCACATGATATGAATTGGAAAAGGTGGGGAGAGATAAAGGGGAAGAATGAATAGTTGAAGAAGTAATGGCCAATGTACACATCCAAGAAGCTCAACAAACTCTGTAAGAGAAAAAGATGATCCATATTATAATCAAACTGGCAAAATCCACAGATGAAGCAAGAAATTTGAAAGCATCAAGATAGCCTCATTCATATGCAAGGTATCCTCAATAAGATTACAGTTGGTTTCTCTTCAGAAATCATGGAAGCCAAGACATTTAGAGAACATATTTAAAAATCTAAAAGGAAAAAACCCCAATCCTGTCAACCAAGGATTCCATACCCAGCATGACAAGCTTTCAACAACCCCAGCGAAACTAAGACCTTCCTAAAAAAGAAAAACAGACGGAGTTTGTTACTAGAAGACTTCCGCTACCAGAAACACAGAAGAGAGTCCTCCAAGGTGGAATGAATACTCTAGACAATAACTCAAAGCTGTTTGAAAAGATAAAGAGCAGATAAAAAGCAAAGAGCAATAAAGGTAGCTACAAAGATACATATAAAAGCCAGAAGTATTGTATTTTGTTTTTTAACTCCATTTGTTTTCTATATGATTTAAAAGGCAAGTACACAAACAGTAATTAACTGGGCACACAATGTTTGAAGATGTAATTTGTGAAAATAACCTAAAAGATGTTGAAGCTGTCTAAATGACCAGGTTTATAGGTAGTATAAAAACTACTTGTTATTTAAGCAAAATGATGGTTATACTGTTAAGATAGTAATTGTATTCCCCAGGGTAAACGTTAAAGAAAACATTTTAAATATAGAGAAGGAAATGAGAAAGGAATAGAAAAAATCAATCACAAAAGAATGTACTAACTGAGGAATTGAGAAAAAATATTTATAAGACATAGAGAAAAAAATAGCAAAATGGCAGTAGTCTTTCCTTACCAGTAATTACTTTAAATGTAAATAGATTAAAATCTGCAATTCAAAGGCAGATATTGGGAGAATGGATTTAGGAAAATATGATCTAACTATATGCTGTCTAAAAGAGACTCCTTTTTACATTCTGTTTGCACATAGGTTAAGAATAAAATGATAAAAAACATTCTATGCAAATAATAATCAAAAGAGAGATAATACCTGACATAATTCACTTTATTATTTTTTTTATAAGATTTTATTTCTTCATTTGTTTGAGAGAGAGAGAGAGAGAGAGCTTGTCTGACCAGGAGGAAGAGCAGAGGGAGAGGGACAAGCAGGCTCCACACTCAGAGATCATGACCTGAGCAGAAATTGAGTCAGAGGCTCAACGAACTGAGCCACTTAGGGGCCCCTGACATAATAGACTTTAAACCTACAATTCTTTGAAGAGAGAAGGAAGGACATTATATATTGATACAGTTTCAATATATCATGAAGATGTAAGAGTTATAAACACCTGCCCTTTACCAGCATTCCAAAATTTATGAAGCAAAAACTGAACCAAACTAAAAGGAAAAATGAGTCCTACAAAACTAGATGGAGACTTCAAAACCCATTGGAAATATGGGATAGAAGACCTAGGCTGAAGATAATTATGGAAATAGAGAATGTGAACATTTCTCAAGTATGCATGGATATTTTCTCCAGAATAGATGGAATGTTAGACCAGAATACAAGTCTCACCCAATTTTTTTAAATCCCCCCAAATTTGAAAAAATTAACATCATACAAAGTACCTTCTCCGACTTCAATGGAATGAAACTATAAATCAATAAAATAAATACTGGAAAAGTCACTGTAATATACATAATTATATGATATGTTAATATATCAGTATATATGATATATAATGATACACTACAGTATATAATGTTAATATATTTGACAAATCATTGTATTATCTGTTAAAATACATGTATTATGCCATATGCTTATTGTATAAATTTGTTCAAGTTGAAATTGAAATCTGGAAAAGAAGATGCCCAATGAGGGTAGGTGTCTCAGAACTCTGATACCTAATGGAAACCAAAAGCAAAATGCTAAGAGAATGAGCAAACTGAGCAAGATTCAAGGCGGCCATATTTTCTGGTGTCTCTATAGCTCCATGGTGTTTTTTCAAACTCAAAGGGCGGGAGAAGAATGCTCGGCAGCAGGGCTACTTGGCTTTTCTGGGGCAATACTGCCATCGTGCGGAAATAGTTTGATCAACCCCAAGCCGCGCGTGGTTCCTCCCCGCAAGGCCACGCAGTTGGGGGCTTGCAGGCCAGTGGGAGGCTGAGCAGGCTCTGGACCCAAGCCTGGCCTCCGTACCTCATTCTCTGCGGCCTGGCAGGAGAAGTGGCCAAAGTCAGGGTCTTAGTGTGGCATCTGCTAGGTTAGAGGCCAGCATCCAGCCAGCGGCTGCCAGGAAGTCCAAGCACAGGAAGTAGGGAGGCGGGGCGCCGGGTTGCCTAACAGCGTGGGCCAAGGCTTCAGCCAAGTGCAGGCCTCGGGAGCTGTTGTCTTGAGAATATGCACTTTGGGGGTTTAGACAGGCTGGCTGTCCCTGTGTTGGTGGGTCTGGGCCCACTGCGAGGGCAGTGACAGAGCACAGGCCACCGCCAGGCACCCTGTGTAGCCAACGTCATTGATGGAGTTGAGGCCTACCAGACGTCTAGAGTAAGACTTGTCTGGAGCAAGAAGGGCCTGTATCGAAGGAATGGGGGTACACTGACATGCCAGTGTGGGCCAGGGCCTCTTCTAGGAGACTGCAGTTGCTCGAGTGGATGAAAACCACAAATGGGATGGAACGCCTTGAGGGATCATCTGAGCCCACCAGCTAGCCGCTCGGGTGGCTCTGCCGGCTCACGGTGAGGTCCAGGGTTGATTCCTTTCTCCTGACAGGACTCTGATGTCATCGAGCTCTTGCAAGGAGAGCAGCGAGGTGGTGTTTTTTGGGCGGTATTCCCCTGAGAAGGATGGCAGTATTTAGGCCTGAGGAAACCATTCTTTACCTCATACTAGTTAGTGTTCTTCTCTGTGCCAGCTTCATATATACTTCCTGATGGAAAATTCCTCAATGACCTGACAAGATATCCAGCCTTTTGGTTTGGAGACCTACAGATGCCTCATGACTCATCATTGTCCAGTCGAGAAGAGTGGCTACGATTTCAGGGGTGCCTCTCCCCTTGTGGTGTTCTTCTCACTCTGTTATGTCAGTATCTGAATTCTTAAAGAAAGGAAATAATGTTGGCCTGGTGCTCTGCTGTGACATTCCAGTGGTTCAAGATCTGTTTCAGGTATGGCCTCTGCTGGCTCTGATGACCCAGGCAAGCATTCCACTTTGAAAGGTCTGCTTCTGTCAATATGGAGAAAGAGAAGCAGCTTTTGTGGTAGCCTCACTTGTAGGGTGGTCACGGTTGAGTTCACTGATGGTGAGTGCACAGCTCACCATCATCATTGGTACCAATTAGCCGCTCTGAGGTCCTCAGAGATCCTTTGGGAAACTTACCTCATTTCCTGTGAATGAGAGAAATGACCTCTAACCTTCCCCTCCTACTTCAGCCATAGAGTCTGGACCAGAGGAGCTGGGCTGCCTCCTACGGAGGAGTAGTTTGACGTGATTGTTTTCTTGGAAGAGTACAGCCATATGTATGGGGAGAGTGTCCCATATCGGAAGCTAGAAATGTAGTTGCTCTTAGTCCTGGAATTCTTTAGGCTCAAGACTGTTGTGTTCATTCTTTGCAGACTTTTTTAGTCTAGGCCATGTACCTAGTAGTTCCTGTAAGCATAAGGCAGTCCCACTTACTGAAGTCCAGAGTGGTAGAGCCAAGTTTTATTGATATTTCCTTTGTAAGCATGGATAGTATGTGTGTGTGTGTGGGGGGGGGGAATTGATCCATCATTCTGGTTGCTTATGGATCAGTTCAGTTGAGGTACACCAGATATTCCCTTTAGTCTTTACAAAGCCTGAATTCCATGGTCTTTGTCCTGATAGGCAGAGACATTCCCGGGTGTGATTTAGGGAGAAAAGCAAACTGTTGGACTTTGAGGATCTAACCATAAAAGTTTGCTGATAGTAGGTAAGAGAAATGGCAAAGTAAAGTGTATTTTACTCTACATCTAACATATGTGGTAACATTGAATGAAACACATAAACCTGTGTTTTAGAGAGCCAGAAGCACTTTAGATTGTGTATGTAACAAGTCAAACAAAACATCTCATGTACTTAGATCCTAATATCTAACTTTGCAAATCAATCTTTTGAGGGTGTGTTTCAAGTGTTTGCATATCTATATATGTAATTTGCATCATATATATAATGCAGGCTTGAAATACTGAAAAACAAGGTTTTTAACTGGTAACATGTGAATTCATTCCCCTCAGAGTAAACACCTGGTCTGATCCAAACCACAGTGTAATATATAAATCCAATTTTAGTACAGATTTTTTTATATGTGTGAAACTAAATCTGGAAACATATGTATTGATGTAAGATATAAATAATCCAACATGTTATCAGTTGTCTTAACAGGTTTTAAGATCTTTTTTTTTTTTTAAGTTCTTGATCATCACATTGGTTATTTTCTGGATCTTTGGATGCACTATTCCTTAGTGTACTAAGGAGAAAATATTATAATCCTACACCTAAGAAATGAAGTGTAACACATACAAACATACACAAAAACACCATAAAGTCACAGGAACTAATTGAATGTTTAATGGTATGGGAAAGACTGTTCTAATGTTAAATGAGGAAGTCATGAGATAAAACTCTGAGTGACCTCTATTTGGGATTTATACATATGTAAGTGTATGTGTCATGCTGTGTATGGCATGCAGTAATGACAATTGTCTGGTCCCTCCTTTTATGGCTTATGCCAAATGGTTGTCTACAATTCAACACAAAAAGTGACAAAATGAAGAAGTACTCGCAGGTTGTCTGGGAGGTGATCCAGGTCAAAGACCACTGGAAGTTTTGAATTGTTGGCTTGAGATCTCCAGCCTTCAGGCAAACTTCTTTCCTTTTTATGTCTGAATGTACCCAATTTATCCCTTTTTTTAAAAAAAGATTTTTTTTAAAAAGATTTTATTATTTGAGAGAGAACAAGAGAGCACACAGGTGTGTGAGCAGGGGAGGGGGAGGGGCAGCAGGAGAGGGAGAAGCAGACTCCCCACTGAGCAGAGAGCTCTAGGTGGGGCTTGATACCAGGACCTTGAGACATACCCTGTGCCAAAGCTTAACTGACTGAGCCACCCAGGCAACCCCCCCCCCCCCCCCCATTTATCCCTTGAAGAAGAAAATTTGATGCCATGGGAAAACACTGGACATGTAAAACTGAGAGAAGTGAAGCAGACCAGCCTAGACAAGGTTGGGTGGAAATGTCATTTCTGACAGAAGAAGGTGCCTGATGATGGTAGGTGGTTTTCAGTCTCAGTTTCATTTCAGATAGAAAATAAAAGCAAAAGTGTGGCAGTGTGAGCAAGTTTCCTCAAACCAGACAACTAGCTAGCTGCCATGTTTCTTGGTTCTTTTGTCTTTTTGTGGCGTTTTTTCAGACTAGAAGGGCGGGGGAAGAGTTCTTTGAGGACAGGGCCTGTTGGCATATCTGGAGCACTACTGCCATCGTGAGGAAATAGTTTCAAAACATCCCAAGTTGTTACAGTGTCTTTCCCTTGAGGCCACCAGTTAAGGAAGGTCTGACCTATGAGGACGTAGAACAGGCTTGAGTTCCAAGCTGGACCTCTTGCCTACTCTCCTAAGGCCTAACAAGACACCCGGACATTGGCAGTATCTGGATGTAGAACCTAGAGACCTGGAGAATGCAGGGGCTGCAATGAGCTAGCGGCTTCCAGGAGGTCCAGGCATAGGAAGTAACGGGCAGGACTTAGTTTTCAAGGGCAAGACTAGAAGAAATCACCCAAAGACAAATGTAGGCTCTTGTGGGCATTTGTCTCCTATTCTTGCCCCTTGCAGCAAGAGTTAGCAGGCTTTGACATGGTGTCCCTAAGCTATGGTGCTTAGGTCCCTTGTGGCTGAAGTGTCAGAGTAAGATGGACAAGCTTGTTCCAAGGGAAGTTTAGGAACATCTGGTATGCTTATGGATCACAGACCACACAAAATACTAGAGCCCAGTGTAACTTTGGCTAGCAGAACAGATGCACACACCTAAATGGGATGGCTAGATGGAGAGGAAGACCAGGAAAAACTTTTAAGTCTAGGAGGAAGCGGCTACAATAGATGTGTAGCTGATTTCTCAGGCCTAGATAAAAAACTTAATGGGAGTCTTCATCTAATCTCAGGTATCACAAGACAAGCCTATGAGACATCTTTGTCTCCAACCAGCTATAAACCAGAGTAGAGAGAACATTGATTGGTATAATGGGATTAGTGGTTGCAGACTTCAAGGTGTTGGGGAGGAAAATTTTTACTATGCCCTTCAAGATTCTTCCAGATGGTATAAGAACTAAATTGACATGAGAAAGATTAATAGGGAAACGTAAGTTTAATTATATGCTCACGGAGGCCCAATAATGAAATTGAGAACTAAAGAAATGACCAATCAGGCAGTTTTTATACTTTTTATACAAAGACAATAAATCTGTGAGGAATTGACAGGACAAAGAAAACATATGATCAGGAGTTTCAATTATAAGGAATTCTTTTTTTTTTTTTTAAAGATTTTATTTATTTATTTGAAGAGAGAGAGACAGCGAGAGAGGGAACACACAAGCAGGGGGAGTGGCAGAGGGAGAAGCAGGCTTCCCGCCGAGCAGGGAACCCGATGCGGGGCTCGATCCCAGGACCCTGGGATCACGACCCGAGCTGAAGGCAGACGCTTAACGACTGAGCCACCCAGGCGCCCCTCAATTATAAGGAATTCTAAAGAGAATTTGGACTGGAGTAGTTAAGTAACAAAGTTTGTTTATACAGCCTTCTTGGCTCTAAATTTTTATCTTTGGTAATAGGGATGTCTCTTAACCTGGTATCCTACAGGGAGGATACCTTTCACATAGTTGACTTTTTCTTGATTTCTGGAGACAAAGGGGAGTCAGAATGTTCTTTTGACACTGGCTGTTTCTTAAGTAACTTCTCATTCAAAATCATTAGTATGCTAAAGTGGAACATTGTTGGCAGGGATCCAGAGGGGGGCTGCTGGAGCCCCTATGATGGACTTTGATTTCCTCTGGAAAAGCCAATAAATAGTTTTGTGCCCTCCCCTCTTGTGATACTTGAAAAATCACAATTCCACCTGGGGTAGGTCTTTTTTTTTTCTTCAACTAGTCTAAATTAGACTCAACGGCTTAGCCTCTACTCCTAATCAGGCAGTGGGGCTCCAGAATTTTGTGTGATCTGAGATCCATAGCAATCGTACCAAATGCTGCTAAACTTCCCTTGAAACAAGCTTGTTCATCTTACTCTGACACTTCAGCCACAAGGGACCTAAGCACCATAGCTTAGAGACGCCATGTTTAAGCCTGCTAACTGGATGTATCTGAATGTAGAACCTAGAGAATAGGAGACAAATGCCCACAAGAGCCAACATTTTTCTTTGGGTGGATTCTTCTAGTCTTGCCCTTGAATACTAAGTCCTGCCCCGTGACTCTATGCCTGAACCTTCTGGAAGCCACTAGCTCACTGCAGCTCCCTCATTCTCCAGGTCTCTAGGTTCTACGTCCAGATACTGCCAATGTCCAGGTGTCTTGTTAGGCCTTAGGAGAATAGGCAAGAAGTCCAGCTTGGAACGCAAGCCTGTTCTACTTCCTCATAAGGAGGACCTTTGTTAACTGGTTGGCCTCATGGGAAGAACGCTGTAACAACTTGGGATGTTTTGAAACTATTTCCTCATGATGGCAGTAGTGCTCCAGATACACAAACAATTCCTGCTGCCAGTCCTTCTCTTGCCCTTCCAGTCTGAAAACACACCACCAATAGACAAAGGCACCAGGAAACATGGCTTTTTAGCATTTTGTCCAATTTGAGGAAACTCGCTCACAGTGCTGCATTTTTGCTTTCAGTTTTGCTGAAAAACAAAATTCAACTGAGTAAATGTGAAAATCTAATTGGGCTCATTAAGTGACTCATGAATCAGGTATCATCCCGTCTAGCAAGTAGAGAGATAGTCTGAGGAGTTGTACAAAATGGAAGGTTTTTTATAGGCAGGTGGGTGTGGCAAGGAAGTTATTAGCAAAAGAAAAGAAAGAATTTTTTTTGAGGCTAGGACATCTTCTTTGTGGGGAGGAGGAAGAGAGACTGGCAGAGTTTTTATCATGCAGATGACCTCACTAGTGCTGATCTGGAATTTGAGTTTGAATGTTGAAAGGTCACATTCCTGAGGTTAAGTTGAAACTACAATTGAATCTTGGTTTGCTGTCTTGGGGGTGGGGTGCAAATGACTTCATTTTGGGCTTCTTTTTTAACTTTTTTCCATTTGAAATCAAACTGAGACCTTAAGTCACTCACCCTCATCAGACATCTTTGTCTTTCAGAAATTAAATTTCTACTTTATCTAGCCTATGCATTTCCACTTTTCTTCATTTAGCATTTTATATCCAGTATTTTCCCTTAGCATCATGTTTTCTGCCTCAATGGCTAAGTCTGAAACATCCACTTTTAAGAAAGAAAAGAAAATGTTAGAAGTTACCTTAGAAGAGGGTATCTCTAGACATCCCCCTTACTTCTGAGGCTTTCAGAGATTCTGATTTCATTTTGTTACCAAGCTCTGATACTTTCTTTTTATGGGAAGCAAACTTTTACTAAGTGCAACAATAGGGCCTAGTTAGTGGTCTTCACTATATTCAAAACAATATTTCACATGGAGTGACACATTTCTGTACATTCCTTTCATAATAGATATGTTTTTAAATGTAGTGTATACTTGCTGTGGGTCTCCTTTAAGATTGCAACAGAAGTACTTTCCAATTTCATTAAATACCTTTTTCTTCCTTCTGTACTTTAGGATCTTTTCTTTATTATTTATTAATCTGTGTTGCCATTTTTTGAGTAGAAAATACCCTTTATTTGTAAATGGATTGAGAAAATAAAGGAATGCTCTGCAAAAAAGAAAATCACTGATATAAATGGACCAGTTTAAAATAAGCACTGATTAGATTCATGGATATTCACTTCTGATTCTTTTGCATTACATATACACCAATCTTTATGTTCTTGTAGAAGACAGAATTGAATTACTTGGTCAATAAACATAAATTACTTATTAAACATAACATCTTATATTCCCACAATTAGAGAATGAGAATTTTTAATAATTTCTTAGAACATTTATATAACGTTTGTTTGGCACAAAAATCATTTACTATATCAAAATAGGTATTTTGTAGTCTATAGTGTCCATTGACCAATAACTTTAGAAATAATCAGTGAAAAGTTACCAAATCTTACCTAATATGAAATTAAGTAACATGGTTTAGATTTCCTTTGACTCAAATAGGAAATAAAAAGGGAACTTACATAACATCTTGGAAGGAATTAAAGAAAAAAGATAGCAAGTCAAATTTTACTATTTAGATGCTTTACTCAAAGGAAAGTTTTCCAGGCACCTGGCTGCTGGCTCAGTAGGTAAAGCCTGCATGATCTCGGGGTTGTGAGTTCGAGCACTATGTTGGGTGTGGAGCCTACTTAAAAAAAATTAAAAAAATAAACATAAAGGAAAGTTTTCATCTACATACCATTATAAGTCTTTTTTAATTAAAGAAATAAGACAGGGATGCCTGGGTGGCCCAGTTGGTTAAGTGTCTGCCTTCCGCTTGGGTCATGATCCCCGGGTCCTGGGATTGAGTCCTGCATGGGACTCCTTGCTCAGCAGGGAGCCTGCTTCTCCCTCTGCCTGCTGCTCCCTCTGCTTGTACTCTCCTGCTCTCTGGCAAATAAATAAGTAAAATCTTTAAAAAAAATAAAGAAATAAGACAGAAAATAGTGAACTTATTTTACTAAATGTTACTAAACAAAGAGCCCCCTCCCCAAAATGGAAGGGTTGGGTCAGTCATTATAAAAATCAAGTCAAAAAGACAGAAAGCCAAAAATGCAATAGAAATAATAAATGAATTCCAATTTGATTCTTTGAAGACAGCAGTAAAATATAACAACCTATTGTAAGTATGATTAAGAAATAAAATGATTAATATTCATAAAATATGATTCAAAGTTAGGCTTCCTTAAATAGGCAATTTTAACTTTGAAAAAGGCACTTCTAGCCCTGGCCAAGTGAGGATATTAGAAAATTCTCTCTCCAAGGAACAACTACAAAGCTGTATAAAATTGACAAAAACAACGATTTCTGTGCTCTGGAAATCAACTAAAAGCATTCAAGAATGTTAGTCTTTGGGTAAGAAATGTTGGAATCTGTGTTACTCTGGCCTGGACTCTTCTCATCCACCTCACTCTTCTCATCCACCTCCTGCTTAGCTCCATCAATAAGAGGGTTCTACCAAAGTGAAATAAAGACCTTCCTAGATAAAGACTGGGAGAATTCTGTGCTAGCAGACCTGTATTATAATAAATACCAAAGGAAGTCTTTCAGGCTGAAAGGAAATGACTGTAGATGGTGACTTGAATCCAGGAGAAATCAAGAACACAGGCAATAGTAAATAGCTGGATTGATGTAACAGACTCTATATTTTTTTCTCTTCAATAATTTAAAAGACACAAGACCATATAAAGCAATAATTATTACACTGTATTGTTGGCTATATATCATATATTGATGTAATATAAGTACAAAAGTTTGGGGGGATAGAACTGTATAGAAGGAAAGTTTCTCCATTTTACTGGAAGTTAGTATTAATCTGATGGATATTTTTATAGGTTCAAATACATACTGTATTAGAACAACCACTAAGAGACTAACTGAAATATATAGTTCAAAATTAAAAGAGAAATTAAGGGGCTCCCAGCTGGCTCAGTTGGTAGAGCATGTGACTCTTAATCTCAGGGTTGTGAGTTCAAGACGCAAACTGGATGTAGAGGTTACTTTAAAAAAAATCCTAAAAAAAGATTTAAAAGAGAAATTAAAATGGTACATGTAAAAATAGTGAACATAAATGAAGGCAATGAAGGTAGAATAGAGCAACAAAAAGGGCAGTAGACAGAAAACAAATAGCAAAGTGGCAAACTGAAATCCACCTATATCAATAAGTATGTTAAATTTTAATGACTAAACATACAAATTAGAAGGCAGATATTATTAGACTGGATAAAAAGTAAGATCCAAGTATGTGCTGTTTACAGGAGGCATTAAATTCAAAGATACAAATAGGTTGGAAGTGAAAGGATATAAAAATATATATCATGTCGATGATAACTGTAATAGGGTTGGTGTGTTTATAGTAATCTTTGAAGAAATGGATTTAAGACAAGACTTTGAGGGGCACCTGGGTGGCTCAGTCAGTTAAGCATCTTCCTTTGGCTCAGGTCATGATCCCAGGGTCCTGAGATTGAGCCCTGTGTCAGGCTTCCTGCTCAGTGGGGAGTCTGTTTCTCCTTCTCCTTCTGCCCCTCTCCCCCACTTGTGTGCTCTCTCTCTCAAATAAATAAAATCTTTTTTAAAAAAAAGACAGGACTTCAAGACAAGGAATATTATGAAACACAAAGAGGGAAGTTACATAATGAGAATAAAGTCAATACAAAAGGAAGATATAACAATTATAAATGTATACATATCTAACGAAATATGCAAAGCAAAAAGTGGCAGAAGTAAAATGAGGAATAGATAGATCAACAATAATAGTGAGGTATTTTGGGGTGCCTGGGTGGCTCAGTCATTAAGCGTCTGCCTTCGGCTCAGGTCCTGGGATCGAGCCCCACATTGGGAAGCCTGCTTCTCCCTCTCCTACTCCCTCTGCTTCTGTTCCCTCTCTCGCTGTCTCTCTCTCTGTCAAATAAGTAAATAAAACTGTTTAAAAAAAATAGTGAGGTATTTTGATACCTCATTCTCAATAATTGGAAGAACTAGACAGAAAATCAAGAAGATAGCATACACAAACAACATCAACTAACTTGACCTAACTTACCACACAAAGCCTGCAGCATATACATTCTTTTCAATTACACATGGAACATTCTTTACGGACCGAAAAATAAGGCTCAGAATTCTTAAAGATTGAAGTCATGCAAAGTATATTCTGTGATCACAATGGAAATAAATTTAAAATTAAAAAAAGAATCATAGGATATCCATAAATATTTGGGAATTATACAACAGCTTACTAAATAACTGATAAGTCAAGGAAGAAATCATAAAGAAAATTATAAAATATTTGGAAACTAAGGCAGCATTTAGAAAGAAATTTATAGCTTTAAAGACCTCTATCAGCATGTATTTGTTGACAATAATTTCTGATAATTGTTTCTATTTCCTTGGTGTTAGTCATGATCTCTCCCTTTTCATTCATAATTTTATTAATTTGGGTCCTTTCTCTTTTCTTTTGGATAAGTCTGGCCAGTGGTTTATCGATCTTATTAATTCTTTCAAAGGACCAGCTTCTCGTTTCGTTGATCTGCTCTACTGTATTTCTGGTTTCTAATTCATTGATCTCTGCTCTAATCTTAATTATTTCTCTTCTGGTGCGTGGCTTAGGCTTTATTTGTTGTTCTTTCTCCAGTTCTTTAAGGTGTAAAGTTAATTTGTGTATTCAGGATTTTTCTATTTTTTTGAGTGAGGCTTGGATGGCTATGTATTTCCCCCTTAGGACTGCCTTAGCAGTATCCCATAGGTTTTGGACTGATATGTTTTCATTTTCATTGGTTTCCATGAATTGTTTAAGTTCTTCTTTGATTTCCTGGTTGACCCAAACATTCTTTTTTTTTTTTTTTTTTAAGATTTTATTTATTTCTTTGACAGAGAGAGACACAGCGAGAGAGGGAACACAAGCAGGGGGAGAGGGAGAGGGAGAAGCAGACTTCCCGCTGAGCGGGGAGCCCGATGCGGGGCTCGATCCCAGGACCCTGGGATCATGACCTGAGCCGAAGGCAGACGCTTAATGACTGAGCCACCCAGGCGTCCCGACCCAAACATTCTTAAGCAGGATGGTCTTTAGCTTCCAAATGTTTGAATTTCTTCCAAATTTTTTCTTGTGATTGAGTTCTAGTTTCAAAGTATTATGGTCTGAGAATATGCAGGGAATAATCTCAGTCTTTTGGTATCGGTTGAGACCTGATTTGTGACCCAGTATGTGGTCTATTCTGGAGAAAGTTCCATGTGCGTTCGAGAAGAATGAGTATTCTGTTGTTTTAGGGTGGAATGTTCTGTAAATATCTATGAGGTCCATCTGGTCCAATGTATCATTCAAAGCTCTTGTTTCCTTGTTGATTTTCTGCTTAGATGATCTGTCCATTAATGAGAGTGGAGTATTGAGGTCTCCTACAATTAACGTATTGTTATCAATGTGACTCTTTATTTTGGTTAACAGTTGGCTTATGTAGATGGCTGCTCCCATGCTGGGGGCATAGATATTTACAATTGTTAGATCCTCTTGTTGGATAGACCCTTTAAGAATGATAGAGTGTCTTTCTGTGTCTCTAGCTACAGTCTTTAGCTTAAAATCTAATTTGTCTGATATGAGAATTGCTATCCCAGCTTTCTTTTGAGGTCTGTTGGCATGAAAAATGATTCTCCATCCTTTCACTTTCAGTCTGGATGTATCTTTAGGTTCAAAATGAGTCTCTTGTAGACAGCATATGGATGGGTCCTGTCTTTTTATCCAATCTGCAACCCCATGCCGTTTCATGGGAGCATTTAGGCCGTTCACATCAAAAAATGGGCAGAAGAGCCTTGCAGTGGCGGCAGCTCCAGAGCAGAGTATGAACTGCAGCAGCCAGAGTCATGGCAGGGCAGGTGTTTAGAAAGTTTCTTCCCCTCTTTGACCAAGTTTTAGTTGAAAGGAGTGCACCTGAAACTGTAACCAAAGGAGGTATTATGCTTTCAGAAAAATCTCAAGGAAAAGTATTGCAAGCAACAGTAGTAGCTGTTGGATTGGGCTCTAAAAGAAAGGGTGGAGAGATTCAACCAGTGAGTGTGAAAGCTGGAGATAAAGTTCTCCTCCCAGAATATGGAGGCACCAAAGTAGTTCTAGATGACAAGGATTATTTCTTATTTAGAGATGGTGACATTCTCGGAATGTATGTGGACTGAAATCATTATTAAAATGGCATGAAGTGAAGCTGCCCATTCCAGTGAAGTTGTGAAATCTTTCATCATGTAAATAATTTTCATGTCTCTCTTTTATAATAAACTAATGGTATTCAAACTAATGATATCCAGTGTCTCTAAAATTTAGTTTTAGTGTACTGATATAAACATTAGCAAATAAAAATGCATAAATGAAAAATAAAAAAAGCGCAGAAGACATGAACAGACACTTCTCCAAAGAAGATATACAAATGGCTAATAGACACATGAAAAAATGTTCATCATCATTAGCCATCAGGGAAATTCAAATCAAAACCACATTGAGATAGCACCTTACACCAGTTAGAATGGCAAAAATTGACAAGGCAAGAAACAACAAATGTTGGAGAGGTTGTGGAGAAAGGGGAACCCTCTTACACTGTTGGTGGGAATGCAAGTTGGTACAGCCACTTTGGAAAGTGGAAGCCACTTTGGCGGTTCCTCAAAAAGTTAAAAATAGAGCTACCCTCTGACCCAGCAATTGCACTACTGGGTATTTACCCTAAAAATACAGATGTAATGAAAAGAAGGGCCACATGCACCCCAATGTTCATAGCAGCAATGTCCACAATAGCCAAACTGGAAGGAGCCGAGATGCCCTTCAACAGATGAATGCATAAAGAAGATGTGGTCCATATATACAATGGAATACTACTCAGCCATCAGAAAGGATGAATACCCAACATTTGCATCAACATGGATGGAACTGGAGGAAATTATGCTAAGTGAAATAAGTCAAACAGAAAAACAATTATCATATGGTTTCACTTATTTGTGGAACATAAGGAATAACATGGAGGACATTAGGAGAAGGAAGGGAGAACTGAAGGGGGGGAAATCAAAAGGGGAAATGAACCATGAAAGACTATGGACTCTGGGAAATAATCTGAGAGTTTTAGAGGGGAGGGTGGTGGGGGGATGGGTTAGCCCGGTGATGGGTATTAAGGAGGGCACGTACTGCATGGAGCACTGGGTGTTATACGCAAACAATGAATCGTGGAACACTACATCAAAAACTAATGATGTAATGTATGGAGACTAACATAACATAATAAAAAAATATTTATTTATTTGTCAGACAGAGAGAGAGAGCACAAGCAGGGAGAGCAGCAGGCAGAGGGAGTCACTGGACTGAATACTTTTTTCCCCCCAAATTTATATATTGAAGCCTAATCTCCACTTGATGGTATCTGGAGATGGAGCTGTTGGGAAGTAATTACATCATGAGGGTGGAGCCCTCATGAAAGGATTTGTGCCCTTGTAAGACACACAAGAGGGTGCCTGGGTGGCTCAGTCGGTTAAGCATGTCTTTGGCTCAGCTCATGATCTTAGGGTCCTGGGATTGGGCCCCACACTGGGCTCCCTGCTCAGCGAGGAGTCTGCTTCCCCCCTGTCTGCCCCTTTCCCCAACTTGTGCACTCTCGCACTCTCTCTCTCTCTCAAATAAATAAATAAAATCTTAAAAAAAGACACAAAAGAAATGATATCTCTCTTGGCCATGTGAGGATATAATGACAAGGTAGCCCTCTACAAGCCAGGAAGAGGGCTGTCACCAGATGCCAGATTTGCAGTGTCTTGATCTTGGACTTGCCAGCCTCCAGAACTGTTAGAAATAAATAAGCCCTGTGTTGGGCTCTGCACTCAGCAGGGAGAATCTTCATTTTTCCCTTCCTACTATCTTCTTCTTTTTTTTTTTTTTAAATATATAATGTATTATTTGTTTCAGAGGTACAGGTCTAGGATTCATCAGTCTTACACAGTTCACAGTACTCACCGTAGCACATACCCTCCCCAATGTCCATCATCCAGCCCCCCATCCACCCCTCACCACTCCAGCAACCCTCAGTTTGTTTCCTGAGATTAAGAGTCTCTTATGGTTTGTCTCCCTCTCTGGTTTCATCTTGTTTCGTTTTTTCCTCCCTTCCCCTATGATCCTCTGTTTTGTTTCTCAAATTCCTCATATCATAAATAATTAAAATCTTTAAAAAAAAATCCAGTCCATAGTAATGGGCAAATAATTTAAATATTTTACTAAAGAAGATATATTTATAGCTAATAAATACATGAAAATATGCTCAAAGTTCACTAGTTATTAGGAAAATGTAAATTGAAACCACAATATTATGGTACCACAGACCCATTAGAATGGTTATAATTGGGGTGCCTGGGTAGCTCAGTTGGTTAAGTGTCTGCCTTCGGCTCAGGTCATGATCCCAGGGTCCTGGGATTGAGCCCCATGTTGGGCTCCCTGCTCAGCGGGGAGCCTGCTTCTCCCTCTGCTTCTGCCTGCTACTCTGCCTGGTTGTGCTTTCTCTCTCTGTCAAATGAATAAATAAATTTTTTTTTTAAAGATTTTATTTATTTATTCATGAGAGACAGAGAGAGAGAGAGAGAGAGAGAGGCAGAGGGAGAAGCAGGCTCCCAAGGAGCAGAGAGCCCGATGCGGGACTCGATCCCAGGACCCTGGGATCATGACCTGAGCCGAAGGCAGACGCTTAACCATCTGAGCCACCCAGGCGCCCTAAATAAATTCTTTAAAGAAAAAAAAAGAATGGTTATAATTTTATTTATTTTATTTATTTTTAATGATTTTTTTCCAGCCTCTGGCACTTATTTATTTATTTGAGAGAGAGAACATATGAGTGAGTGAGGGGCAGTGGGGAGAGAATCTTCAAGCAGACTCCCTGCTGAGTGCAGAGCCCAACACAGGGCTTAATCTCACTGCCCATGAGATCATGACCTGAAATGTTCTAGCCAGTGCAAGTGCTTGCTTCCTTAAGCATCCTGAATGCTTAACCGACTGAGCCACCCAGGTGCCTCTGGAATAGCTATAATTTTAAAATAGATAATTACAAGTATTGTTGAGGGTGTAGAGAAACTGGATCTCATACATGCCAGTGGGAATATAAAATTATATTGGCACTTTGGAAAATGGCTTGACTATTTCTTTAGAGAGAAAATGTAGGACACAAAAACTAAAACAAGTGGGACTACATGAAATTAAAGAGCTTCTGAGCAGCAAAGGAAACAATACATTGAAAAGGCAACCTACAGAATGGGAGAAAGTATTCACAAACCATATATCTGCTAAGGGGTTAATATCCAAAATATACTAAAAACTCATACAACTCAATAGCAAAATAAAAAAAAAAGGAAATAATCCAATTACAAAATTGACAAAGGACCTGAATAGATATTTTTCTAAAGACATACAAATAACTAATAGGTGTATGAAAACATGCTTAACATTACTAGTCATCATGGAAAGGAAAATCCAAACCACAATGAGATATCGCCTTATACCAGTCAGGATGGCTGTTATCAAAAAGACAAGAGATAAAAATGTTGGCAAGGATGTGGAGACAAGGGAACTCTTCTATACTGTTGGTGGGAAAGTAAAATGGTCTAGCCACTATTGAAAATAGTATGACAGTTCCTCAAAAAATTAAGAATTGAATGACCATATTATTCATCAATCCCCTTGCTGGGTATATCACTCTCAATAGGCTGATTTCAATTTCTTCAGAAGGTATTTCTTCTTCGGATATATCTAAGTGATATCTGCACACCTATGTTCATTGTAGCATTGCTCACAATAGACAAGATATGGAAACAATTTAAGGGTCCCCCAAAGGATAAATGGATAAAGACGTAGAAATTTTAAGCCATGAGAAAGAAAGACATCCTGCTAATTGTGAGAACATGGATGGACCTTGAGGGCATTATGCCAAGTGAGATTAGTCAGAGAAAGACAAATACTGTATGATGTAACTTCTATGTGGCCAAACTCATGAAAACAGTAGAATGGTGGTTACTATAGATCGGCTGGTTGGGGAATTGGGGAGATGTTGTTTAAGGGTACAAGCTTGCAACTCAGAGAAATAAGTTCAGGAAATTGAATGCACAGCATAGTCTTTCATGCTGGTCTCAGCCGTATTGATAGTGATGCTATTGGTTAGAAATTCCTGGGGGCACTCACGTGGGACCATGGCAAGCCCCCACAGACATCTTCCCTTTTGGAACCAATGCTGTGGGCTGGACAGGCCCTTGTGGTTCTTAGCATGATTGCAAGATGCACTGCAGCAATGATGATCAAGAAACTCTGGGAAAAAAAGACAGGTATGTTATTTACAATTCCTGAAGGGTATACAGTGTGCCTGAGGCTACACAGCGAGGACTTGATGAAAGAGGAGGAGAGAAGAGAGAGTGTGAGTGAGCATGGACTTGGGGTTCTGCTTTTATTGAGGTCCAGGGTGGAGGCCTGGAGTTTCTCTGGTTCACTATTCATTGAGTTTTAAACAAGAGCAGGAATTAAAGCCTGGGAAGTGGCCAAACTCATTTATTTAAGTCAACCAAAGATTTCTAAAACAAAAGAACTTCAGGAGTGGGGCAGCCTGGCTCTTTCTCTAGTCTTGTAGATTGCAATGTGTTTGAGATAGCCGTCTTTGAAGTGGATGCCTCATTAAGCACAAGCGCAATATTAGCACTTGCATTACAACAAACAAACGAGCAAACAAAAAAACCTGTCCCAGGCTTACACTACACATAGTTACTATAGTCAACAATACAGTATTATAAACTTCAAAGTTGCTAAGAGGCTAGATCTTAATTGTTCTCACCACAAAAAAAGAAATGGTGATGATGTGTCATGACAGAGGTGTTACCAATACATTGTACACCTTAAACTTACACAATGTTATATGTCAATTATATCTCAATTTTAAAAAAATAATAAAAAGGTATAAGTTTAGGATATGGCCCTTCTAGTCACCTTGAAGGTATCTACCCATGAGAAATGAAAATATATGTCCACACAAGGGTATACATGAATTTTCATAGCAATATTATTTAGAGTAGCCACAAACTAAACAATCTAATGTCTATCACCAGGTATATAGATAACCAAAATGTGGTATATGCCTCTAATGGAATATTAGTCAACAATAAAAGGGATGAACTACTAATAAATATTACAACATGGATGAACCTCAGAAACGTTTCACTAAGTAAAAAAAGCCCAATTCAAAAGAAAGCGTATTGTATGATTCCGTTTTATGAAATGTCAAAACAAGGCAAAGTTACAGAGACAGAAAACAGATATATGTTTGTGAGTGGATGGAGTTGGGAGTGAGAAAGCAATCGCAAATTTTGCAAATTAATTTCAAATTTAATTACAGATTAATTTTGCAAGTTGCAAATTAATTGCAGATATAAGGAAACTTTTAGGTGATTGAAATGATCTAAAACTAGATTGTGGTAGGTGTATAACTATAAATTTACTGGAATTCATTTGAGTTTTATAATGAGTGAATATTACGGTATGCAAGTTTTCCTCGATTAAGCTGTTAAAAATTTTAAAAAATGAGAAAATAGAATAACTACACATACAGGAAAGGTAAAAGTGATGTGGTTTCCTCTAGAAATTTTTTTGTCATTGTATTTGAAAAACGAGAGGAAATAGATGATTTTTTACAGAATTCATTTATTCATTTAATAAATCTTTATTGAGCACCTGTTCCATTCTATGAACACAGTCTCTCCCTTAAGGATTTTCTATTTTATTGGGAGGAAACAGACAATAAACAGATCACCTTTGTTTATTATTATATGCAATCTGGTGATGTGTAATAAAAATGCAAGATAGTGTATAGATAGAATGATGTGGGTTACTCCAAGAGAAGTAGGCCCTATTCCTGCTGTTAGCTCTGGAGCAGTGGCTCAGAGATTTTGCTTAGTGGGGGAGATGAGTTGTAAGAATAGAGAGCTTTGAAGCTCTCCCCAAGTTGACTAGCTTTATTTGGAACAGAGTGTAGGGAATGTCACACCTAAAGATAGTGTCAAAAACAAAGGAGATTTTTGGTGGCAAGCAATTAAGGAAAAGAGAGCTAAGAAGCGCACTCTCCTGGGACAAGAAAAAACCTCAGTGGTCTTTTCCTTAAAAGTTACTCCTGGAAGGAGGCCTGAAATTAAAGGCATCCCACTGTGTAGTAATTTATGCCCCAGGGAATCATTTTAAAGAATAGATCAGTGGGCAGTTAGTGGAGACTTGCTGCTAAGTGTGATACCACCAAGGGCAGACAGCTTAACAAAGAGGTGAAAGAGACTGACAGCCTAGCTAAGACTGCTGTCATCCTAGGATGACTATGTGTGTGCCCAAGGCTGAGCCTTTGGGGGAGTGACGTTACGGGCTGTGCATTGCTGGAGGAATCAACTTCGCTGAACCAGTCTAGCCAAGGCACCAAACAAAGTGAAAAATAAACAACAATAAGTAGCCCAAGTCTATGTGTGAGGGATCAGTATCCAGAATTGATACAAAATATTATGAACATGTTCAGTTCTCATCAAAAATTAAAGACATGGAAACAAACAGGGAAGTGTAATCCATTTGTAGGGAAAAAAAGCAGGCATGAGAAACTGCCTTGGCATGGGCCCAGATGTTGGACCCATTAGGCAAAAATCTTCAAAGCAGGTGTAATAAGTATGTTAAAAGAACTAAAACTGTGTTTAAAGAATTAAAAGAAGGTGCGATGACAATGTCTCATCATAGAGAATATCAGTAAAGGGAAATTATAAAAAAGATCCAAAGGGAAACGAGTTGAAAAGCACACTCACTGAAATGAAGAATTCACTAGAATAATTTAACAGTAGATTTGAGCTGGCAGAAGAATGAATGGGGAAATTTAAAGATAGATCAATAGAGATTATGCAATCTGAAGAGAGAGAAAAGATAGAAGGAAATGAACAGGACCTCAGAGAAATGTGAGACACCATTAAGTACCATTAAGTGTACCAACATACACATAGTAGAAGTACCAGAAGGAGAGGAGAAAAAGATACAGAAAAAAACCCATGATAAAATAATGACTGAAAACTCTAAACTTGATGAAAACATTAACCTACATACCAAGAAGGTCAACAAACTCCTAAGTAGGAAAAACATGAAGAGATCCACAGCTAGGTACTGTTGACACAAAATGAACAAACTTTTTAGAATTTCTAAAAAAAGGAAGAGAGTTTTAGTTGAGCCCAAGTGAGGACAGCTGCCTGGGATACATAATCTGGGCAAAGAAGAGAGTGCTCCAGAGAAGGAATGTTTAATATAGGGTTATATATGTTGTTGTTGTTGTTTTTTTTTGTTACATCAAGAGTTATAAATTATCATGACAGAGGACATTCCAGAAAATTATAAACTTTATCTTATGCTTTTAGTATGTACAAGGTTACAGGCTCTGGAGGTATGGGAATGGAATTTAGGGAGATTTTTATTCTTATCTTTAGTTTGAAATTTTTTTTTTTTTTTAGGTTATCTGCTAATGAAACAGATGTACAATGTGTGCTTGGGGCAGAAATAGAGCCCATGCTCTGAAGTCTGGTGAAGTCATTCTGACCTTGGTAAAAGTTAAAGTATAGCTTCCCTGGGAGTCCAGGAACAGGGCCCACAAACATTAAAAGAGTTATAAATTTCCTTTACCAACACATCACAGTCAAAATGTTGAGAGACAAAGAGAAAGATCTTGAAAGAAGCAAGAAAAAGATGACTCCTCATATACAAGAGAACTCTGTGTAGCCATACCCTTGCAGGCTCTAAGCCAGGGTTGGGTGATGGTCTGGTGGGACCAAAGAAATGACCCAGAAACAGTGATGCAGAAATCCAGTGCTAGAATCTACATGCAGGAAGCTTTTATAATGTAGCAACTTAGCATCTGTAGCCCTTCCCCTCCTTGTACAGCCAGTGTTCCAAGGAGATCAAAGCCTGCCATCTGGACATTGTCTAAGGGAGAGGCTTTGGGTTGGCTATCCCTGAGACCCTGACCTTGAATGCAGAACAACACATTCTTCTACATATTCTGCCTGATAGGAATATTGAGGGAGGACAAGATCTCTACATTCCCAAGATAGTGATTAACAGGGACATTCAGGGTGTGCTTGCACAAACCAGCCTTCCAGCATGTACTATACAAACTCCAATAACCTTAAAGGCCAAATTATGATCAGAAAATAAAAATGCAATGTACAAAATCTTATGGAATGCACCTAAAGCAGTGCTTAGAAGGAGATTTGTGGCTGTAAATGACTATATTAAAAAAGAACATACTCTCAAATCAATAACTTAACCTTTAACCTTAAGAAACTGTAAAGAGAAGAGCAAACTAAACTACATCAAGTATAAAGAAATAAAGATTAGGGCAGAAATAAAATAGAGATTAGATAAATGACTGACAAAAACCAATGACACTAAAAGTGGTCCTTTGAAAATATCAACAAGATTGTCAAACCTTTAGCTAGACTGATCAAGAAAAAAGACAATTCAAATTACTCAAATCAAGAATGAATGAGGGACATCGGGGGAACATTGCTGAAACAAAAAGGATTAAAGAGAATACTATGAGTAGCCCGATGTCAACAAATTGTGTAATGTACATGAAATGGACAAACTGTAAGAAAGACATGAAAGACTAGAACTGACTGTAGAAGAAATAGGAAATCTGAATAACTATAACAAGTAAAGATGTGGAATTAGTAATCAAAAATTTTTCTACAAAGAAAAACCCAGGGCAAGAGGCCTTCACTGGTGAATTCTACTGAATGTTTAAAGAAGATTACCAAAATTTCACAAACTTTTCCAAAGAATAAGAGAGTGACACTTCCCTACACATTCTATGAGGATAGTGTTACCTAGACACTAAAGTTAGACAAGATGTCACAAGAAAAGTAAGCTAAAGTACAATATCTCTTGTGAATATAGATGCAAAAATACTCGACAAAATACTAGTAAACTAAATCCAGCAGCATATTAAAAAGGGTTATACACCATGACCAAGACGTGGGATATATCCCAGTAATGCAAGTTTGGCTTAACATATGAAAATAAATCAATGTAATACATCATATAAATATAGGATAAAGAATTATAGAATAAACTACAACAAATAAGTCATCTCAATAGATAAGGAAAAAGCATGTGAGAAAATCCAACATTATTTCATGATAAAATCATTCAACAAACTAGGAATATAAAGCAACATTCTTAGCCTGATAAAGAGCATCTATGAAAAACCCACTGGTAACATATTTGTTGGTGAAGCACTGAATATCGCCTGCCCACCCCCAAGATCAGGGAAAGAATAAGAATGTTTATTCTCACCACTTTTATTCAATGTTGGACTGTATATATATATATTTTTTAAAGATTTTATTTATTTATTTGACAGAGAGAGACACAGCAAGAGAGGGAACACAAGCAGGGGGAGTGGGAGAGGGAGAAGCAGGCTTCCCATGAGCAGGGAGCCCGATGCGGGGCTCGATCCCAGGACCCTGAGATCATGACCTGAGCCGAAGGCAGACGCTTAACGACTGAGCCACCCAGGTGCCCCTGGACTGTATATTTTAACTAAGTTTATTAGGCAAGGCAAAGAAATATAAGGCATATAAATTAAAAAGCAAGAAGGAAACCTGTGTCTATTTGCATGTGGTGTGATCATGTATAAAGAGAATCTCAGGGTAAATCCACTAAAAAATCTGCTGCTCTAATAAACTGATTCCAAAAGATTGTAAGACATAAATTGCATACATAAAAATCAATTTGAGTTCTACACACCAGCTATGTCATTCTCAAAATGAATGTAAAGCAATTCTAGTCACAATAGCTTAAAAGGTTAAAATAGTTTTAAATTTAATAAAAGAAATGCAACCCTTGTACACTGAAAATTGCAAGACCTTATTGAAAGATATTAAATATCATTATTAACGGAAAGCCAACCCATGTCCATGGGTTTAAAGATTTAATATTGTTAAGATGGCAGTATTCCCCAAATTAATCTTCTGGTTCTACATGATCCCTATTAAAATCCTAACTGAAGGAGTTAAGATGGCAGAGGAGTAGGGGGACCCTAAGTTTGTCCCATCCCTAGAATACAACTAGCTATCAAATTATTCTGAACACTCAAGAAATCAATCAGAGATCTGAGAAAACAAATCCTGGAAGTCTACTAGTAGGAAATCAACCACCATTTCAAATACACAACCTAACCTTACACCTAAAGGAGCTGGAAAAAGAGCAGCAAATAAAGCCTAAATCCAGCAGGAGAAGAGAAATAATAGGATTAGGGCAGAAATCAATGATACAGAAATCAAAAAAACAGTAGAACAAATCAATGAAACTAGGAGCTGGTTCTTTGAAAGAATTAATAAGATTGATAAACCTCTAGCCAGACTTATCAAAAAGAAAATACAAAGGACCCAAATAAATAAAATCATGAATGATAAAGGAGAGATGACAACCAACACTGAAGACATACAAACAATTAGAAGAGAATATAATGAGCAATTGTATGCCAACAAATTAGGCAATCTGGAAGAAATGAATGCATTCCTAGAAACACATATACTACTGAAACTGAAACAGGAAGAAATAGAAAACCGGAACACATCCATAACCCACGAGAAATTGAATCAGTAATCAAAAATCTCTCCAACAAACAAGAGTCCAGGGCCGGATGGCTTCCCAGGGGAATTCTACAAAACATTTACAGAAAATCAATACCTATTGTTCTGAAACTGTTCCAAAAAATTTAAATGGAAGGAAAACTTCCAAACTCCTTCTATGAGGCCAATATTACAAGACCGGACAAAGACCCCAACAAAAAGGAGAATTACAGACCAATATCCCTGATGAATATGGATGCAAAAATTCTCACCAACATATTAGCTAATAGGATCCAACAGTACATTAAAAGGATTATTCACCATGACCAAGTGGGATTTATTCCTGGGCTGCAAGGGTGGTTCAACATCCACAAATCAATCAATGTGATACACCACATAAATAAAAGAAGGGATAAGAACAAGATCATCCTCTCAATAGAAGCAGAAAAAGCATTTGACAAAATACAGCATCCTTTCTTGATAAAAACCCTCCACCATATAGGGATAGAGGGAACATACCTCAACTTCATTAAAATCATATAAAAAAGACCCATGGCAAATATGATCCTCGATAGGGAATAACTGAGAGCTTGTCCTCTAAGTTCAGGAACATGACAGGGATGTCCACACTCACCACTGTTCAGCATAGTACTGGAAGTCCTCGCCTCAGCAATCAGACAACAAAAAGTAATAAAAGGCATTCAAATTGGCAAAGAAGTGAAACTTTCACTCGTTGCAGATGACATGAAACTCTATCTAGAAAACCCAAAATACTCTACTAAAAATTGCTAGAACTGATAGAGGAATTCAGCAAAGTCTCAGGATATAAAATCAACACTCAGAAGTCAGTTGCATTTCTATACACTAACAATGAAGCAGCAGAAAGGGAAATCAAGGAGTCGATCCCATTTACAATTGCACCAAAAATCCTAAGTTACCTAGGAATTAACCTAACCAAAGAGGTAAAAGATCTGTACTCTGAAAACTATAGAACACTTATGAAAGAAATTGAGGAAGATACAAAGAAATGGAAAAACATTCCATGCTCATGGATTAGAAGAACAAATATTGTGAAAATGTCTATGCTACCCAAAGCAATCTACACATTCAAAGCAATCCCTATCAAAATACCATCAGCATTTTTCACAGAGCTGGAATTTGTATGGAACCAGAAAAGACCCTGAATAGCCAAAGGAATGTTGAAAAAGAAAACCAAGGTTGGAGGCATCACAATTCTGGACTTCAAGCTCTATTACAAAGCTGTAATCATCAAGACAGTATCGTACTGGCACAAAAACAGACACATAGATCAGTTGAACCAAATAGAGAACCCAGAAATGGACCCTCAACTCTATCGTCAACTAATCTTTGACAAAGCAGGAAAGAATATCAATGGAGAAAAGACAGTGTCTTCAACAAACGGTGTTGGGAAAATTGGACAGCACATGCAGAAGAATGAAACCGGACCATTTCCTTTTATCATACACAAAAATAGACTCAAAATAGATGAAAGACCTAAATGTGAGACAAGAATCCATCAAAATCCTGGTGGAGAACACAGGCAGCAACCTCTTCGACCTTGGCGGCAGCAACTTCTTGCTAGACATGTCTCCAAAGGCAAGGGAAACAAAAGCAAAAATGAACTATTGGGACTTCATCAGGATAAAAAGCTTTTGCACAGCAAAGGAAACAGTCAACAAAACTAAAAGGCAACCTACAGAATGGGAAAAGATATTCACAAATGACATATCAGATAAAGGGCTAGTATCCAAAATCTATAAAGAACTTATTAAACTCAACCCCCCAAAAACAAATAATCCAGTTAAGAAATGGGCAGAAGACATGAACAGACATTTCTCCAAAGAAGACATACAAATGGCCAACAGACACATGAAAAAATGCTCAATATCACATGGCATCAGGGAAATACAAATCAAAACCACAATGAGATACACCACCTCACACCTGTCAGAATGGCTGAAATTGGGGCACCTGGGTGGCTCAGGTCATGATCCCAGAGTCCTGGGATCGAGCCTTACATCAGGCTCCCTGCTGAATGGGGAACCTGCTTCTCCCCTTGCCTCTCCCCTTGCTCGTGCTTTCTCTCTATCTCTCAAATAAATACATTAAATCTTAAAAAAAAAAAAAAAGAATGGCTAAAATTAACAACTCAGGAAATGACAGATGTTGGCAAGGATGTAGGGAAAGGGGAACCCTCTTACACTGTTGGTAGGAATGCAAAGTGGTGCAGCCACTTCAGAAAACAGTATGGCGGTTCCTCAAAAATAGAACTACCCTTTCACCCAGCAATTGCACTACTAGATATCTATCTAAAGGATACAAACATAGTGATTTGAAGGGGCACATGCACCCCGATGTTTATAGCAGCAATGTCCACAATAGCCAAAATATGGAAAGAACCCGGATGTCCATCTACAGATGAATGGATAAAGAAGATATGATTGAGATTATATATATATATATATATATAATGGAAAATATTACTCAGCCATCAAAAAGAATGAAATCTTGCCATTTGCAACAATGTGAATGCAAGTAGAGGTTATTGTGCGAAATGAAATAAGTCAGAATCATAACCATATGATTTCACTCATGTGGAACTTAAGAAACAAAATACATGAACTTTGGGGAAGGGAAGGAAAAATAATATAAGATAAAAACAGGGAGGGAGGCAAACCATAAGAGACTGGTAACTATAGGAAACAAACTGATGGTTGCTGGAGGGGAAGTGAGTGGGGGAATGGGGTAATTGGGTGATGGGCATTAAGGAGGGCACTTGATGTAATGAGCAGTGGATGTTATATGCAACTGATGAATCACTAAATTCTACCCCTGGAACTAATAATACAGTATATGTTAACTAAATTGAATTTAAAGAAAATTAAAAAAAATCCCAACTGGCTTTTGTGTGGAAATTGACAAATTGATCCTAAAATTCATATGGAAATGAAAGGTACCCAAAATTGTCAGAATATTTTTTAAAAAGAAGAACAAAGTTGGAGGATTCACACTTCCAATTTGAAAACATATTACAAAGCTACAGTATTGAAGAGAGTGAAGGCTAGCGTAAGTACAGACATACAGATCAATGGAATAGAATGTAGAGCCTGGGAATAAACTCTAACATCTATGGTCAATTAATTTATGGCAAAGATGCCACAGAAATTTAATGTGGAAAGAATAGTATTTCAACACATGATGCTAGGACAACTAGATATCCACATGGAAAAGAACAAAGTTGGAAATTTAACCAAGGCAAAAGACTTGTACACTAAAAATCAGAAAACATTGCTGAAAGATTCGATTAAAGAAGATATAAATTGATGGAAAGACCTCTTACGTTCATGGATTGCAAGACTTAACATTGGTAAGATATCAATACTACCCAAATCAGTATACAGATTCTGTGCAATCCTTATCAAAATCCCAACAACTTTTGCAAAAATAGAAAAATCCATCCTGAAAACTTACATGGAATCTCAAGGGACCTTGAATAGCCAAAACACTCTTGAAAAAGAAAACCAAATTTGATGTTTTAATAATTCCGGATTTAAAAACTTACTGCAAAACTAATAAAAAATGGTGGTACTGGCATAAATAGAGACATACAGACCAATGGAATACAATAGAGAGCTCAGAAGTAAACCTTTGTATATATGATCATATGATTTTTGACAAAGTGTCAAGACCATTCAAATGGGAAAAGTACAATCTTTTCAACAAATGGTGCTGGGAAAATTGGATATCCACATGCAAAAGAATAATGATTCTTACCTTATGCCATATACAAAAATTAACTCAAAATGGATCAAAGACTTAAATTCTGAAACTCTTAGAAGAAAACATAGTGGAAAAATCTTCATGACATTGGATTTGGCAAAGATTTCTTGGATATGACACCAAAGTATAGGCAACAAAAGTACAAATAGGTAAATTAGACTATATCAAAATTTAAAACTTCTGTGCAGTGAAGGACACAATCAACAGAGTGAAAAGGCAATCTACAGAATGGGAGTAAACATTTGCAAATCATATATCTGAACAGGGGTTAATATTCAGAATATATAGGGAACTTCTAAAACGGTAGAAGTCCTTCTAAAAATGTAGACATGCTAAGTGAAAGAAGTCTGTCACTAAAAAACAAATACTGTATAATTCTATGAATTATCCAGAGTAGTCAAACTCATAGAAACAGGAAGTAAAATGGTGCTTGCCAGGAGCTGGGGGGAGGGACAAATGAGGAGTTGTTGATTAATGGATATGAAAACGTTCTGGAGATTGGTTGCACATCAATGGGAATATACTTACTACTGAAGTGTACACTTAAAGTGAATAAGTTGGTAAACTTTATGTGTATTTTACCACAATTAAAAAAAAGTTATTCTTATGCATCAAGACCGGTGAATTTAAATCATATTCTGGAGATAACATAATACTTGCTAGCCTAACAAGGTGATAAGAAAGATTGCTTGACCACTCACTTTTTATTGCTCACTCTAAGTATAAATACTGTGTTTTTTATATTATGCATTATTTCGTAGAATCAAATTTGAGTCAAATTCTTGTTCTAAGATTTATTTATTTTTTTTAAAGAGTTTATTTGTTTATTTGAGAGAAAGCCAGAGCCAGAGCAAGAGCAGAGGGGGAGGGGGAAAGGGAGGGGCAGAGGGAGAGGGAGAAGCAGACTCCCTGCTGAGCAGGGATTCCCAACGTGGGACTGGATCCCAGGACCCTGAGATCATGACCTGAGCAGAAGGCAGACTCTTAACCGACTGAGCCACCCAGGCACCCCTTGTTCTAAGATTTAAACAATAATTAGAGTTATGAAGTCATCTGATCTGAAGTAAAAGGGACGATAATGAGTCCTATCCTTCCAGGGAATAAGCCCCTCCATGAAAGTGAGTATGGCCCTTCATACACTGCTCCAGCTCTTACTGACTCATTAAATGCAACAACAACAAAAATAGCCAAGTAGATTAGTGGAAACAATAGAAATTTCAGATATGGATTCCAGTGTATATGAATTAATATACGACAAAAGATGTGTTCTGTGTCCGCTAGCAAAGGGTGGTTTCTTTATAAATCATGCTAGGATAATTGACTATTTATGGAATAAAAGGAAGCCAGCCTTTTTTCTTATACCTTTAGAAAAATAACACAGGCGGATTGATGCCTTCAATAAAGCAATACAATATTATAAGAAAACTGGAGATGCTATTTCATAATCTTTGAATAGGAAAGACCTTCATAAGACAGGTGACCCAGAGGTCACTAGTCATAAAAGCATTGGCACATTCAAATCCACTAAAATTAACAGACTTTATACATCAAAAATCACTGAAGACAAAACCAAAAGAGAAACAGTAAACTGAAATTCATGGCATACATGTTACACAAAGACTAATGTATCTCGTTCAGAGTAAAGCAAACGAACAATGGAAAAATGGATAATGAACAAGATATTCTCAGAAGAGAAAATACAGATGTCTGATAAACACATGAAAAGAGGGGGGCCTGGGTGGCTTAGTTGGTTAAGTAACCAACTCTTGATTTTGGCTCAGGTCATGATCTCGGGGTCCTGAGATTGAGTTCCGTGCTCAGCTGGGAGTCTGCTGGAGATTCTCTTTTCCTCTCCATTTGCCCCTCCTCCCACTCAGGTGCTCACTTGCTCTCTCGAATAAATAAATTTTAAAAAGAAAACACATGAAAAGATGCTTCATTATCGGTGAGGGGGATGCAAAATGGAGCAATAACTGAAGGAAACAAAACATCCCCTGCTGGTGAAAATGGAGAGGGAGAAAGCCATGCACATGCTCTTGGGGTGTGTATGGGGGTGGGGGGTAAATTACTGAAAGCTTTTTATGAAATTGTTATAGTAATGTCTGGCAATAGTAAAAATACAGGTATTCTTTTATGCAGCGCACTCACTTTGGGGAAGCAATCTTTTGGGAATAAAAGCACTAATGCACAATAATATATGTACAAAATGTTTATTTCAGCTTTATTTGTGCTGTCAAAAACCTGAAACCAAACTGAAGGTTCGCCTAGAAGGGAAAGGAATAGTTGAATAAAATATGATTCAATCTGCTATCAGTTACTATGCAACTGTTAAAAACAATTATGTATATATAATATATAGAATCAGTTGACTTGGGCGGGTGTCAGTCATATACTAAGAAAAACGATCCACAGAGTAAATGATTGCAATTTTGTAAAAACAAGCAGTTACCACCTATTTCTGTTTATATAGCATTATGTTCACTTTGAAGAAATGGAGAAATGAATTTTTCTTCATGCATCTTTTGTAGCACATATACTTTTGTAATTTCATTTTAAAATAAATACAATATTAAATTGTAAATAAATGATAGTTGTCTTTATGTTCTTTTTTTTTTTTTTTGCAAGATGGAATTATCATTTACTAAACTTTCACTTTTGACTACTCATCATAGTTCAGCATTTCTCCAGTGGAGAGATGTGTTTGTGGGTATGTGTTAAATCACCCGGGATGGGTTTTGTTTTTGTTTTTGTTTTTATTTTTTAAAGTGTAACTGCCTCTGTCCTTTCCTTCCACCCTTCCAGGGATGATGGGTGCAAGTGGGCAGGGCATTTGTATTTTTTCAGTTTCATAAGCGTTTCTCCTCTGTCCCCTGCACCACAGCCCCTGGTTGACAACTACCAAGTCCACTACCAAGTCCATAGCTGTGGATGCCCTGATTGAAGCTAGAAATTGTGGCTGGGTTTTTAATAATATGATGCATTTTCCTAAGTAAGAAAAGTCATGTCTTATTTTTCTTGAAAGTGTGTTCTCTGGAGGAAAAGAATGCCTTACAATTTCCACAGTTTGTTTTGTAACTTTGTTCTCTGTGAGAGACCTTACGGCATTTTTAAAAGCACCTGCAGGAGAAATGCTTTTAAAACATTAACCAAATTGAATCATGAAATATATTTCTGAATCTCATTTTTATTTTTTATTTTAAAAAAACTTTTAAAAGATTTATTTGAGAGCGAGAGGGGGAGGGGCGGAGGGAGAAAGACTCTCAAGCCGACTCCCCGCTGAGCGTGGAGCATGGAGCAAGGATCCCTGTGAAGGGCTCCGTCTTAGGACCCGAGATGATGACTTGAGTGGAAATCAAGAGTCCGTGGCTTAAGGGACTGAGCCACCCAGGTGTCCCTCTGAATCTCATCTTCAGTGAAGTTACCTTCAACAGTTCTCAACACACTGGGTCTTTCGCACCACATGAAAACAGCCCTCTGACTCCTTGGTGGGGGTTTAGTCTCATTCATTCTGACTAGTCCTTGTTCCCTGCTCACTTTGGAATCTTTCTGCTTTCTGACCTGAACATTCCATTCCCACGGTTTATAGCAGCAGCGTCCCTTCGTTCAACTGAGCTAATGCGGAACCTGATGTTTCATATGGCTTTTAAGTTCTGATCTCTGCTTTTGCTCATTAATTATGGTTCATACTGAGCTACTTGGTTACGTCGGTTCTAGGCGCACTGTGAACATACCTTGTCCATTCAAGCACGCTCCTAAAGTCCCTCACCCAGCGCCGCGCTTTGCGCGCAGAGAGAGCGGCCTCTCTGCCCACCTGGGTGAGGACACAGTGGCAGGGCCCTCAGCCCCGAGCCAGCTTCTCTCTGGGACACCACTTCCTGACCCTCCCGCTGGGGTTCTTAAATTGGTCGCATCACAAAAGCCCCGGCGGACCTGACGACAGCTACGGGGAAAGGCACCCGCATTGCTTTCACATGTGACTCGGGGTGGGGGTGGGTAACTTTCACAGAGCCTCCCGCCCTTCCCCTGCACCCCCAAGTGAAGACCCCCCGCTCTGCCCTCCCGCTCTCCCGACTTGCCCCCGGCACACCGGGCTCATCCTGCGTGGGGTGTCCTATGCCCCAGTGACCGCTAGGTGCCGACAGAGACCCGGCAGGACGCCTCACCTCTTCTAGGGCTGAGGGCCACCTGTCCGCGGGTCCAGTTTGCCCTTGCCCAAGGGGCGAAATGGGGGCTCGGGACAAAAGAGTGGCCCCAGGTCTGCCCCCCTCCCCCCCACCGCTCACAGGGAATAAAGGCTGGAAACGACTTCCTGTTCACACCTGCGACATTCTCCTCTGGCAATCCTCTCCCTGCCCTGATCCCAGCGTGTAGGGCTATTTCCAGCACTCAGATCGAGTAGGAAACGTGCTGCCAGTGTAGCTCCCTTTGCCGTCCCCGTGTTCCCCACACCTACAGCCTCCCCTCTCCAGGTGGGAGCGGATGGCGAGCCACGTTCTCTCTGACCCCCCGGCAGGACCCGTCGCCTGGGAGCACGGTGGGCGGGACTACGGACAGGGGCCACATTTCAGTAGCTGTGTGACTTTGAGCTCATTACTCAGCCTCTCTGTGCCTGCCTTTCCTCGTGTATACAAGGAGAATTGGAATGGCACCTACCTCCGGGGGCTAGTATGGGAATGGAATGATTGCATATTTCTAAAACACTTAGGACAACACCTGGCACGTAGTGAGTACTCAGTATATGTTAGCTATTCTAATTTGCCTTCTTGGTTCTTTGTAGCAGGGTCTCAGTAATTATTTATTTTACTTGGCATTCTGTGTTTGTAGCTCCTAATTTTTGATTATGATTGTAACTTTTCTTTAAAGTCAATGGCTAGTTTAATCTTTTTATCTGTTAGAATGGATCTGCTCTTATAAAGTACAACTTTGGGTCTATAAAATTTTACCTAAGCTCCTCGCTTTTTCAGCTGTCTCGCATTTGTTCGATACTTTTTGATTCTGGTTATCTACACAGCCTTGGTTCTGATGGTGGTGTTGCTGTACGCTGGGTTGTGACAACTCTGACAGTGTATTACTGGAGTCAGTACTTTCTGGGAACACACAAGAGAAACTAGAAGCTTATCCCTTCACCCACAGGTAGAAAAACTTCCCCTCTGGTATAAATATTTGACCCTGGAAGCATAGGTTCAGAGATCATGTAGAAAAGGCTGCCCCAAGCTTTCCCCGGAAGATCCTATGCCCACTCAAGTGCACAATACTGCTTGATAATGACCAGTCATGGGCCCCAGGGTTCCCCAAAGCTGACCTGCCACGCAGAATTGTGCACAAAGTTCAGGGTGGCCCAAAATTTCCTTCTTGTATCTGTCCTGCATTTTCTTATTTGTCTTTTAAAAAATTGAGATATAATTCATACACTATAAAGTTCATCCCTTTAGAGCGCACGATTCAGTGTTTTTAAGTATATTCACAAAACTTTGCAACAGCCACCGCTTTCTAACTCTGGAACTTTTCATCAACTCAAAAAGAAACCCCAGGCCCATTAAACATACTCATTCCCAATTCCCCACCCCTACCTCCAACTCCTGACAACCACCCTCTGCTTTCGGTCTCTATGGATTTGCCTGTTCTTAACATTTCATACAAATGAAATCATACAGTGTGCGGCATTTTGTGTCAGGCTTCTGAGACGTAGCATCACGTTTCCAAAGTCCATCCATGTGCCACAGGCATCAATACTTCATTCCTTCTTCGTGGCTGGTAAATGATTAAACAAAATGTGGAAAGCCTCCTTATCTTTTTGAGGCATACGAGTAGGTAGAAGAAATCGGAGTTTCTAGGATTGGTAGAACAAGTCCCCATACAATCTATGCCTTCTGTTTCAAGACCAGAACCCCAGGGTCTCTCAGTCTTGCCATGTTCAGATCAGAGTCCTTTTGTTTGCACACTGTTGTGATATGGCAGCTTAATCCCTCACCTCCACCCCATTTGCCTCTCATTGCTATTGGAAAGATCTGGCGGGGGTTTACCTGGACCCTGTTATCTGAACTCTGAGATGGCCTAAACTCCTCAAAAGGAGTCACTTTTTCAGCCCAGCTCCAGCCCAGAAATGTGCCTTTGTAAGCAGAGGATAGGCTACTGAGGCTCCTGCCTATGGGTCAGTGTACCCACAGAGTCCCAAGACAGAGCCACCACGGTGAGAGCCAGTCCTGCCCTTAGAGAATGCTTGCTGCCCTGCCTCCACCCGCCACTCACCACCAAGCTTCTTTTCTCCTCTCACCACCTGTAAAAGTGAATTGCATGTCCTCAGTCCGATTTCTGGGGTTGGGTGTCATGTGTAATTGTGACCACAAGATGCCGATAGAGAGCTCGGCTGGAAGTCTTGCCTTTGTCTGCTGGGGCTGACAGGCGCTGTTTCATTCCACCCGATTATATTCATTCCACAACCCATAGGAAGCACCTACTATGTCATGGTTCTGGGTGAGACTGGGTCACAGAGTTCACGGAATGAGTCAAGCTACAGTATGTGCGATCTGAACTCTACAAACAAGCAGCTTCCACACTACAATCTCATCCTTCTCTCCAAAGGGATAAACTAGAGAAATGGAACCTCCTACAGTGAACATTATAAAGACCCCTAGGCACGCCTAGGTCACTTTTATTTTCCACAGCCTTGTCCCCTCTCTACAAAGCCACATGTCACAATGCTCTCCGTACCACATCGTACCTAATTAGCTCTCCTGTGTTATTTCTGTGGCCCCAGAGATGCTCATGTATTATTGTGGAACATGAGTTTATCCATGGGCTCAAGATAAGTTCTCATGAGGTCCAAATATTGTGTATTGCAATATTTTCAAGGGCAGGGGCCATGCATTTGTCATGTTTTATTCGTATATTATGTCAATCTTTGTGAGTACCTACTACTTGCCAAGCACTCTGTTAAATTATGGATATACAATAATGAGTTAAAACAGCATCCTCATGGAGCTTATTGTGTTTCTATCTGTGCCAGGTACAATGCTTAGGATATATTAGAAGTTTAGTCAATGTTTGCACCATCGATTCTTTATACTTTCATTGTAATTATATTCAAGATGTGATAATGATTTTAATTCTGGCCCATTCTAGTAAAATGTCTGAGTAGCAAAACACGTTAATAGCATTTTCAGTGAGCTTCAAAGATTTGGCTGAAGGACATATATTTAATAGATTTAAATGTTAACGAATCTTACTAAGAGGATTACCACGGGCAATTTCAAAAGGTTATGATTTAGGGTTGCTAAGGGAGGTGAAGGATCCTTAACATCAAAGGTAAAGACTTTTGCAATTATTGATACTACTGTATTTAACATACTGGAGATCCAGTACTTTGGCCAGTACAGATTGTAACTTTTCTTTAAATTAGGTGGCTTGTTTAATCTTATTTTCTGTTAGAATGGATCTACTCTGATAAAGTATAACTTTGGTCTATAATATTCTGCCCAAGCCTGGTCATCTTCCTAGGGAGTTTCATGGATGTAGGTGTTTTTTAACCTAGCCCCTGAAAGAATGAGAAAATTCAATTTTTCCCTCATATTTCAACATATGTCACCCAGAAATTACCAGGTGAGCCAATATATACAGTGAGGTAAAGCATTGGGTTTTGTATAAAAACATTTGAGTTCAAGTCTTGTCTATTCCATTTACTAAATGTGTAACCATGCTAAGAAGAAATAATTTACAGAAATATTAGAAGTACCAAATGAGGTGATTCATGGGAAAAATGTTTTGTAAAATGGCAAACTTAGGTCTAAGATCTGTCATTCTCAAGAATCATACCAGATTAATTAATAAATTCAATAAGTATTTATTGGGGACCTACTTTGCACCAGGTCCTGTGCTCTGTGCTAGGCACACGGTAAAGAGTTCAACATCTTAAGCTCTAGCAACTATCAGTCTATTTGGGAGGCACTCCTATGAACAAAGAAGGTAATCATGCATTGTCAGTGCTGTGATAGAAGAACACCGAGCATACAGCATACCTGGCCAGGCCGACTTGTGTAATGGCAAAGCAGGAGAACGTGATTGGTAAGAGTATGCTCATTTAAATACTGGACTACCTCTGTGACCTAAGTTCTCTGTGTCTCAGTTTCCTTACCTGTGAAAGAGGGGATAATAATGGTACTTAATATATGGGATTGCTGGAGAACCAAGTGAGTGCATCACATGCAAAGCACCCAGGACAGTACCTGGGATGGAGTAAGGACTATATCAATGTTAGCTGTATTTTTTTCTTCTGTCTCTCTGGCCGCAGTGTCAGGTAGAGCTTCATAGAGGCTACGAGCCATGCACTTCATCTTGAGTGATGAGCAGTTTCTTACCATATGGACATTGGGAATAAGGGGGATGCTGTGAACAGGGAATGGTGAACTTAGGAGGCTCATGGGAAGATGAATAGAAGGAGGCATACAGCATCCTGCGAGGACATTGCAGTTCTTGAGGGGAACCTCACAAGAAGGAAAACCACAAGTGGAGTTGTAGAGATGGTGAGAACTGCAGCATGGAGGTCAGTGTTCATCATGTTTCAGTGTTCAGACTTTGCCAGGTAGGTGATGGGGAGGAGATATGGAGGTTGAATAAGAGGGAAATGTCCAGGAAGAACCTTCAGGTTTGTGACCTGTGGAACTGGGATTATGGTGGGTGCCCATGAGCAAGAGATATAAGAGGTGTGTCCTAGCCTGAGTTCACTACAAAACAGAGACTGAAGTAAAGCTGTTGTGCTAAGGGTTTCTTGAAGGCTGCAATTACAGAGCAGCTAGAAGGAGCAGAGAAAGGATATGAGGCAAGGAACGAGAGAAAGCAAATACAAAGCAGCACATTACAGAGATTTCTACAGCTACTTGAGAAAACACAGCTGGTTGCTTGTTCTCATTGGGTGTGTCTGGGTAAGCACTATGAAACCACCTTGGTTCAGCTGATTAACTCCTTTGAACTTCTAGGTTGTGTCACCTCACTCCTTCCCGTCATCATCTGAAAGTTGGAACCCACAGCCCATGTTACGGCACTACATTTGAGGCTAGAAGTGGGAAAGCCAGAGTTTCCATTTGTTTTTCTTTTTTTAATTTTTAAATTTTACGTTAGTAAAAAATTTTAAACGTTATACTAGCTTCAGGTGTACAATATGGCAATTTGACAAGTTTATACATTATGCTATGCTCGCCGCAAGTGGAGCTCCCATCTGTCACCAAAGAACGCTGTTACAATATCATTGACTCTATTTCTTATGCTGTGTCTTTTACCTCCGTCACTTATTCATTCTATAACTGAAAGCCTGAATCTCCCACTCCCCTTCACCCATGTTGCCCATCCCCCTCCCGCCGTCCTTCTGACAGGCATCAATTTGTTCTCTGTATTTATAGATCTGATTCTGCTTTTTGCCTGCTTGTTTATTCATTTGTTTTGTTTTTTTTTTTTTAAGATTCTACATGAGTGAAATCATAAGGTATTTGTCTTTCTCAGTCTGACTTATTGCACTTAGCATAATACCCTCTAGGTCCATCCATGTTGCGGCAGATGGCATGATCTCATCTTTTTTATGGCTGTGTAATCGTCATTTTCATTGAACCAGTCATAAAAAAGGATCGGCTGGAGCTTGGATCTTAACCCAGGGGATTCCATGAGAGCTGATGTTATTAGCATACAAGGTGACAGTGGTAACAGCTAGGGATCTCCTTTTAGCAAGTGGCCAAGGACCTGGGAGGCCAAGGACTCCTCTTGTGTAAACTGAAAAGGGCATAAATTCACGATGCTATGATTTACTCCTTGATACTATAATTTGGAGCCTCCATTTTTGTGAGAACAACATATTCTCACTTCTTTTCTGGATGAAGAAGCAGTCCTTCACATTGGTGGCCAGTTATATTCTCCTGAAAAGGACGATTATTTTCCTAATGACAGTTAGTATGCCAAGATACAGTTCCTGCTACTGTATCTGGTCTCAGAACCATAATTTATATTAATCATCTCCCTCTACAACCACTATGTTTATACTTTCCCCACAATAAACTAGCACCTTGGCTAATTTAGGTTGCTTGCTTGGTGGAGTGACCCAGACCTTCATCCCAGAGGGGTTTGAGTACTTAGTTGTTTTTCTCTTTTTGGGTCGTGGTTGCTGCAGTTTGATATTTACAGTTATCATTGGGATAGAGGCATTAAGAGATGCTGAGTTTCAAACAGAATTCTCCCTATCTCTGTGCATAGGTCAGTCCTAACTCTTTTTTTTTTTTTAAAGATTTTATTTATTTATTTGGCAGAGAGAGACACAGCGAGAGGGAACACAAGCAGGGGGAGTGGGAGAGGGAGAAGGAGGCTTCCCGCTGAGCAGGGAGCCCGATGCGGGGCTCAATCCCAGGACCCCGGGATCATGACCTGAGCTGAAGGCAGACGCTTAACGACTGAGCCACCCAGGCGCCCCAGGGCAGTCCTAACTCTTAATAGAAATTAAGGTCATTACCTCAGTAAGTATAAACATTTCTTTCTTTGCCTGTTGTTCCACTGACATTGGGATCCCAAAGTTGCAAGATGGGAGTTGCAGCTTCTGGTTCATTGAAACATTTACTGTGTCATCAAGTGGAAGTGGTTCCCAACCTTGGAACCAGTATCTCAAACCCAGCATAGCTTAGGTTTGTAGGCATGGGGAAACAGAAGTTCCACAAGTGGGTCACTGGAGTGATAGTCCGAGGAGCCACTCCTACTACTGCCCTTCAGTTCCTGGACCTAAGTTTTTAAGCTATTCAAGAAAATAATATATTGGCTATGATTTCAGTGACTATACTACATCTCAAGATGTTGTGAGTAAGCTGGTGCCTTAGCTTATCCTTCGACAGGTCTGTCTACCATTGTCTTAGGCTTCCTGATTCTGGGTGATGAGGTACATGGCAACTCCAGGGATTCTCATGTTCACAAGCCCAGTGTTGCACCTCCTTTGCTGTTAAGTGGTCCCTTTGATATTGGGTATTATCATGCATAGTTCAATGTCAGTGGATCAGGAATTTTCTCAGCCTTTGCATGGTAGGGATGCCGGAAGTTCTGCAGATGGAGAAAGCAAACACATATCTGCCTTATATATCTATTCAGATAGAGATGAATTGCTGCTTTCCCCAAATTGGAAAGGGTCTGATGTAATTGATCTTCAACTAGTTGTCTGGCTGACCTACCTGAGTAATGGTGCCATACTGGGGACTAATACTATCAATTTCTACTAGTGAAGGTTTGGCATATTCAGCAGTTGGTGGGTTCATGCATGGCTGGCATATTCCTTTTTCCATGAGCAAGCACATTGTACAAATACTGGGGTAGCTGAGGAGGGACATGGGCTGAGATCCACTGAATGAGTCTCTTGTCCACATGGTTGTTAAGAGATTTCTCTGTGATGTATATTATTTGGAAGGTATTAACCTGAGACAAATATCTGTATGTTTTGTGTCCATTTCCATAGATCCATCCATATAACTCTTCCTTATACTCAATCTTGCGGTTTTGGCCACTTGAATGAAGTTGTAATATGGCCGCAGCAGTCCCTTTCTGGCTAGTACCAACATACTGTGCTGACCTATCTGTAAATCAGGCAACAAAGTTAGGTGCAACAAATCAGGCAACAAAGTTAGGTGACATGAGCATCTTGACCGCCCATTCATGTAATTGATTCATACCTTCTGGACCTGCTTGAACCTGATCCCAAATGTATTGCTTCAGTGTATAGGGGGTTAAGTGGATAGCTGTTATAACTACCCAAACTTATGGCATGGTGGACTTGTTAACGCCATGATGTTATTATGGACCTCTCTCTTTGCAAAGTCTCTTGGTATTCTGTGGTCAGGTGCCCAGTGTTGACTGGACATAGTAACATAGCAGATGTTTTGCAAACAGAGAGTATTTCTCTGCCACAGAGGGCTTGTTATTTCTCTAGAGTTCTAGGTGTCTATTTTATGACTGCCCTACTGGGGACAAATAAATGCTGCTCCTCTCTCTCTGGTAAGAGTTACAAGGTGCAACAAATTGCTCTTTAGAAAAATACTAGTATCTTCCAAGACACACCCTGCCTCTGTTAAAACTTCACCAATATGGCAGGCCCTGAAACTTTATGTGGTTTATTTGCCACTTTTTGGCATACAAGTGAAACCCCAAAATTTCAACAATATGATAGTCCACAAATCTTATAGAACTTATTTCCCATCTCTTAGTATATAAGTGTCTTATCCAGGCATCTAGGGTATCTGTCATTTCCAGCTCAACAGGTCCAATTAAAATGAAGTGGACCAGAATGATTTTCTGAAGAATTTCAAGATATTCAAGGTCCCTGTGGACAATATTATGTCAAAGAGCCAGAGATTTAACATAGCACTCAGGCAAGAAGATGTATGTACTCTGCTATTTTTGACATGCAAAAAGTAAGTTGCTTTCAATCCTCCCTACTGATGTGTGTCACAAAGTATTCAGCCAAATCTATAGCTTTGTACTAAGTGCCTGTGATGATGTTGATCTGCTTTTGTGACGAAAGTACATTAAAAAAAAAAGTACATCCAGCATAGCAACTGCAGTCAGGGCTCCTATTTTGTTAAGTTTATAGTTGCCCACTGTCATCATGCATGAACCACCTGATTTTGCAAAGGCCAAACAGAAGAACTGAGAAAAATGTAAGTGGATCTGTCTAGTCCATCTTTTAAATCTTTGATGGTGACACTAGTTTTTGTAGTGCCTTTAACAATGTAAGATTTCTTTTTATCTAGATTTCTGGAAGGGGAAGTTTTGGGGACTTTCACTTGGCTTTTCTTATTAAAATGGTCCTTTATCCACAGGTCAGAGAAGCAATGGGAGAGATCTTGCAGAATCTAGGAATGTGCATCCCAATTATACATTCAGAGACCAGAGAAAGAGGAACAGTGTGGGTCTGTGGACCCATTAACCCACTATGAGATGGGTATTACTTTCTGGACCAGGGTTTGCATTAGTTTGAATCACATGAAATCTTCCTAGCTTGAAGACTTTGAAGGACTTTTAAGTCCTACAGATTTGTGCCTAAATATCCATGACCTCAAACCATCAAACCAATGCCCAGAGTATGTGAATTAAATATAGTACTTGAAGAGTATATACATTTCTATGCACTGATCCACAAAGGATGTCCTCTTTGAAAGCCATTAGGAGTTTCATGCTTGCGTTTTGCATCCATCAGCCAGCACCACTTTGACATCAAGCACCAGTCTGTATCAGAAGGAACTACGTGATCTACAGGATGAACTTGAGTTGGACTGAGGATCTTTCAGTAGTTTCTATCTACAAGCACTGCTACCCAGTGTAAACTATTGAGTAAGAGATTCAAGCTGGTTCTTCTGTCACATCCACTGCACCTGACCTTGTTGCAAATTCTAGGGCCAGTCCTAGGTTCATTCTAAGTTAGATAGGTTACAAAACCTATCACATTTCACTTCTAGCTCCTCATTTCTTTACATATAGTCCCCAACTTCTTATAACCACCTTTTATAGAGCTCACTCATTTCTCACACATTTATATTCCGTCTGAATAATTAGAGGCAATAAACTGGAGTATTTATTGTAGAGTATCTGTTTCTTGCCACCTTTAAGACCCACTGGGAAAAGGACTGAAACTGATAATGAATAGTGATGTTGATTCCCATGAGCATTCTTCTAAGGTATGATTGCACCATATGGCAACTTTCCATGTCACTATGAATCTCAATCCAACCCTACCAGAAATATAACTATTTTTTTAAAATAAATAATTCAACTTATTTCTACTTTGACAGAGGGGCAAAAATGTAATTTTCATCACTTTGGAGTTTTTTCACCTTTTTTTCCACGATTGCATCTATGTTTGAAGGAGGGGTTTCAATGCATTGGGTAGGAAACTAGTCTCAGTAATTTTCTAGTCCTTGGATGTTTGTCACTCAGGTTTTTGCTGAGTAAACCTCATTGCTGTTTTAAAGATCCCTCCAGGGGTGCCTGGGTGACTCAGTTGGTTAAGCAACTGCCTTCAGCTCAGGTCATGATCCCAGAGTCCTGGGATCGAGTCCATATGGGGCTCCCAGCTCAGCGGGGGGCCTGCTTCTCCCTCTGACCCTCTCCCCTCTCATGCTGTTTCTCACTCTCTCTCTCAAATAAATAAATAAAATCTTTTAAAAAAATAAAGACCCCTCCATATCTGACAACTCTTCATACTACTTTCTTTCCCCTGTATATGCATTTAATTGTGATAGTAAGAATACAATAATACTGAGGTTAATAACTCACGAGTAATAGTGATACTATTTGTAAATATATTCTTCTGTATTATCTTGAAAAAAATGAATTTGAAGTTGGTGTCTTAAGCTGGAAGAATATGATCCTCAACAATAAATTGTTGCAAATAAAATCTTCAAAATGTCAATGTATTTTTAAAAGTTTCAAATTGTGGAAAAAACACATAACATGCAATTTACTATCTTAGCCATTTTAAAGTGTACAGCTCAGTATGTTTAAGTATATTCCCATTGTTGTGTAACAGATTTCCAGAACTCTTTTCATCTTGTAAAACTGAAACTCCATACCCATTAAATAACAGCTCTGTATTTCCCCCACCCCCCAGGCTCTGGTAATCATTCTTATACTTTCTATTTCTATGAATTTGACTACTTTAGATACCTCGTGTAAGTGGAATCAAACAGTATTTTTCTTTTCGCGACTGGATTATTTAACAACATGTTTTCAAGGTTCATCCATGCTGTAGCATGTGAAAGAATTTTCTTCCTTTTTAAAGCTTAATAATATTCCATTGTTTGTATATACTGTATTTTATTTATCCATTTATCTGTTGCTAAACATTTTGGTTGTTTTCAGCTCTTGGTTATTATAAATAATGCTTTTATGAGCATGGAGAGGCACATATTTCTTCAAGACCTTTCTTTTAATTCTTTTGGGCATATACCCAGAAGTAGGCTTGCCGGATCATATGGTAGTTCTGTTTTTAATTTTTCAAAGAAACACCATCCAGTTTTCCATAGCAGCTGCACCATTTTACATTCCCACCAATGGTGCACAAGAGTTCCAGTTTCTCCACACTTTTGCAATCATTTGTTATTATTATTATTTTTGATAGTAGCCATCCTAATGGGTATGAGGTATTCATGCTACTTTTGTTTCTCCTTTCCAGTGCATGGGAATAAACCTCAATTGCAGAGTCTGTTATGGGAAACTTAGAGTTGTGGTTGAGCCTTCAGCTACATACTTACATTATCTGTATCCTAGTAAACTATGCAGTGTTGGTCCCATGGTTCACATACCTCCATATTTCCCCAATCTCAAAGACATACCAGGGGGATAGCAGCCCAGGCACTAGCCTTACCATCTTGATCTGGGTTCACATTTATGGCCATGATTAGGATGAGCAAGATTTGTAGAGTATAAAGTGGGGATTTCACATTCAGTTATAGATACTTTTTACAGTGTTCTCTAAAGCAATGTACATGTATTTATAATATTTGCTACATTCCTACTGTGCAAAGTGCAATATCTGAAATACATAAACTGTTTAATGAATATTTATTTATCACTGTAGGTGGAAGAGAGGGAGAAATGTTAGGAAAAAGAACTAAGGAGAATGAGAGAGGCAGGGAGGAATGGTGCAAAGAATAGAATAAGGAAAAAGAGGAAGGAAGGAAGAAATGGAGGGAGAGAGGGAGGAAGGAAAGAAGGAAGGAAAATAAGTCTATTCGTTATATATTTTCAGGTATGGAGTCTGGTTAAAATTAAAAAAAAAATGTTACACAGGTGATTTTGAAGCATAGTCAGTTAAGAATAACTGGTATAGTCTAAGAAAATAAGAAGTCCTGGGAAGGGGAGGTCCATGAGAAATACCAACATATAAGTAATGAGAGAAAGAGACTCCAGTAAAGAGAAGGAAAAGCAGCAGATAAGGAAATAAGAGTAAAACCATGAGATTGTGATGTAATGGCACCCAGGGAAGAGAAAACTTCTAGAAAGTCATATTTAATACAATCTAAGGTTGTGAGAAGTCAAATAAGTTTAGATTGAGGCATGCTCAATCACAATGACAAAGTGGAAGACATTTCTGGACTTTTCCAGAGCTATTATTGTAGAAGTATAGGTGTTTAAGTTGTAGATTTGAAGTAAATTGGAATTGAGTAATTTAGAAAGTGTAGACTTCTTATTGAAGAAGCCAGTACAGAGCGAAGGGTTGAAATTATAGGAAATAAAGCAAGTAATTAATGAATAGAAATCCCGGAAAAGAAAGGAGGTGGTGTGACTAAGAAAACAAGTAGATCTATCAATGTGAAAGAAAGAAGATACAGCCATGCAGAACCAGGTGTTGCAAGTGCCTGAGTTTATGGTTCAATAGGTGGCAGGTGGAAGAGAGTTGAAGGGGTTAATATTTAATTGCTTTAATTGTATTAACGGCATAATATTCACAGTTATTGGTTGAGAACATAGGAAGTAGAAATTGGGCTGGGGGGCTTGAGAGAAGTCACAAACATTTGGAATGTTGGTTACTAGAATGCTAGAATGGAATGGAAACTGACCTGAAACAAGTCAAAAGAGAGGACCGGTGAGGCCCAGCTGAGTTTGGAGGCCCTAAATCATAATCAGGCCTTTTCTCCAGCAGTGTCCAGAAACTCAGACACAGGATAAGATAAATATGGGTATGAGACTAAAACTGGGGTTTGATTTTGCAAGGGAGGTGTCCTTTAACCTGTTGGAGCAGAAAAGCAGTTGCAGATGTATCGGCGGGTATAGAGCAGGCAAACAACTGCAGGATCCAGTATCAGGAAGGAAGGACTGGCAAATGGGGAAAATGGAGGGTGGGCAGGGCACTGCAGGGGTCTAATGCAGTGAAAGAGTGGTGTGCTAGGTTATTAATGGATGTTGACAAGGGCTAAGGCATGACCATGAAGATGGGTGACTAAAGTGATAGTCAACTGCTGATAAGTCCTACAGTTGATATGGAGGGTTGGAGAGCTTAGACTGATGAATTGTACAGTAGCAGAACTTAGAACAAACCCTGTTAGCTTTATCTTCCAAGTGCATCCCGAATCCAATTTCTGCCACCGGTTCAGATGTAGAAAATTTCATGAAACTGTCACTCTTATTAAAAACCAAAACAAACCGAGTGAAGTACACAATCATAGTGTTTTTTTTAAAAGATTTTATTTATTTATTTATTTATTTGAGAGAGAGAGAGCAAACACAAATGGGTGGAGGGGCAGAGGGAGAGGGAGAGAATCCCAAACAGACTCAGCATTGAGTGTGGAGCCTGACGTGGTGCTTGATTTTATGACTCTGAGATCATGACCTGAGCCAAAATGGAGTTAGACACTTAAACAACTGAGCCACCTAGATGCCCCCACAATCATAGTTTTAAAAAACATGTCAGTGGGCTGAAGACACAAAGTAATCTAATGAACTAAACTCCAGAGAATGAAGAGCCCTTTACAGAAGGAAGACACATATTCCTGTGCTTGTCTCTGGTGGAACGGCAGGAGAAGGAGGAATTCACCATAGACAGTGTAGAGAGAAACAAGGTAAAAATACAAGTTTTTAACAGCTCCTATGAAATGATAGCATCAGAGAGGCAGGGAAGGCCAGAGACTTAATCCATATCTAGGGAATGTGTATGTATTGAATATTCTTCATTTTTCTTTCCAGATTCATTTTCCACTCTTCTCCACCCTGCTGTACACCCAGGAAGGATGGCCTCTATTGTTTACAGCAAAGGACTTCCTTACCTTTTGTTTCCTGGTTGGGTTTGGCCAAAGGGAGACATAGGCAGGATATTGGAACATGGAGAGGAATTGAAGTAAGAGTATTTGTTCCTCTGGCTCCTTCCTTGTGGAGTCACTATTGTTGACTTCAGTTTGCCTACTGAAGGCCACAGCTGTTGTTAAGTTGCCTGAATATATAGCTACCCATTCTGGGTTCCAGTTATCATCCTCATATCTTCAGCCCTAGGTATGGTAACCTCTTCCCTCTTGTCAGTAGTGGAATACTGCACTAAACCAGGTACATTTCTCTAAATCTTGCCCACACTTTTATTAATGGTCCCTTTATTAAAGTATTCTCAAATTATCCACTGTGAGTGTGATTTCTGTTTCCCTCAAGGATCCTGACTGATACAATAAGGCATCCAAGGTCAAGAGTAGTCTTGAGCGGTGTATCCACTATTACAAAGTAGAACATAACCCTAGACTGAATGAAAATAGAGTTCAGGGAAAGTGTCACCTAGGGGCCCTTGGGAATCATAATTGGATAAACTTAAGTGTTTGGGTTCTTTCCCCTTCATGTTTGTAGATCATACATTTCCATAACTTGAACATACTGTGCTAGATGCAGGCCACCCAGTCTTTGTACATCACTTGAAAATATTTTGAAATTTAGTTCCTATAACAGTGGCTCTTTCTCTCCCCTCCAGCTTTATTGATATATAATTGACATATAACATTGTGTAAGGTTAAGATGTACAACGTGATGCTTTGATACACGTATATATTGCAAAATGATTACCACAATAAAGGTTAGTTAACACATCGATCACCTCACATAGTTACCTTTTCTTTTTTTTGTGGTGAGAAGTTTTAAGATCTACTGTCTTAGCAACTTTCAACTATACAATACAGTATTGTTAACTATAGTCACCATGTCATACATTACATTTCCAAAGTTTATTTGTTTTATAACTGGAAATTTATACCCTTTGACCACCTTCACTCATTTCTCCCCCCCAACTCCTGGCAACCACCAAACTACTCTGTTTCTATAAGTTTGTTTTTTTAAGATTCTACATATAAGTGAGATCATACACTGTCTCTCCCTGGCTGACTTATTTCACTTAGCATAAGGCCTTCAAGTTTCACCGGTGTTGTCACAAATGGCAGAATTTCCTTCTTTATTATGGCTGAATATTCCATTGTATGTACACACATTTTCTTTATCTGTTCATCTGTTGATGGACACTCAGGTTGTTTCCGTGTCTTAGGTGTTATAAATAATGTGGCAATGAACATGGAAGTGTAGATATCTCTTCAAGATAGTGATTTCGGGGGCACCTGGGTGGCTCAGTTGTTAAGCGTCTGCCTTTGGCTCAGGTCATGATCCCAGAGTCCTGGGATCGAGCCCTGCATCGGGCTCCCTGCTCAGTGGGAAGCCTGCTTCTCCCTCTCCCACTCCCCCTGCTTGTGTTCCCTCTCTCTCTGTGTCTCTCTCTGTCAAATAAATAAATAAAATCTTAAAAAAAAAGATAGTGATTTCATTTCCTTTAAATAAATACCCAGAGTGGGATTGCTGGATCACGTGGTAACTCTGTTTTTAATTTCTTGTGGAACCCCCATACTGTTTTCCATAATGGTTATACTATTTACATTCCCACCAACAGTGCACAAGTGTTCCCTTTCATCCACATTTTTGCCAGCACTTACCTGTTGTCTTTTTGATAATAGCCATCCCAACAAGTGTGAAGTGAAACCTCATTGTGGATTTGATATGCATTCCCCTAGTGATCAGTGATGTTGAACACATTTTCATGTACCTGTTCACCATTTGTATATCTTCTTTGGAAAAGTATCTATTCAGGTCCTTTGCTCAATTTTTATTTATTTATTTTTAAAAATATTTTTTAAAATTTAAATTCAATTAATTAACAAATAGTGTATTATTAGTTTCAGAGGTAGAGGTCTGTGATTCATCAGTCTTGTATAATACCCAGTACTCATTACATCATGTGCCCTCCTTAATGTCTATCACCCTGCCACCCATCCCTTCCACCCCCTTCCACTCCAGCAACCCTCAGTTTGTTTCCTGAGATTAAGAGTCTCTCATTGTTTGTCTCACTCTCTGGTTTCATCTTGTTTCATTTTTCCCTCCCTTCCCCTATGATCGTCTGTCTTGTTTCTCAAATTCCTCATATCAGTGAGATCATATGATAATTGTCTTTCTCTGACTAAGTGACTTATTTCGCTTAGCATAATACCCTCTAGTTCCATCCACGTCATTGCAAATGGCAAGATTTCATTTTTTGATGGCTGCATAATATTCCATTGTATATATATATATACACCACTTCTTCTTTATCCATTCATCTGTTGATGGACATCTAGCCTCTTTCCATAGTTTGGCTATTGTGGACATTGCTGCTATAAACATTGGGATGCACGTGCCCCTTCAGATCACTACATTTGTATCTTTGGGGTAAATACCCAGTAGTGCAATTGCTGGGTCATATGGTACCTCTATTTTCAACTGTTTGAGGAACCTCCATACTGTTTTCCAGAGTGGCTGCACCACCTTGCATTCCCACCAACAGTGTAGGAGGGTTCCCCTTTCTCTGCATCCTCGCCAACATTTTTCATTTCCTGACTTGTTAATTTTAGCCATTCTGACTGGTTTGAGATGAGAAAACCTCATTGAAGTTGTGATTTGTAGTTCCCTGATGCTGAGTGATGTTGAACACTTTTTCATGTGTCTGTTGGCCATTTGGATGTCTTCTTTGCAGAAGTGTCTGTTCATGACTTCTGCCCATTTCTTGATTGGATTATTTGTTTTTTGGGTGTTGAGTTTGGTAAGTACTTTATAGATTTTGGATACTAGCCCTTTATCTGATAAGTCATTCACAAATATCTTCTCCCATTCTGTCAGTTGTCTTTTGGTTTTGTCGACTGTTTCCTTTGCTGTGCAAAAAGGTCTTATCTTGACAAAGTCCCAAAAGTTCATTTTTGCCTTTGTTTCCCTTGCCTTTGGAGACATGTCTAGCAAGAAGTTGCTGCTGCCAAGGTGACAGAGGTTGCTGCCTGTGTTCTCCTCTAGTATTTTGATGGATTCCTGTCTCACATTTAGGTATTTCATCCATTTTGAGTCTATTTTGTGTATGGTATAAGAAAGTGGTCCAGTTTCATTCTTCTGCACGTGGCTGTCCAGCTTTATATGCTGTTCTTTCTCCAGCTTCTTTAGGTGTAGGGTTAGGTTGTGTATTTGAGACCTTTCTTATTTCTTGAGGAAGACCTGTATTGCTATATACTTTCCTCTTAGGACTGCCTTTGCTGCATCCCAAAGATTTTGAACAGTTGTGTTTTCATTTTCATTTGTGTCCATGATTTTTTTTTAATTCTTCTTTAATTTCCTGGTTGACCCATTCATTCTTTAGTAGGATGCTCTTTAGCCTCCATGTATTTGAGTTCTTTCCGACTTTCTTCTTGTGATTGAGTTCTAGTTTCAAAGCATTGTGGTCCGAAAATATGCAGGGAATGATCCCAATCTTTTGGTACCAGTTGAGACCTGATTTGTGACCCAGGATGTGATCTATTCTGGAGAATGTTGCATGTGTACTAGAGCAGAATGTGTATTCTGTTGCTTTGGGATGGAATGGTCTGAATATATCTGTGAAGTCCATCTGGTCCAGTGTGTCATTTTAAAGCCTTTATTTCCTTGTTGATCTTTTGCTTAGATGATCTGTCCATTTCAGTGAGGGGCATGTTAAAGTCCCCTACTATTATTGTATTATTGTCAATGTGTTTCTTTGATTTTGTTATTAATTGGCTTATATAATTGGCTGCTCCCATGTTAGGGGCATAGGCATTTAAAATTGTTAGATCTTCTTGTTGGATAGACCCTTTAAGTATGATATAGTGCCCTTCCTCATCTCTTATTACAGTCTTTGGTTTAAAATCTAATTTGTCTGTTATAAGGATTGCCACCCCAGCTTTCTTTTGATGTCCATTAGCATGGTAAATAGTTTTCCATCCCCTCACTTTAAATCTGGGTGTCTTTGGGTCTAAAATGAGTCTTTGGCAGACAACATATCGATGGGTCTTGCTTTTTTATCCAATCTGATACTCTGTGTCTTTTGATTGGGGCATTTAGCCCATTTACATTCAGGGTAACTATTGAAAGATATGAATTTAGTGCCATTGTATTGCCTGTAAGGTGACTGTTACTGTATATTGTCTCTTTCCTTTCTGACTCTCTCTTTGCTTAGAGGACCCTTTACAATATTTCTCGTAGGGCTGGTTTGGTGTTTGCAAATTCTTTTAGTTTTTGTTTGTCCTGGAAGCTTTTTATCTCTCCTTCTATTTTCAATGACAGCCTAGCTGGATGTAGTATTCTTGGCTGCATATTTTTCTCATTCAGCACCCTGAATATATCAAGCCAGTCCTTTCCAGCCTGCCAGGTCTCTGTGGATAGGTCTACTGCCATCTAATGTTTCTACTCTTGTAGGTTACAGACCTCTTGTCCCAAGCTGCTTTCAGGATTTTCTCTTTGTCTCTGAGACTTGGAAGTTTTACTATTAGATGTCGGGGTGTTGACCTATTTTTATTGACTTTGAGGGGGGTTCTCTGTGCCTCCTGGATTTTGATGCCTGTTTCCTTCCCCAAATTAGGGAAGTTCTCTGCTATAATTTGCTCCAATATAACTTCTGCCCCTCTCTCTCTTTCCTCTTCTTCTGATATGCCAATTATTCTAATATTGTTCTGCTTTATGGTATCACTTATCTCTCGAATTCTCCCCTCATGATCCAGTAGTTGTATATCTCTCTTTTTCTCAGCTTCTTTATTCTCCATTATTTGGTTTTCTATATCACTAATTCTCTCTTCTGCTTCATTTATCCTAGCAGTTAGAGTCTCCATTTTTTATTGCATCTCAGTAATAGCCTTTTTGGTTTCAACTTTGTTAGATTTTAGTTCTTTTATTTCTCCAGAAAGGGATTCTCTAGTGTCTTCTATGCTTTTTTCAAGACCAGCTAGTATCTTTAAAATCATTATTCTGAACTTTAGTTCCAACTTCTCACTTATGTCTATACTGATTAGGTCCCTGGTATTCAGTACTGCCTCTTGTTCTCTTTTTTGAGGTGAGTTTTTTCATCTTGTCATTCCATCCAGAGAAGAATAGATGAATGAGAGAACAAAATACTAAAATGGTAACAATGACCCCAGAAAAGTATACACTAAACAAATCAGAAGAGATCTGAAACTGGGAAAAGAAAAAAAAAGAAAAAGAAAAGAGAATATAATCAGACAGGTGAGCAGAATAGAGCAATACACTGTATTCTATGTGTATTTTGGTCTGTTTTTTTTAGAAAACTAGGTCCCAAAATTTAAAGAAAGAAAAACTTATATATGTACAAAAATAAAGTTAAATACAATGACAGGATAGAATGTAACTATAAAAATGGAAATTAAAAGGCAAGAAAAGACAAAAGAGAAAACAACAACAACAACAAAAAGGAAGGGATATAAACAGATAGGTGAACAGACAGAGTAATACATTATCTCCTGAGTGTATTTTGGTCAGTTTGTTAGAAGAAACTACATCTCAAAATTGTAAAGAAAGAAAAACTTATATATACAAAAATAAAATTAAATACATTAAAGGATAGAATGTAAATATAAAGATCAAAATAAAAAGAGAATTTAACAAAACAAAACAAAAAAACAAAAAAAAGGAAGAAAAAAAAAACAACAGAAAAGAGAATATGATCAGACAGGTGAATAGAACAGAGCCATACACTAGATTTTGGGTATATTTTGGTCTGTTAGAAGAAACTGCATCCCAAAATTGTAAAGAAAGAAAAACTTATATGTATACAAAAATAAGATTAAATACAATGAAGGGATAGAATGTAACTGTAAAAATGAAAATTAAAAAAGATTTAAAAAATGAGTTGATAAAATAAGAAATTGGTTGAAAAAGGAAAGAAAAAAATTAAAAAAAATTAATGTTGAAAGACTAAAGAATTATGGGGAAAAAAACCATGAATTCTATGTGCTGTATTCCTCTAGTGCTGGAGTTTTGCAGTTCTCATTGATTGGTACATTTGGTCTTGGCTGGATGTTCTTGCTGATCTTCTGGGGGAGGGGCCTGTTGCATTGATTCTCAAGTGTCTTTGCCCCAGGTGGAATTGTACCGCCCTTGCCAGGGAGCCAGTCTTAGTAATCTGCTCTTTTTTGCTCTCTGTGGCTTTTGTTCCCTGAAAGCTTTCTGCACAGCTTTAGAGAATGAGAATAAAAATGGTGGCCTCCCAATCTCTGGCCCCGGGGCCGAGAGCTGGGGCCACACTCCTCAGTGAGCCCTCAGAGAAAAGCAGTCAATCACTCCTGTATCCCTGGTCTCCAGCAGCACTCCGTGCTCACCCAGCCTGTGACCAAGCATTTCTATCTCTGGCACACGACCCCATTTGAGACTCCAAACCCTGCAGACTCCTGCCACGCATTCCCATGCCACTCCTCCTGGGGGGGAAGGTGGGCTCTCACTGGTTTTGCCCCTTGTTGGGCCCTTGCTCAGAGAGCAGCTGCCCGACTGTACTGTGGTTCAAGGTTTATGGCAACCCCAAGCTGAGAGTGCACTCCTAGGCTCACTCTTTGCAGCTGGCTTTCCCGCTCTGATGCCTGGGAGCTCTTACGCACTCAGACACCCCCAGTCTTTCTGTGACCCTGAGGATCCTGAGACCACACTGTCCCAGCAAGTGTTCCACCCCTACTTAGCCACCTGAGTGACACCCCTCACTGGAGCAGACTTCTAAAAGTTCTGATTTTGTGCTCTGCTGCTCTATCACTTGCCGGTAGCTGGCTGAGGGAGGCTCCTTCCCCCCGTCGTCTGTCTTCCCATATATTACCTCAGAATCACTTCTCCACACCTCCTAACTTACAGAAAGTGGTCGCTTTTCTATTCATAGAGTTGCAGCTATTCTTTTCTTAGATCTCCTGTTGAGTTCGTAGGTGTTCAGAATGGTTTGATAACTATCTAGCTGAATTCCTGGGACCAGACAAAATTAAGGTCTCCTACTCCTCCACCATCTTGGACCAGGGACTCCTTTGCCCAATTTTAAAATCTAATTATTTGTTTCTTTGCTACTGAGTTGGATGAGCTGAGTGCTGCTTGCTGTAAGCCCTGCCCCCTTTCTCAGTCTATCTCTAGTGGTTGAGCCTCACAGATTCCCCCAGTGATCCCCATGAGGGGAGACTTGAGTGGGCCTCCCTGGAAGTGTCATGCAAACTTGGGGAGCTGGATGTCCATCTTGGGCTCTCTTTTCCCATTGGAGAAACTGTAGGCCCAGGGGGCTCTGTCAGTGTACCACTGTGTTGGCCTGTGGGAAGGGTGATGTGGTCAAAGTGAAACTTCTCCTGCTACTTTTCCAATGTGGTATTTCTCAGTCTCTGTGGTCCAGGGACGTGCTTCAGCCTCACCCTTGGGGTTTGGGATTGTCACAATGGAGTCTTTTCTATGGATAGCTGCTAGTCAGTCTTCTTGTAAGGGAGACTGAAATCATGATAACCTATGTCATTATCTTGATGATGTCACCTTGACAGTGGCTCTTTCTAAAGCACTGGGTAGCTTAGTCCCAAGGATGTTTACATAGAAGAGAGGCAAGCACAATATAACAGTGCACCATCTTGCAGATTCTTTTGGCATCAAATTGTCTCGATTATGAATGGATGAATGGGCCCATGAGTCAGGGCATTTCATGTTTGCGGGATGGAAAAAAAAAGCTATCAATTCTTAAAACTTGTTCCTCTTTGAGAGTTAGCTAGTTGGATAGCAGGGAAGTTTGTGATAATACTGTCAGTTGGTAGTAGTATGGCAAATTGAGAAACCTCAGGGTGACCTTTGATGGTTGACTGGGGAAAAGCAGGTCCATCTAGGACTTAGCCTGTATCACTGTTACTTGAGTCACTTTCACCTGCATCATTCACCATGGAAAATATATATGCCACAGGGACTTGACCTCAGGCTGCTCAAAATGCATACTTTTTCTGGTTTCCATGGAGATGGTTGCAGTGAGGCCAGCTCGGGTCATGTACGAGGCTGTGTCTGGGGAGTATATTAGAATTGTGCCTGTGACCAATTCCACTCCTTTTCCAGGACGGAGCGTACATTACTCTTATTTGGTGCTAGAATAGTTGGGGGTATGGAAAAGGCCAAAGGGCAGGCCTTGGTTTTTGAAATGGCCAAGCCTTCTCTGAATTGTAGGAGAACACTAGCCAGAATACAGACATAAAGCAGGAATAGTGAGAGCTGGAAAGGAGGGTAAATTTTGTCATAAACTGGAAAAGCTAAGCAAGAGAGGAGCCAGAGACTGCAAGGAGCAATGTGAGCAATAAAATACCCAGAGGCTTAGTGATCAAGGGGTTACCCTGTCCGAATTGCCTCAGAGACACCTGCCGCCCACTGGAGAAAGGGACATTCAAGGCACTGCTTGAGTTCCATTTTCAAGATGAGAACAGGAGCTTTCAAGGGGCATAAGATATACCTGGAAGTGGCAATTAAGAAATTGGGGATGGGAGGAAAGAAGGGAGCACCACCTACTGGGGGCAAAGACCCAACTCAGAAGGGAGTTTTGAATGATAGAAAATGGGGATGGTGAAAACTGTGTTCTGTAACACACTGATACTCCTCCAGGTCTATTACGGTTCATGTATTCTAGTTTCCAGTACGATCTCCAGTAAAACCCTTAAATAGGGAAGATCCTGTTTCTGCAGTATTCTCTTGTCATGCTTGAAAGGAGAAATAGAAGACATGGGGGAGAGAGAGAGAGAGAGAGAGAGAGAGAGAAGACTAAAAACCCCAAGGTCTTAAGCCAAAGAAGGGAATGTAGCCAGAAGCAGTTGATCAACAAAAACACCTCATCAGACTGCCCTGACACCTGGTTATTAGAAGAACCATGAGGCCAAGCAACTACAAAAGATATAGAAGTGTCTATCAGAAACTAATTTTTATGAACACAAACCAAAAATCTATCCCTTTCATGAATGGCCTATGGTGCTTTGGTGTGCTGAAAAGTAACTTCTTGTAGATCTGTGTGAAAGTAGACACTAATGTGAAGCTGAATAGCTTCATATTTGCTAATTCATTGAATTCCAACAACAGTTCCAGAAAATGGGTACTGTATTTATATTATCACTTTAGATATGAAGAAAACATCATCAGATAGGTTAAGAGTCTCAGATAGGTGAAGTGATTTACTGTATGTGATATAATGAATAAGTAACAGAGCTGAATTTCTCTGGACATTTTTCTCGGGATTCCTGGTTAAATGCTCTGTCCTTTTGACCACAGCCGCCTCATACTGTTCCCTGTAGAAATTCCAAATGTAAAAGACACATTTAATGAAAAGACGTTCCAACTGGCATAAGTGGGCAGGTTGGCCACCTAAGACAGGTTACTATAAGAAACTATTACCTTGTTTTTTTCATGTTTAAGACCTTGTCTTACCCCTCAGACTCAATGATGGGTACTGCTTTTCTGGCTCTGACTTCCAGCTTTCCTCATTGATTATAGTTTAAACTCTTCTTCACTGCTTTGCTTTAGGCTGCTCTGGGTAAACACCTTAATGGATCCAGACAAGTCTCAGAGCTCTACAACCTAAACACACTGGCTCCTTTGGCCATGAGCTCTGCTGGATTCACTCCAAATCCGTATGTAGCACTTGTGGAGGTAGGGCCTTGGTAGACATGCATCTTAGGTGACAGATAAGCTTGAGTTATTCTTGACAATGCTATTGAGGTTTCTTAGAATAATGAGGTAGACACCCTCTCCACAGCTCCTAATTAATCAGGGATATCTGAGATCTAATGTGGAAGCAGTTGGAACTAGCTCATAAACAAGAAATTAAAACAAGTTATGATGCTAGAGGGATGGACATGAATGAAAATTGGGGGAAAGAATGTTTAAGGAGGAATGGAGCAGGTTGTTATATATATTTTTAAGTTTTTATTTGAATTTCAGTTAATTAACATACAGTGTAATATTAGTTTCAGGTGTTCAGTATAGTGATTCAACACTTCCATACATCACCCAGTGCTCCTCACAAGCGCCCTCCTTAATGTCCATCACCTATTTAGCTCATCCTCCACCCACCTCCCCTCTGGTAACCACCAGTTTGTTCTCTGTAGTTAAGAGTATGTTTCTTGGTTTGCCTCTCTCTCTCTTTCCCTTTGCTCATTTGTTTTGTTTCTTAAATTCCACATATGAGTGAAATCATATGGTATTTGTCTTTCTCTGACTGACTTATTTCACTTACATAATACTCTCTAGCTCTACTCATGTCATTGTAAATGGCAAGATTTCATTCTTTTTTTATGGCTGAGTAATATTCCATTGTATGTATACCACCTCATCTTTATCCATTCATCTGTCAATGGACTCTTGGGCTGTTTCCATAATTTGGCTATTGTAGGTAATGCTGCTGTAAATACTGGGGTGCATGTATCCCTTCGAATTGGTGTTTTTGTATTCTTTGGGTAAATACCTAGTAGTGCGATTGCTGGATCATAGGGTAGCTCTATTTTTAAGTTTTTGAGGAACTTCCATACTGTTTTCCACAGTGGCTGCACCAGTTTGCATTCCCACCAACAGTGCAAGAGGGTTCTCCTTCCTCCACATCTTTGCCAACACCTGTTGTTTCTTGTGTTTTTGAATTTAGCTATTCTGACAGGTATGAGTTGATATCTCATTGTAGTTTTGATTTGCATTTCCCTGAGGGTAAGTGATATCGAACATCTTTTCATGTGTCTGTTTGCCACCTGTATGTCTCTGGGAAAATGTCTATTCATGTCTTCTGCCCATTTTTAAATTGGGTTATTTGTTTTTTGGGTGTTAAGTTTTTTAAGTTCTTTATGTATTTTGGATACTAACCCTTTATCAGCTATGTCATTTGAAAATATCTTCTCCCATTCTGTAGGTTGCCTTTTGGTTTTGTTGATTGTTTCCTTTGCTCTGCAGAAGATTTCTACTTTGATGTAGTCCTAATAGTTTATTTTTGCTTTTGTTTCCCTTGCCTCAGGAGACATATCTAGAAAAAGGTTGCTATGGCCAATGTCAAAGAGGTTACTGCCTATGTTCCCTTCTAGCATTTTTATGGTTTCAGGTCTCACATCTAGGTCTTTAATCCATTTTGAATTTATTTTTGTGTATTGAATAAGAAAGTGGTCTAGTTTCATTGTTTTGCATGTTGCTGTCCAGTTTTCCCAACACCATTTGTTGAAAAGACTGTCTTTTTCCCACTGGATATTTTTTCCGAGTAGGTTTTATATTAATACATGAATACCGTAGTGGATTCTGAGTGTGCTGTCCATATACCCCATTTCCCCTCTCAGGACCAAGGTGCGTATTACCATAGCTGCCAGTAGTCTTGCATGTTGACAGCTCAAACCTGAATTCTTCCCCACAAATTGCTTTCAAACAAATGGAGCGACTGATTCTAATATTATGACTTCCTCTCCATGGGTAGTCTGTATCCACTGACTGGTTGAAGTAGGAGTCCATAGGCCCAGCCCCCTTGCCTTAATGTATGCCAACTTTCCAAGTCCATCCCAGTTCTAGAGCACCCAATAAAATTGGCTGAGTCCTCATTGTGAGTGTATCACAGTTCAGGTTTTCTCTCTCCTCAATCGATTTTCCTCACTCCTTCACAAGTGTTGTTAAGCACACTCCCCAATAAAGGTCCTGTGTGCAAATCACCTTTTCAGAATCTGCACTCTGGGGAACCCATCTTGTGGGAGTTAGTTCCAGGTGTGGTCCTGGGAAGCAGCACTGAAGTAGGATTTTCAGTTAGACACTTGCTGGCTATCTGACAAATAAGAACCCATCACTGATGGTAGGTGGAGCACTGATAGCCTCTGTCATGCATTTGTTAAAACTTTTAGCGGTGGTAAACTAGGAAGGGATATCAATGCAAGGCACCTACTAGTAGGTAAAATGTCTTCAATATTTGAGAGATATGGGGGAAATAGTAAATGTGAAGACTAACATTGGATGGCTATTATTGGAGTTACTGATGTTTGGAGAAAGATACTCAAAAGCTGAAAAATGATTAAGCACTAATTAAAGGCTTGGGTGCCTGGGTGGCACAGTCAGTTAAGCTTCTGACTCTTGGTTTCAGCTTAGGTCATGGTCTTGGGGTTGTGAGATGGAGCCCAGCATGGGACTATGTGCTCGGGGTGGAATCTGCTTGAGATTCTCTCGCCCTCTGCCCCCTCTTAAAATAATAATAATTAAAAAAAAAATCTCTAAAGGCTAAGTGTGCAAGCCAGAGATCCTCCTTAGCAGTATATAAAGAAACTCTCATCTCATTTAGCCTGAGGACAGACAAAAACTGAAGATCAGCCCCAATACTGAATTATAAAAGTAATCTGCTGTGGCAGATGGTGAAAAAAGGAATCAAAGCTCAAAGAAATGAGCATGCTAGAGTACATTCTACATATACTCTAGAGTATACATGTTATGTAGGCTGGAAAACTTATCACATAATTATGTTCTTTAGGAGAGCCCTGAGAACATTCTATCAACCAAAGCAAAAGAGTTGCACTGACAGCCCCTTTGAAAAACAGTATGGATGTTCTTGAAAAAATTGAACATAGAATCACCATATGATCCAGTAATTCCACTACTGGGTATTTACCCAAGGAAAACAAAAACACTAATTTGAAAAGATATATGCACCCCTATGTTTGCTGCAGCATTATTTACAATAACCAAACTATGGAAGCAACCCAAGTGTCCATCCATAGGTGAATGGATGAAGAAGAGGTCACACACAAACACACACACACACACGCACACGCACACACACACACACACACACACACACACACACTGGAATATTGCTCAGCCATAGAATCAATAACATCTTGCCATTTGCAACAACATGGATGGATCTAGAGGGTATAGGCTAAATGAAATAAGGAAGTCAGAGAAAGACAAATACTACATGATTTCACTCATTTGTGGAATTTAAGAAACAAAACAAATGAGCAAAGTGAAAGAGAGAGGGAGAGAGAGAAATCAAGAAACAGACTCTTAACTATAGAGAGCACACTGATGGTTACCAGAGGGGAGGTGGGTTGGGGGGTGGGTGAAATAGGTGATGGGCATTAAGGAGTGAACTTGTCGTGATGAGCACCAGGTGATATATGGAATTATTGAACCACTATATTGTACACCTGAAATTAATATAACACTGTATGTTAATTATGTCATAATTTAGAAAATTAATTAATTAAAAAATGAAAAAAAGAATGTGGAGGTGCCTGGGTGGCTCAGTCCGTTAAGCATCTGCCTTTGGCTCACGCCATGATCCCAGGGTCTTGGGATCGAGCCCCACATCAGGCTCCCTGCTCAACGGGGAGCCTGCTTCTCCCTCTCCCTCTGCTTCTCCCCCGCTCATGCTCTCTCTCCCGTGCTCTTTCTCTCAAATAAATAAACAAATAAATAAATAAAATCTTAAAAAAAAAGGAATGTGTGTTTTGCAATCATTGTATGTGGTGTCTTATAAATATCAAAGCTACTTCATGACAATGTTGATCAAGTTTTCTATATCTTAATGAATTCATGTCTTCTTGTTCTATTAATACTGAGATGAGATTGTTGACATTTCCAAATTTTTTTGGGCATTTGCTTTATCTCCTTTCAGTTTTGCCAGTTTTTGCTAAATATATTTTGAAGTTTTGTTTTCTGGGTGTATACACATGCAGCATTTCTAGATCTTCTTGATTAATTTACTTTTATCATTATGAAATTCCTTCTTTATCTCTGGTAATAATTCTTGTCTTGAACTCTATTTTGTCTGATATTAATACAGGTGCTTCAACTTTTTTGAAAAGATAGGGGTATGAATATGAATAGTTTTTCCATCCTTGAAGTTTTTTTTTTATTGAGGTATGATTGACATACATTATATTAGCCTTAGGTGTGCAACATAATGATTTGATATTTGTATATACAGCAAAATGATAATCACAGTAAGTCTAGTTAAATATATTACCATATGTATATGCAGAATTCTTTTCATTGTGATAAGAACTTTTAAGATTTACTGTCTTAGCAACTTTCAAATATGCAGCACGGTATTAACTATAGTCACCATGCTGTACATTACATCCTTGAATAACCTGTGTCTTTATATCTACAGTGTGTTTCTTGTAGATTGCATTAATTGTCTTTTCAAATCCAGTCTTAAAATATCTACCTTTAATTGAAATGTTTAGAATATCTACGTCTAACATCATTTCTACATTGTTAGCTTAATTCTTTTTTTTTTTTTTAAGATTTTATTTATTTATTTGACAGAGAGAGACACAGCGAGAGAGGGAACACAAGCAGGGGGAGTGGGAGAGGGAGAAGCAGGCTTCTCACGGAGCAGGGAGCCCGATGCGGGGCTCGATCCCAGGACCCTGGGACCATGACCTGAGCCGAAGGCAGATGCCCAATGACTGAGCCACCCAAGCACCTCTGTTAGCTTAATTCTTACCATATTGCTGTTTCCTTTCTTTCTTTTTATTATGTTAGTCACCATACAGCTGTTTCCTTTCTAATTGTTTTGCATGTTCTTTGTTCATCCTGCTTTCCTTATTTTTTCTTGATTCCTTTTTACTCTTCCATTTTATCTCCAGTTGGCTTATTACCTATAATTCTTTTTTAAAAAAATTTTTAGTGGTATCTCTGGGGTTTAAATATGCATCTTTAACTTATCATAACCTACTTTCAAATACTATAATACTATGCTACTTCATGTATAATATAAGAAACTTGGAACAGTATATTACCAACTCTTCCTTCACATATTTTGTGTTATTTTGCATTTTATAGTTACACATGTTATAAATTCAACAATAAATTGTTCTTAGTTTTTATGTAAACAGCCAATGAAATGAAAAAAAAACACCCACCTTTTTAAAATAGTTACTCATATAGAGATGACCCCTAATTTCTGATGGTATGACTTAAGATTTTTTGACTTTACCATAGTGTGAAAGTGATATGCATTAAGTAGAATCTGTACTTCAAATTTTGAATTTTGATCTTTTCTTGGGCTAGTGATATGTTGTACAATACAGTCTTGTAATGCTGGGCAGAGGCAGCTAGCCACAGCTCAAGTCAGCCACGTGATCACAAAGGTAAACAACAAATAAACAGACAACCATTCTGCACCCATACAACCATTCTGTGTTTCACTTTCAGTACAGTATTTAATAAATTACATGAGCTATTCAACACTTTATTATAAAGTAAGTTTTATGATTTTTGCCCATCTGTAGGCTAATGTAAATGTTCTGAGCACGTTTCAGGTAGGTTAGAATAAGCTATGATATTCTGTAGGTTAGGTGTATTAAATGCATTTTTGACTTACAATATTTTCAACTTATGGTGGGTTTATCAAGACATAACCCCATCAAAAGTTGGGGAAAATCTGTGCACTATTTCTGGTGCTGTTCATTCCTTTGTATATATCTGAGAGTTTAATCTGCTATCATTTCCTTCAGACTAAAGGCCTTCTTTTTATCATTCTTATAGCTCAGGTCTTATGGTATCAACTGATTCAGCTTTTGTTCATCTGAAATATTTCTTTCTTTTTGCCTTCACTTTAAAAAATCAATTGTATTGACATATAATTTACATATCATAAAATACATTCAAAGAGTTCAAAGGGTTTTGATGAATGTATATGCCTGTGTTACCAACCCTGCAATCAATACATAGTAAATTTCCATAACCCCAAAAGTGGCTTTGTGCCCGTTGCAATCAATAATACCTCCCAACCCCAGGAATGCATATCCATTGATCTACTTTCTGTTACCATAGATTGTCCTTATTTTTTCTAGAATTTTACATAAGTGAAGTCTTTCTGTATGTGAATTTTTCTTTTCATTAGCTTCTTCTACTCAGCATGTTTTTCGATCTACCCACATTGTCAAGCCTATCAGTACTTGTGGTATATAGAATTCCAGGATGGACCCCAAGATTCCTGACCCCTAGTGTACATACAGCTTTTTCCAAGTTCTGCAATCAAGCCCTCATCTAGGTGCTATTTTCAAGGGATTTTACAGATGCAATTAAAGTCCCAAATCAATTCACCTTAAGACAGGGAAATAGGGGCGCCTGGGTGGCTCAGTTGGTTAAGCGTCCGCTTTAGGCTCAGGTCATAATCCCAGGGTCCTGGGATCGAGGCCCGCATCGGGCTCCCTGCTCAAAGGGAGGCCTGCTTCTTCCTCTCCCACTCCCCTGATTGTGTTCCTTCTCTCGCTTTGTCTCTCTCTGTCAAATGGATAAATAAAATCTTAAAAAAAAAAGACAGGGAGATAATACTAGATGAGCTGGCATTTTATTTAAATTCCACTTTGATTCCAATTGACTGTTGTTAGTATATAAAAATACCGTTGATTTTTGTATATTCAACTTGTATCTTCTGTCCTTACTAAATTCACTTGTTAATTCCAAGAATTTTTTTTTTTTTTTTTTGGTAGATTCTCTAGGATTTTCTAAATCCACAATTATGGTGTTTGCAAATAAAGACATTTTGCTTCTTCCTTTCCAAACACAATGACTTATACTTCTTTTTCTTGTCTTGCTGCCCTGGTTAGAATGTCTTGTTGAATGCTGAAAGGAAGCAGTGAGAGTGAACATCTTTAGCTTTCCTGATTAGGTGGATAGCATAAAGTCTTTTATCATTAAATACGATGTTAGCAATACGTATTTTATAGGTATTCTTTATAAAGTTGAAGAAACCTCCTTATATTCCTAGTTCACTGAGAGTTTTTATCAGGAATAGGTGTTGAATTTTGTTAAATGACTTTTTTTTTATCTTTAGAGATGTTATTTTTTTCTCTGCCAATGTGGTTGTCATAGTCAGTTTGAGCTGCTATGACAAAAATATTACAGACTCCATGGCTTATAAACAACAGAAATTTATTTCTTATAGTTCTGGACTTAATCACCTTTCAAAGGCCTCACCTCCTAACACCATCACAATGAGGGTTAGTTTTCAACAAATTAATTTTTGGGAAGCACAGACAGTCTATAGCAATGATGAATTACACGGATTGATTTTTTTGTTGAGATATAATTCACACACCACAAATTAACCATTTTAAAGTGTACAATTCAATGCATTTAGTATATTCACAATGTTGTGCAACTATTACAACTAATACCTAAACATTTCATCACCCCCAAAAGCAATTCCATACCCATTAGCAGTCACTCCCTATTGCCTCCATCTCCCACTGCCTGGCAACCACTAGTTTACTTCTTGTCTCTCTGGATTTGCCTATCCAGAATATATCATATAAAAGGAATCTTATAATATGTGGTCTTCTAAATTTGTGATTTCAATTTACGTTTTAAATTTTATTTTGACATATAAAAAGATGCACATGATTAATATATATACCTTCATGAGTTTAGAGGTAATTATACTGTGAAACAATCACAACAATCTATCCAGCTCATCCTTAACCATTTATCTGTTGATGGACACTTACGTTGTTTCCATATCTTGACTGTTGTGAAAAATGCTGCAATGAACATGGGAGAGCAAAATGCTCTTTAAGATACAGATTTAACTTTCTTTGTATAAATACTCAGAAGCGGGATTGCAGGATCGTATGGTAGTTCTATTTTTAATTTTTTGAAGAATTTCTATACTGTTTTTGATAACAGCTGCAGCAGTTTACATTCTCACCAACAGTGTGCAAGCATCACCTTTTCTCCATGTCCTTGCCAATACTTGTTATCTTGTAACTTTTTGGTAAGAGCCACCTTAACATGTATGAGGTGATATCTCATTATAATTTTGATTTACATGTCCCTGATGATGAATGATGTTGAGCATCTTTTCATAAAGCTGTTGGCCATTTGTATGTCATTTTTGGGAAAAAAATGTCTAATCAGGTCTTTTCCCCATTTTTTTGATTGGGGGAGATCATTCCTCTTACATATTTTTCTTGCATATGGTTGATTAACCATCACAACCATTACATTAGTATTTAATAACCAATGTATTCTGGTTGCAAATGTGGAAAAATATAAGCAAAACAATCTGCTAGGCAGTCAGCTCAGTATATCATTATATTACAGATTTCATTATGGATTATTTTGAATGAAAATGGATACTCAGAAATTCTCAGTTAACTTTGGCTTTCTTACTAGAGTACAATTGACCTTATTTTCCCCCCAGCTTCATTGAGATATAACTGACATATAACATTGTGTATGTTTAGGGTGTACAATGTGTTGATTTGATATGTGTATGTGTTGCAGAATTGTTACCACAGTAAGGTTAGTTAACACATCCATCACCTCACCTCATAAAGTTACCTTTTCCCATGTTTGGTAAAAACTTTTAATATTTATATCTCAGGTCCATAGTCTCTCATGAGAAACAGGGTTTTAGAGGGGAGGTGGGGAGGGGGGATTGGTTAGCCCGGTGATGGGTATTAAGGAGGGCACATACTGCATGGAGCACTGGGTGTTATACGAAAACAATGGATCGTGGATCACTACATCAAAAACTAATGATTTATTGTATGGTGACTAACATAACATAATAAAATTTAAAAAAAATATTTATACTCTTAGCAACTTTCAAGTGTACAATACAGTATTGTTGACTATCGTCACTATGCTGTATATTACATCCACAAAACTTACTCATCTTATAACTGGAAGTTTGTACCCTTCAACCAGATCACCCGTTTTCTCCACCCCTATGCGCTGGCAATCCCCCATCTACTCTCTGATTCTATGAGTTTGATTTTTTAGATTCCATATATAAGTAAGATCATAACCTTATCTGTCTTTCTACATCTGACTTATTTTGCTTAGAATAATGTCCTCAAGGTCCATCCATGTTGCCACAAATGTCAGGATTTCATTTTTTTAATGGTTGAATATTTTACACACACATACACACACATGCATATGTGTATAACCACATTTTCTTTATCTATTCCTCTGTCAGTGAACACTTAGGTTGTTTCCATGTCTTGGATATTGTAAATTATGCTGCAATGAACATGGAGGTGCAGATACCTCCTTGAGATAGTGATTTCATTTCCTTTGGATATATATTCAGAAGTGGAATTGTTGGATCATATGATAATTTTATTGTTAATTTCTTGAGGGACCTCCATAATGTTTTCCATAGTGGCTATACCAGTTTACATTCCCACCAACAGTGTACAAAGATTCCATGCCCATTTTTAAATTGGGTTATTTGTGGGTTTTTTGTTGTTATCGAGTTGTAAGGGTTACTTATATATTTTGGTATTAACCACTAATCAAATATATGGTTTGCAAATACTTCCTCCCATTCTGTAGGTTGCCTTTTCATTTTGTTGATTGTTTTCTTTGCCATGCAGAAACTTTAAGTTGGTATAGTCCCATTTTATTTGTTTTTGCTTTTGTTGTCTGTACTTTCGGTTTCAGATAGAAAATTGAGGGGGCGCCTGGGTGGCTCAGTATCTTGAGCTTCGGCTCAGGTCATGATCTCAGGGTCCTGGGATCGAGTCCCACATTGGGCTCCCTGCTCAGCGGGGAGTCTGCTTCTCCCTCTCCCTCTGCTCCAACCCCCTGCTTGTGCTCTCTCTCTGTGTGTCTCTCAAATAAATAAATAAAAAATCTTTAAAAAAAGAAAATCGAGTGAATTTTTTTAGAGTGATAAGTGTTTATCCCAAGTTCAAAGGAATGAGTTAACTTTTGTATAAAGTGTGAGTCTTTGGTTGAGGTTCACTTTTTTCCCTTTGGATTTCCAATTGTTCCAATACTATTTATGAATTGCTTTCGCACCTTTGCCAAAATCATTTGGGCATATTTGTGTATATCTATTTCTGGGTTCTCTATTTTGCTTCATTGATCTATGTGTCTATCACTCTGCCAATACCACACAGTCCTTATTACTATAGTTATATAATAAATCTTGAAATTGGATAGATTGATTGCTCCCATTTTGTACTTTTTCAAAACTGTTCTTAAGCTATTCTAGTTCCTTTGACTCTTCATATAAATTTTACAATAATTCCTACCAAAAACCTAGGCAAGATATTTTTGTAGATATATTGTTTATATCTTTATATATAGTAGATATAGTCTACAAAAGATCTTGGGTTTTTGGTAAGAATTATGTTACATATGGATATCAGTTTAGGGAAGATTGACACCTTTGTTCTTTTGAGTCTTTCAATTCATAAACATGCTATATTTTTCCATGTATTTAGATTGCTTTTTATTTCCTTTCTTGTGTAGTTTTTAGCATACAATTTCTTTACATGTTGTTAGGTTTACATCTAAGTCTTTCACTTTTTTCACAATGGTAAATGATATTATATTTTTAAATTTAAATTTTGATATAAATTTTGTTCACTAGCTGTTTGATAGGAACAGTGTTTTGTCCTTACTGGAATAGACATTCTGGATAGGGTTTGCCTTCTCTGTATGCCATGCTTCTGCCAAAACTACCATTCATGGACTTAGAATTCCTCATGTACCATAATGGTATTCCACACATCATTGCTTCTGATCAAGGAACTCACTTTGCAGTGAAAGAAATGCGGCAATGGCCCCTGCTCATGGATTTCACTAGCCTTATCATTTCCGCACCATCTTGAAGCAGCTGGCTTGATAGAATGATCAAATCGCCCTTTGAAGCCTCAATTGCAGTGCCAACTAGGTGGCAATACATTGCAGGGAGCAAGGTTCTCCAAATTCTCCAGTAAACTGAATATGCTCTGAATCAATGTCCAATATATGGTGGTATTTCACTGATAGTCATGATTCATGGGTCCAGGAATCAAAAGGTGGAAATAGGAGTTACACCACTCATTATTACCCCTAGTGATCCACTAGCAAAATTTTTGCTTCCTGTTCCTGTGTGCCAAGCCAGGAGGGAAAGCTATGGCATTTACCAACCTAAGCTGCTGTCTTTGTTCTCCCTAGCCTGTCTATGGCCATACCACCCTGAACGCGCCCGATCTCGTCTGTTCTCCCTAGCCTACTAGACTGTGATGGACCCATCCAAATTCCAAGAATGGCAGGGCATAAGTCAGTCCTCTAGGGAGGCTTCTCAGGATTGGGGTGCTGGATGTGCAAACCATCTTTTTTCCTTCCCCCAGAAAAGCCGGGAACCTGAGGGTCTCTTTTTGATCATATGGCATTGCACCAGGGGCAGGGACTTGGGCAAGGTGTCTCAAATCTCCCCACCAGCTTCGATGAGTCTGGTTTCAGTCACTCAGAGTACAGTAACCTTTCACTTCATTTCGGGATTTCTCACAAATCAAATTTATCCATGAATTGTTGCTAAATTGGTATGTTTGTCAGGGGAAGGATGGTCCAGAGCTTCCTACTCTGCCATCTTGCCATCACTCTCAAGGCTTTTTTAAAGCTTTGTTAGGCTGGATCAAATATAAGCCCTACTCTAGATTTATTTTAACCTTACTACTAGGGTAGTATAGGCTGAAAAATGCTCCCCTTTCCAAAGATATATTCACTTCTAAATCCCCAGAATCCATCAATATTACCTTTTATGGTAAAAGGGTGAATATTACTGTATATGTAAAACATGTGATTGAGTTTGGGATCTTGAAAGGAGGAGCTTATCTTGACTTATCTGGAAAGATTCTAATGCAATCACATGTAGCCTTAAGGAGAGAGACAGAGGGAGTTTACACACACACACACACACACACACACACAGATTGAGAGAGAGAGAGAGAGAGAGAGAGAGAGAGAGGAGAAGGTGATGTGAAGATGCAGGCAGAGATTGGAGTGATGCAGTCACAAGCTAAGGAAAGCCAAATCATCCGTTAGCCACCAGAAGCTAGAAAAGGCAAGGGACATACTCTATAGAACCTCTGGGGGGAGTGCAGCCCTGATGGCACATTGATTTTGTGCTACTGGCCTCCAGAACTGTGAAAGAATAGATTTCTATTGTTTTAAGCCTTCAAGTTTGTGATCATTTGTTACAAGAGCCATAGGAAACTAATTCTTCTGAAATCTGAGTGCTCCAGGTTTCAGTAAAATTTATCCACTTTAGCTGGATGGAAGTCAAATGTGTCCCATCCCTATGTGTGAGCACTAGAAATTATTCAACTGAAATCTCTCTATTAACTGTTATTTGCCTAGCCTTTTGGCATTTCACCCTATGCACGCACATCTTAGTATTCAACAGAATATTCCCAGGGAACCCTTAGATTTCTGGTATGATTTCTCTGCTCTCATACTCTGCTTTGAAAATTCTAGCTGCTTTAGCTTCTATAAAATACAGTCTCTGTCTTCTCAACTTATTTGTACTATTTCACTCTACTTGGCTTCCCTCTACATATGCCACACTTCAGAAAGTGCCTGCAGACAAAAAATAATGGTGTGATTATAAGGCTCATCTCAGGGTCAGTTGGGGAACTTAATATTATAGCTTAAAAACTAGCACATAATGGAATTATAGCAGAGATATGCAAAGTCATCTTAAAGTGAATATAGGCAGAAAACTTACTGAAGGCATTAATAAGGAAAATAAGGAAAAAAAATGTGTCAACCCAGAGTTGGTTTGATCCTGTTGAAAGCACCCAAAAGAAGATGAATTAAAAAGGAAAATGTTGGCAGGGACAATTCTAAACTTGTTCAGGAAAGAATGTGTCCAAGAGTTATATATCTTACCTTCTGGTAGTTGTAACCAAAATGAAAAACCAAGAGCTTCAGGGACCAAAGATAGCTAATGCAAGAGGAGGTTATTTGAACTAGAATTCAGATGCTTGCTGTGTCTTTTTTTCCCTTCATTACGTTTTTCTTTGGAAGAGGCAGGTCAGAAATTTGACTTGTGGAAAAACAGTGCCTTTTGGAAGATTTTTCTGAAAGTATGTTTCTATGGCTTCTTCTGTGGACCATAGTTTTCTCAATTGGTTTGGTAGTTTTCCTGCTAAAAGTCTAGCCCTTTCTCTGTGATGTACTCTGGTTCTCCTTGCGGTTTGTTGGATCTGTTTGGGGGTGGGTAGTGAGCCTAGGTTCCCAGTGAACAGACATTCTAGAAAATGGTGGAAAGTAAAATGTATGCAAATGAAGAGGGCAGTTAGCATCAAAAGAGCATGGCAGTTGACTATCACCTCAAAATTCCCAAGTAATCGTCCTTCAGCACAGATGGTAGGTACTTGCTTATACGCAGTTATATAGAATTTCTCATATGAATATCCTCCCCCAATATATATATCAGCCCTTGGCTTCAAGCCCTTGTGAAGATCTTGCAGTTCTCATAGTACTGACCAGTTAGTGGGTATTAGTTGTTTTGGGGGTAGAAAACACGGTTGCTTTGTAGGAGGTGTTTCATGTAAAAGAATGTTTTATGTTGCAGCCAAACTCTTCTGAGTTGTCAGTAGATAGAACATCAGAAGTTATTCCTCAAAAATTTGTTGTGCTCCATTTAGTCATTAATAGTGGATGCCATTATGAAGGACCTTCAATAGTACTCTTCAAACTTGATCTTAGAGTCAGAAACTTCAAAGATCCTGGAAGCTAAATAGATCAATAATTTAAATTATTATAGATGCAAAAGGATTGAGAACCAGAATAGGGATAAAATGTACCATCTTTAGTGAGGAATTCCATAATCACCAGATTGAAGTTATGGCAGTGGAAAGGAAGCAAGTTAAAGATAAATTCTAATGTTGTGGAATCCTAGAGACACATATAGGGGTTGTGGGTGGTATATTATAACCTTGACTTACCAAAGGTATTTCTTGTTTTAGCCACAGGTCTCCCAGATGCTATTATATTGGAGGATGTTATAGTAGATATAGATCCCTCCAGAAGTCTATGTAAACTTTAATCAATATCTTGAGTGATCACTGGACATAAAAGTGTCTTTGCACAGTCACGGTGTTTGAGGAAAGGCTTTCTTTCTTTCTTTCTCTTTTTTTTTGTTTCTTCCCCCCACCCCCAGCTTTATTGGGGTATAAGGGACAAATAAAAATTATATATATTTAGGTTGTACAGTGAGATTTATTTTCAAGGTTTACAATGTGACGATTTAATATACATATACATTGTGAAATAATCACCACAATCAAGTTAATTAACACAGCATTGCCTCACATGGTAGCCTTTTGTTTTAAAAGCTCTAACCCCTGCAAGATATTCTGCTAAACCCTCTATATTGTATGATGTTATTTACTCCTTCATATTATATTACCCATTTACATCTTTTATGTTGTCTCATTTACTCTTCATACCAATCTATGAATTAGGCACCATTCTTATGCCCATTTTGCAGAGAAGGAAACCGAGGTACAGAGTGCAATAAACTTGCCAGGTACTGTGTTAAAGATTCTATACCAGTGGATATCAACCAGCAGTGATTTTGTGCCCCTGTTCCCCCCAGGGAACATTTGACAATGTCTGGAGACATTTTTTGGTTGTCACATGATGTTGGGAGTGTTGCTTCTGGCATCTAGTGGGTAGAGACCAGGGATGTTACTAAACATCCTACAATGTACAGGACAGCACGCTCAGACCTACCCCTGACAAAGAATTACCCAGCTTGAACTGTCCCTAGTGCGCAGGCTGAAAAACCCTGCTATATACAAGTGATCTACTTTACTTAAAAATTTTTTTTTTGTGCCAGTCATAAAAGGCTCTTTATTTTTTTCTTCTAAGATTTTATTTAAATTCAAGTTAGTTAACATATAGTGTAGTATTGGTTTCAGGAGTAGAATTTAGTGATTCATCAGTTACATATAACACCCAGCGCTCATCACGACATGTGCCCTCCTTAATCCCTATCACCCATTTAGCCCATCACTCACCCACCTCCCTCCATCAACCCTCAGTTTGTTCTCTATAGTTAAGAGGCAAACCATAAGAGACTCTTAACTATAGAGGACAGGCTTTCTAAATAGAGGGAAGCCTATTAGTCTGTTCTTTCCATTTTTGTTTTTGGGTATACCTGACTTTTAGTCCAGCACCAGCATGGATTTCTTCTGCCAGATCATTTTGTTTAATTATAGCTGGAGATGGATGCCCCCTGAAGTTATCAGTTTGGATAATCTACCAGGGCATGCTTGTTAGGGCAGATGATCTGGCCTCAAAACCTGATGATCTGGGCTGTTGGGTAAAATCAAAGGATTCCAGGAATGTGATCTACCTAGCACTGTACCGGTACATGGTAAGCACCCTAATAATTGTACAGTTGGCACAAGCTGAGCTTCTGGGTCTGCCTAGTACAGGGGCCTGATGTACTTCTGCCACAAGTCGTTATCTATATATAATTGGAAGGACTTGCTCTCAGGCTTAGGGAAACAATTCAAGTGCTTGTTGTAGCAATGAGCCCTAGATCCCAGATTAACCATATTCCCATAGCGTTTTGCCTTAAATTCTGAAAATGCCTTCTGGTAAGTGGCATATTTGTTTGGAATCCCAGGTAAGGAAGAGACAGATGGTGTAGGGCCATAGTGAGCATAGCTAGAACTTAAGGTGGAAGTCCAGCATAAGATGAAGAACATAGATTTCCTTACGATATAGTGAGGTACTTGGATCTTACTCTGTAAAGGCAATAGACCAAGGAAGTGGATATGAGCAGTAGCACACTGATAATACTATTTTTTCATGTTATCTCATGAGCATGTCAATTCAATTATCTCTGTCCCTCCCAACATGGGACATCTAAAAGAGTGTCCATTTAAACTAGGATGACCTTGGTATCTGGTTACTAGTATAAAGGCCAGAGCATACCACCCAGAATTCTGTTATAAAATGCCCTCCTCACTGCCTTTCACAGGTAAGGGTAAAAGATGAATCTTCCACTCTCACCTGAGACCCTAGTTAGTATACCAACAAGTTGCCAGTGGTGGAGATGATACCTGTGAACAGTGACTAGCCTTGCTTTAGTACGCATTCAGAGGCTAGTGTGTCCAGGGGGCCTGTGGCATGGGTTCCTTTGTTTCTCTAGTTTTGCAGACACATCTGTGTTCATGCCACAAGGCTTGTTACTTCTGAAAAAATAATAGGACTCTGACCAATCCATCTTGTAGTTTCCCCTGAGACTTGCTGAGAACCCAGACCTGCAGGGTTTATTCTTTCCACTCAACAAATGGCATCATAGGTTATCTTCTACCTGGTGAGGCTACTGAAAAAAATATATTGCAAGCTCAACTCTCCTCATTCCCTGCCAGAATCTGAAGTACCTACAGTCTCTCCTAATCTGGGGTTCCATGTTGTTTGTGAATTTCCCCCAAAAGCTAGAGAGACAGGGCAACAGTGCTGGTAGAGAGCAAAGGTCCCTAATTCTGTTCTCTTTGCCCCTGAATGCATCATGCCGAACACTGGAGGGCACCCTTGTGCCATTAGAAGTTCAGAGTTCCAGGTAGCAGTAGAACCTGCAGTAACTGTGTGGAATGAGAATTTTCCCAGGTTTCCTGAAGGATTTATCAGATGGTGCCATTGAGGCCTGGGCTGGTAACATGAGGAAGAAGATTACTGCTTAGGAATTCAGGAAATGGTGGCCTAACTTTTTAGGCAGAGCTCCTTGGGCCACGGGCATGAAAGGAGACATTAAAGGAGCCAATTAACAGGGAGATATATACTTTCAACTACCATCTGCATGCCGATTTCAAGATATATATTTCCAGATTTTTCTTCTGAGCTTCAGGTATATATGCCATCAGCTCCTGGATATTTAGTCACCTGAATGTCTATCAGACATCTTCAACTCAAAGTTTCCAAAATGAAACTAGTGTTTTCCTTACTCCCCTCACCACCCACTCTCCTCACACTTACACCCCATGCCAAAACCTTACCTACCATACTCCTTCTTTGCCTCACAGACTTGTTCATTTTCCAGTATTCCCCAACTTAGTAAATAATACCACCTTGTTCAAGTCATCAAACTGGTGGTATCATCTTTGACACATTCTTCTTTCCATCTTCTTTCTCATCAGATTACCCCATTCATTTCATTCTATTTCCTAAATATCCCTTGAATTCACAGTTTTCCAAATTCCTCATCACTGGCTACCATCTTCTTTCACTTGGATTACTTCTATGGCCTTAAAGACATTCTCCTCCCATGCAGTGTTGACTTCTCCCATTTATTCTCCACCCAGCAACCAGAGCTTATCTCAAACGTAAATCTAACCATGTTACTTCTCTGCTTGAAATCATTTAATGGACATTCTTAGCCTTCAGGATAATGTTTAAATGCCTTAGCATGAGATTCATTCATATTTCTTTGGGAGCATCTATTCTGTGCTGTGTACTATGTTAGAGACATTGAGGATGAATTCATGAACGAAACATACAATCTCTGCTTTCACAGGCTTCATTATTATGGTCATAACGTGTGGAGCTTACAGTATAGTGCCAGTGAAGGCCACATGTGATCTGGTTCCTGCTCCCTGCTCCAGCCTCTTGTCTTGCCATTCTTTCTTCTGTCCTATCTTGCCATCTCCTCACTACTCCTTCAAACTCTGTAGTCCAGCCAAGTAGAGCTACTTGGAGTTTGTACATGCTTCTCCTCTTTCATGCCTTCACTCCTTTGGACAGGCTATTTTCTTTCTATGTGGAATACCTGCCACAAATTCTCCATCAGATAAAATCTTATTCATCCTTCAAAGCTCATTTCAGATGTTATATCTTACAGGAAGCCCTCCTTGGTTACCCTTATCCTCCAAGCCCCTGTTGGATGTCACTGTAATCCCATAGAATCTTGTGTTTACCGCTGTCATAGCATTTTCCATACCACATTGTAATTGTTTACTTCTTTTTCTTTCCCCTTTTTGTGAGAACCTATTTCACACAGACCTTACCCCAGAGTATAAGTAGAGGGCTACTTTAAGTTTCTCATGTTTGCTATCTCTCTCTTTGTTGCCAACTAGTACTTGGCCTTATCCAACTCAAGCTCTTTGACCTAGTTGTAACTTGTGGCCCTTTGTTCAGTGTCTTTCATTTTAAGTTACTTCCCCCAGCACTGTTTTTTAGAAGTGCAAAGGATAGACCAATAACAGGCTATGGAAAAGATTCATCTGCCTGCTTTTCAACACACCAGGCTGGGGATACTTTTCCCAACAACTAGAAATTGAACAATGATGATGTAGGACTGAAAATGGTACTCCTTCATCTCTGACTTTCTGAACAAGCTCTGGGAGACCCAGTTATTCTTCAATTTGGAATTTTAGGTAGACATACAATGACTTCCTGTACTCAAAAGACTAAAGATGAAAGCAGACTTTTCCATTTCAATTACAGTGTCATACCCTTTGGCCTATGCAGGGTTCCAGTCATATTTTAGTATTTCTTGAATGATATTCTGTATGACCTCCTAGAATTGGGACAAAAGTTATGTTTGAATGACATGCTCATTTCAAACTTCCATGTATAGCCTCACACCACCTTCTACTCCAGTTGGTTTCATCTAGTTCACCATTAGAGCAACTAATTTTAAGTCTGCTACCAGAAGTAAATCTTTCAGTGTCCCAATAGTTGAATTTCTGGGGTCCAGCTACTGAAGCCAATATATTCAGGAAATTCTAGCAAGTGTTTGATGACTCTGGAGTGGAAGTGCTGTGTAATTTCATAGATATTAGTAGTTATTTAACTTTGGTGCACAGGAGGGGCACATGATTCACCCTGGAGTGAGGATAGAGAGTCATACTCAGTAGAAACTCACTGCTCTAGTTCCTTTAGGATACTGCCTTGTTTTTACTTGTTAGTTACTATGTACATACATGCATGTCTACATACACATATCAAACACCCATGCAGATACCAGAAAAGCCTGAAGGTCCCATTTTATAGTGAGTCACAGCTATAAGGTTGTGGCAGAGTTGTTGACTAGTGTGCATAAATGCTTAAAATTCATTATTATGTCCAGATGCTTTGCACTGTACACTAGCAGGAGACAAAATGAAATGATCTGTACTGAGGAATTGTTAGGCGGTGACAGACTAGGCCTGATGTACCTCAAGGGCAAGGAAACACTGGGGGCTGAAAGAAAGCAGCACAAACCTTCTTAGGACTAGAATGGAGACCTTCCTTGCCATAGCTTACATGTCCTTGCCCCTGAGAGTAGCCTTGTGGATTGTTTTTTGGTTGTTGTTTATAGAAATGCATTCAAATTAATAAAAGTTTCTTTGAATCTTATATTCTGTAAACATTTATTCAGCCTCTTCAAAGAGTAAGATGACTGGGTGCTGCTGTCATAAATATCCTTGAAATCTCTAGGTTTACAGAAGGTCTATTTGCTTTTACCTGTACATGTATTCCTAACTTGTTGCTTAAAACTCCTTGTTCCTCCTATCAGCCAATCAAACTCTTCAGATTTTTAAAAGGTTTCCACCATATGGACTTTTTTCTCTATGCCTTGTGAATATTTGAGAGTGAGATGAGGGTAGGACCATAGTTGATAGAACACTTTTATCCCCTCTTCTCACATCCCCATTTTGCCCCATATTGGGGAAATTGCAAGTGGTTCCACAGTACAATGAGGAAAATGTGAGCATGGAGAATGACATTAAGCCCAGTTCTAGCTTGGGCAAAGGAATATTCTAGAATATCTGCCTGATTGAAAACATTGTCAAGAGCACCTAATAAGGTGCTCTTCTTATCTATCAGAGGTCTTCTTAATTGAAGGCCTTAGGGGTGATACTGAAGGAAGATTTTAGAAAAACCCTAACATTTTTGTCTCCTTTCATGCACAAGCTGTAACCTCTAACTTAGGTTGTAATTTGAAGTTGAAACTTAGTTCCAGAAAAATCATCCTTTAGAGCAACATCCCAGTAGATTCCTGAGGAAAGAACCCTGAACACACTACTTCTGTTAAAGGAACCATAGTGGACTTATTTAGAAGAAAGCAGTAAACTATTTTGATTACGTCTGTACATTTGGCAAGATTTCTGTCATTCACAGGGTGTAATTAGAGGCACAACTTATACCAAAGGTTATGTGAAGGATAGTCTCTGAAGGCAGCCACCCATTTGGCAGATGTTATTTCAGTGACAGCTGAACATGACGCAGTTCAAAGGGTCTTGGATGTTAAGATTTTGCTTTTGGAGGAGCTCCTCACATGATGGGATTGGAGAGTCTTCTTGCACTTGGTACTTTTTCAGGTAGCTGTATGTGAGGCACGTCTGGGAAAATATGGATACAACATATTCATATATGACATATAAGATGACATGAGGTTTATTTGTACATACAGGATAGCAACCATTAAACACATGATTTGAGAAGCAATTTATGTGTGGTATGGTTTTATTTGCCAGGCAAATGCAATCTTATTTGAGGGACAGCCTCTGCCATTGGTGTAAATCTAGTGCCAGTCGGCTCAGTGGTGGGACAAGAGGTAGGGCAGGTCCTCCACACCATGTGATCTAAAGCACACAGGGTACTTAAAGCACAGTGGCTTATTTAGCGATATTTGGGGGAGTCACCTGTCTGCAATGTGGGTTGGTATGACTTCAGTGCAAAGGCAGGAGCAGGTTGTGACATTATAAAACCAGCCCTGGAGGGGGGCAGCCAAACCTGGCAAAAGCAGTACATGAACACTGAGATAATAGCAAAATGCTGTTAGCAACAAAACAATGGAAACAGAACTAGCTACCACTTACTGAGCATTTACTATATACCAAGAAGTGTTCAAACCACCTACCTCCTATACATGTTTTCAGTATTTCACTTAAACCCAACAATGGCTCTTTTTACACAGGTAGAAATTGAAGCTCAGTGAAGTTAACTATGCCAAACCATGCAGTTATCAAATGGTGGACGTGGGTTTAGAACCCAGGACTCTCTTACTCCAAAGCCCACGCTCTTTCTGATAGACTGTACAAGTTTCAAGAATACTCTATGAGTTTTAGATGCATTTAGTTCTAATTTTTTTTCTCTTGGCTTTTACCAGAAGAAGGATCACTTACTAGCTGCAGAGCAGAGTAATAAGGATCTGTAGGAAGAAATACAGCAATTCAAATAAACTAAAATCCCATTTGGTCACCAAAGTTTCTCAATTATCCTCAACCAAACGTCTCTGTAGTTCTCTTCAATCCATTTCCTCTTCTCTGTGCCCACCTATGTGTAGGTCCTCTTATCTGTACTTTTAAAATAACTTAAGTAGCTTCTCTGCCTCCAATATCTCCTCCTATTCTACCTTCCACACATATTCCCTAGTGATATTTTCAAATCAAGTCATTCTCATCCTCAAAACCCTTCAATGAATACCTCAAAACCCTTCATGAGTTTATGAGGTTCCTCATAAACTTTTTGAGCCTCATATACTATGTTTTCAGCCATAAGAAACTCCTACAGTTTTTCAAGCACAACGTACTCTATTGAGACATTGGAATCCATCTCTATCTTAATTTCACCTGAATTAATTAAACTCTTTTTCTATACTTAGACCTTATTCAGGCCATTGTTTCCTACATGTAGGCTTCTAAGTATTGCTAAGATGAGATATCACAACTATATGGATTTGTGCTTCTAAATACTTATGGCTTTCAAGCTGTCTTTGACCCTCCATGCTGTGTGATAATCTGAAGTTTTCCTAGAGGACTCTTCTCCATTTCCCACAATAGCTTGTTGGAACCTCCACAAGCTTCCTTCCATCTTCTATTTCATCACTTCTACCTTCATTTTCAGTAATTGACTTCCCTACTATTCCAGAGAATAGAAGTCTTTCCCTTCTTTCTACAAACCTGTAATCATTTGACCCATCACTAACTCTTTCCCTCCTGCCTCAGTGGAAAAGTATCCTCATTATGCCTAAGAAAAATCCTTCTACCTGTGCTCTGGGTTTCATTTCCTCCCATTTGTTCTAGACTCAAACCATTTGCTTTGTCTTGTTTTGTTTTTAATACCTCACTTCCTTTTCTATTGATTCTTATCCTATAAATATGTTCAAGTTTTTCCCCGCTATGCTATCCCTTCTCTGGCATTCACTTTCTATCACAGTTCAATCTTTTGAAAAATGTAGCAGTCACTAGCTATAATCTTCACTAATCAGAAAAGGTCTATGAGAAGGAGTTAGAGATTCAGGAACTAATATGTGTGGATCATGTGTTTATGTTGAGGGACAGAATAAAACTGGACGTTAGGTAAGGACAGAGAAAGGAATAAAGGAAAACAATAAAAGTGGAAGGGCAGCAAAAAAACAGCTGGAGTAAACTAGTAGTTACTGAAAGAAAAGGACAATGTCGGTTTGCTACATAAAACATCTTCAGAGCAGGAAAGGAGGGACACAGAGTTAAGAAAATAAATACTACAGGTTCCCTGAAGATGGAGTCCAAGACACAGAAGTAGGAGGAACAGAGAAATGGGTAATAGAAATTCAGATTGATTAGAGAGGAATGTCTATTTGTTTCCTTTTTCTCCATTAACTTTAACTCTTTCCTGTATCTGAACCTATTCTTTTTTTTTTTCTGCCTCTGAGGAAGAAGCTGCCACCTGCCTTCCTGCCACAGCTAATTACTGCATTTACATGGTTAGATGATTCCACTGCTTCTTGATTTTTCAGGATCTTGCTTCAGTAGTTATCCTCACTTCACATGCTTCAATTTTTACCCTATATTTTTATTCCCCTCCCTCTTTCCCTTCCCTTCTATTTCCTTCCCTTCCCTCTTTGCCTCCCACTCTCTTTGCCTTTCTTTCTCTCTCTCTAAATACACACATACACACATATGTTCATATATCCATATATGTACATATGTGTGTGTGTGTGTATCCTACTTTGTACCAAACTCCATTCCTTATGCCTACAATCACACAGAGGATTCTCCAGTTCTAAAAACATTCATCCCTTAATCTTGATAAATTCATGAGTTGTCTCATTTCTTACCTTCCCTTTATCACCAAATCACTAAAGAGTAGTCTATAATTGCTGCCTCTACTTTCTCACACCTACCATCTAGTTTCTGTACCGTCCAGTCTAATGAAACATCTTACTTGAAGATTACTGATGACTTCCTAATTGTCAAACTTAATGCTTCTTAGAACTCATCCTCCTCTGTGTCTTGGAAACATTTGGCATTGATAAACACCCCCTTCCTTTAAATTCTTTATTTCTTTGGCTTCAATAATATTTCAGTCTCTGGATTCTTCTTCAAACTCTCACAGGATACCTTTTCTCCTTAACTTGCTTCTTTCTCTCCCTACCCCATAAGTGTGGGTATTCTCCTTAGATACTCCTTCTGATTTTTTCTCTGACTTTGGGCTTGGTGATTTTACTCACCTCTACAATTTTAACTATCCTTTCTATGTAGTAGACTTCCAGTTTTTATATGTATGTCCAACCTCTCAGTCCTGCATCTCCATGTATTTGATGAAAAGCTAGATTTGGATGGCTTTCAAGCACCTTACATTCAATTATATCCAAAGCTGAGTCCTTTGACCAAAGCCAGCATGTCCCCTTCTTTCTTTCCTTTGTTAAGAGTTTTGCTCTCAGTCACCCAAATAAAACATTTGGATTTATCTTTGATTCGTTCATTCATTCTTTCAGTAAAGATTTGAGAATCTATTATGTTACCACCAGTTAAAAAACTTCCAATGGTTTACTCTTTACTATACGATAAAACTGAACTTCTTAGGTTAACAATATGCTCTACAACATGCCCCCACCTTATCTTTCTTAATTTAGAACACTTGCAGCCTATCTTTCAGGCAATGGGAACTAGCCATTCTGAAAATGCACTCTATGACAAACATTTACAATTTGGTGCATTTTTTTCTTGCCATTTGGAATATGATAATTTCCCATACATTTTGCTTATTAAAATCTTATTTATGCTTTTTGTGTGCCCCTGTGTTAGCCTTTAAAATCTTATTTAAAAATCTTATATTTATTTATAAAATCTTATTTATTTATTCCAAAACTATCTCAAATTCATCTATCATATAAGTAATCCATATTTTTCTTACAAATAATTTGTCTGATTTCTCTGTCTCCACAACATACTGTTGCTTGCTTATAGTACTTGTCCATTATTCATATGACATGGCTTTGAGTTTTCCTTTATTGAAAAGGAGAAAGAGTCTACAACAGAGGGTTTTTGGTAAAATATCATCATGTAAATATTTGGAAGATAGGAGATCTGAATTGGAAGACATGATAGAGGATATCAGTTACAGAAAAGAACAGCTTGGATTTGTAAATTAAGGATGCAGTGTCCTTTCTTCATTCTTCATAAAGTAGAGTGGTTTTGGAATAGAGGGACATTTCAATTACATCTCAGAAAAGGGAATAAGGCCAGAGATAATTGGAAATTGACCAGTGAAGCTGAATACTTAGAAAATTGTGTGCAAAAATGTAGACTTGAGAGATTATTTGGAAGTGTATGCTAGTACTTTGCAGTATGCTTACATAAAAGGGAAGTAATCCAGTAGGGTTGACAGGATTTATATGCGAGAGAGAGTAGAGGTTCGACATATAAAATGAAAGATAGCACTTTTTCTGATCATGCAATGGTAATAGCTGAAATTAATTTCTTAAAAGCTTGGAAATTTGGCAAAGGTAAATGGGAGATGAGCAAATTCCTATAAGTAAGAAAAAGCATTGAAAGTGATGAGGAATGGTCAAGGAGAGAGAAGCCCAGCTTTCACTTCAAGCTGTCGGAGAGGATTGGTACAGATGAAAAAATAATTTGAGGAAAGCTCTCAAGGAAAGAAATGAAGCCAAATGCTTTGAAGAGAAAAATAGATATTTTCAATTTTAGAACAAACTAATGGAGAGCAGAGAAAAGGAATAAAGAAATTAGAACAGAAATAGGGAAATCAAAGAGCAAATGACAAACGCCTGCAATAGATGAAGAGTCTGAGTGATATAGGGAAGAAGCAAAAGCAAGCAAGGCTACTGACATTTTCTCATGCGCAGGAAGGGAAGATGGTTGTCATGTGTTTGAGAGATTATAGACAGATAGGTTAAGGTGACTTGAAGTCAGTTATAAGAGTCCTTTATGGAGCTGTAATGCAGGAATGGATATAAGCTAACACAGGGGCACACAAAATCAAGCAGAAAATGAAAGAGTGACTCAGCAACAGACTTCACAGCTCAAGTGTGAGTGACTGTCATGAACAAGATGTTGAGAAAATCTGAATCTGCTTGTGGTATGGATGTGGCATAGTGGAAAATCTACATGCTCTTGGGTTAGAGATGGTTTTAGTCCCACTTCTACCACTTACCAGCTGTGCAAACTTGGGAAAATCTCTCAGCTTCCAGATCCTTGAATTTCTCATCTGTAAAGTGACTTCACATTGTTGTGAAGCTCAAATGAGACAATATTTGTGAAAATACCTTGAGCAAAATTTAGATATTATTATTCTAGGGCTTTTTTTGCATGAGCTGAGCAAATATTTGTTTGTGGTTTCCTTTCCCCCCCAGCTTTATTGAGATATAATGGACATGTAACCTTGTGTTCATTTAAAGTTTATGACACTGATTTTATATATTGATATATTACAGAATGATTATATCTGTGGGTTTCTATAGTAGATAGAATAAGAAGGAAATCACCAATATGATAAAAAAAAGAGAGTGAATGATATATGAGCAAAGAAAAACTTAGAAACTGGAAGACACTGACATTACATATATATGTGTTATATATATAAGCAGTTTTATATGTTATATATATAAGCAGTTTTATACATATACATATTTTATCACAAGTTGCCAATGGCACTTTATTTTTCTTTTCAACATCCTGTTCTACAGCTTCCCTGGCCCTTTTTCCCGGGTGCCAAAGAGCAGGACATTGGCAATGCCATTCGAAGACTGGCGAATGCCTTGAAGTTCCTCTCCTCCTCTGTAATGACTGGCTTTCTCTTTCTTACAGACATTCCATATGGGCATGACTGGTCCTGTCAGCTGGGTAGTCAATTTGAGTTCTTCATCAGAGCTGTCTCCCTTCTTGGGGGCCTAGGGCTTCCTGGGGAAGAGGATGAGCTTGGAGCCATACTCCTTCAGCCACTTTACGTTGGCCTGCAGCAATTCCGTGGACTTGTTTTGCCTTCTTGGATTCACTGAGATTCCAATGGTCCATGCCACCTTCTTGTGGAGGCCATCCACCCATAACTTCCATGCTGAAGCCCCTGCCAGCTTGCACTTTGGTGTGATACCTCACCATGGGGCACTTCAGGATGGGCTGGATGGGTCTGATGCGGGTGCTCCAGGCCATGTGGTGTGCCTTGGCTTGCAAGCCTTGAGTCTGTGGATCTTCTCTGCTGGCTGGTTGAACCATGTGGCTATGCTGCTGCCAGTCCTTGTGGAATTGGGGCTTCAGCATCATGCCATTTGGTCTGGGTGCCATGGCTGCGGCCTACAGGCCTCCTCCGAGGGAGAAAGGCCAGCAGGAAAACAATATATGTATTTTTAAAGTTTTTATTTTAATCACCTGGTGCTCACCAGGACAAGTGCAGTCCTTAATCCCCATTACCTATTTCACCTATCCCCTCCCCCGCTCCCCCCGGTAACCATTAGTTTGTTCTCCATAGCTAAGTCTGTTTCTTGGTTTCTCTCTCTCATTTCCCCTTTGCTTGTTTGTTTGGTTTCTTAAATTTCACATATGAGTCAAATCCTATGGCATTTGTCTTTCTCTGACTGACTTATTTCACTTAGCATAATATACACTCTAGCTCCATCCACGTTGTTGCACAGGGCAAGATTTCATTCTTTTTTATGGATGAATTATATATATATATCTTCTTTGTCCATTCATCTATTGATGGACACTTGGGCTGCTTCCATATCTTGGCTATTGTAAATAATGCTACCATAAATATATACCTTTGAATTAGTATTTTGTATTCTTGGGTAAATACCTAGTAGTGCAATTGCTGGATCATAGGGTCGTTCTATTTTTAACTTTTTGAGGAACCTCCATACTGTTTTCCACAGTGGCTGCACCAGTTTACATTCCCACCAACAGTACAAGAGGGTTCCTGTTTCTCCACATCCTTGCCAACACCTGTGTTTTGATTTTAGCCATTTTGGCATGTGTGAGGGGATATCTTATTGCAGTTTTAATTTGCATTTCCCTGATGATGAGTAATGTTGAGCATCTTTTCTCTGGATTACTCATTTTTAAGGTGCTGAGTTTGGTAAGTTCTTTATGTATTTTGGATATTAATCCTTTATTGGATATGTCATTTGCAAATATCTTCTCCCATTCAGTAGGTTGATTGTTTTGATTTTTGTTGATTGTTTCCTTTGCTGTGGGGTAACTTTTTATTTTGATGTAGTCTCAATAGTTTATTTTTGCTTTTGTTTCCCTTGCTTCAGGGTACCTATCTAGAAAAAAGTTGCTATGGAGAATGTCAGAGAAATTACTGCCTGTGCTCTCTTCCAGGATTTTTTATGGTTTCAGGTCTCATATTTAGGTCTTTAGTCCATTTTGAATTTATTTTTGTGTATAGTATAAGTAAAATGGTCCAGTTTCATTCTTTTGTCTATTGCTTCCAGTTTTCCAGCACTATTTGTTGGTAAGACTCTCTTTTCTCCATTGGATATTCTTTCCTGCTTTGTCAAAGATTAATTGACCATATAATTATGGGTTTATTTTTGGATTTTCTATTCTGTTCTATTGACGCGCATGTCTATTTTTGTTCCAGTATCATACTATTTTGATTACTATAGCTTTGTATTATAATTTGAAGTCCAGAACTGTGATGCCTCCAACTTTGCTTTTCTTTTTCAAGATTGCTTTGGCTATTTGGGGTCTTTAGTGGATCCATACAAATTTTAGAATTGTTTGTTCTAGCTCTGTGAAAAATGCTGTTAGTATTTTGATAAGATTGCATTAAATGTGTAGATTGCTTTGGGTAGATATTTTAGCAGTATTTGTTCTTCCAATCCACCAGCATGGAATATCTTGCCATTTCTTTGTGTCATCTTCAAATTCTTTCATCAGTGTTTTATAATTTTTAGAGTACAGGTCTTTCACCTCTTTGGTTAGGTTTATTCCTAGTATCTTATTTTTGGTGCAATTGTAAATGGGATTGTTTTCTTTTTTGTTTGTTTGTTTGTTTTTATTATGTTATGTTAATCACCATACATCATTAGTTTTTGATGTATTGTTCCATGATTCATTGTTTGCGTATAACACCCAGTGCTCCATTCAATACGTGCCCTCTTCAATACCCATCACTAGGCTAAACCATCCCCCCACCGCCCTCCCCTCTAGAATGCTCAGTTTGTTTCTCAGAGTCCATAGTCTCTCATGGTTCATCTCCCCCCCCAATACCCTCACCTTCATTTTTCCCTTCCTACTACCTTCTTCTTTTTTTTTTTTTTAACATATAATGTATTATTTGTTTCAGAGGTACAAGTCTGTGATTCAAGAGTCTTACACAATTCACAGCACTCACCATAGCACATACCCTCCCCAGTGTCTATCACCCAGCCACCCCATGCCTCCCACCCCTCACCACTCCAACAACCCTCAGTTTGTTTCCTGAGATTAAGAATTTCTCATATCAGTGAGATCATATGATACATGTCTTTCTCTGATTGACTTATTTCACTCAGCATAATACCCTCCAGTTCCATCCACGTCGTTGCAAATGGCAAGATATCATTCCTTTTGATGGCTGCATAATATTCCATTGTATATATACACCACATCTTCTTTATCCATTCATCTGTCGATGGACATCTTGGCTCTTTCCATAGTTTGGCTATTGTGGACATTGCTGCTATAAACATTGGGGTGCACGTACACCTTTGGGTCCCTACATTTGTATTTTGGGGGTAAATACCCAGTAGTGCAATTGCTCGGTCATAGAGTAGCTCTATTTTCAACTTTTTGAGGAACCTCATACTGTTTCCCAGAGTGGCTGCATGAGCTTGCATTCCCACCAACAGTGTAGGAGGGTTCCCCTTTCTCCGCATCCCTGCCAACATCTGTCATTTCCTGACTTGTTAATTTTAGGCATTCTGACTGGTGTGAGGTGGTATCTCATTGAGGTTTTCATTTGGATTTCCCTGATGCTGAGCAATGTTGAGCACTTTTTCATGTGTCTGTTGGCCTGGCCATTTAGATGTCTTCTTTGGAAAAATGTCTGTTCATGCCTTCTGCCCATTTCTTTTCTTTTTTTTTTTTTTAGGCTTTCTAAATTTTATTATGTTATGTCAGTCACCATACAATATATCATTGGTTTTTGATGTGGTGATCCACGATTCATTGTTTTCATATAACACCCAGTGCTCCATGCAGTACATGCCCTCCTTAATACCCATCACCGGGCTAACCAATCCCCCCTCCCCCCTCCCCTCTAAAACTCTGTTTGTTTCTCAGAGTCCATAGTCTCTCATGGTTCATCTCTCTCTCCAATTCCCCCCCCCCCATTTTTCCCTTCCTTCTCCTAATGTCCTCCATGCTATTGCTATGTTCCACAAATAAGTGAAACCATATGATAATTGACTTTCTCTGCTTGACTTATTTCACTTAGCATAATCTCCTCCAGTCCCATCCATGTTGATGGGAAAGTTGGGTATTCATCCTTTCTGATGGCTGAGTAAATTCCATTGTATATATGGACCACATCTTCTTTATCCATTCATCTGTTGAAGGGCATCTCGGCTCTTTCCACAATTTGGCTATTGTGGACATTGCTGCTATGAACATTGGGGTGCATATGGCCCTTCTTTTCACTACATCTGTGTCTTTGGGGTAAATACCGAGTAGTGCAATTGCTGGGTCATAGGGTAGCTCTACTTTTAAATTTTTGAGGAAACTCCACACTGTTTTCCAAAGTGGCTGTACCAATTTGCATTCCCACCAACAGTGTAAGAGGGTTCCCCTTTCTCCACAACCTCTCCAACAGTTGTTGTTTCTTTCCCTGTCCATTTTTGCCATTCTAACTGGTGTAAGGTGGTATCTCAATGTGGTTTTGATTTGGATTTCCCTGATGGCTAATGATGATGAACATTTTTTCATGTGTCTGTTAGCCATTTGTATGTCTTCTTCAGAGAAGTGTCTTTTCATATCTTCTGCCCACTTTTTGACTTGATTATTTGTTTTTTGGGTGTTGAGTTTGAGAAGTTCTTTATAGATCTTGGATACCAGCCCTTTATCTGTAGTGTCATTTGCAAATATCTTCTCCCATTCTGTGGGTTGCCTCTTTGTTTTGTTGACTGTTTCCTTGCTGTGCAGAAGATTTTTATCTTGATGAAGTCCCAAAAGTTCATTTTTGCTTTTGTTTCACTAGCTTTTGGAGATGTATCTTGAAAGAAGATGCTGTGGCCAATGTCAAAGAGGTTACTGCCTATGTTCTCCTCTAGGATTTTGATGGATTCCTGTCTCACATTGAGGTCTTTCATCCACTTTGAGTTTATCTTTGTGAATGGTGTTAGAGAATGGTCGAGTTTCATTCTTCTGCATGTGGCTGTCCAATTTTCCCAGCACCATTTATTGAAGAGACTGTCTTTTTTCCATTGCAAGTTTTTTCCTGCTTTGTCAAAGATTATTTGACCATAGAGTTGAGGGTCCATATCTGGGTTCTCTATTCTGTTCCATTGGTCTATATGTCTGTTTTTGTGCCAGTACCATGCTGTCTTGGTGATCACAGCTTTGTAATAGAGCTTGAAATCGGGCAACGTGATGCCTCCAGCTTTGTTTTTCTTCTTCAACATTTCCTTGGCGATTCGGGGTCTTTTCTGATTCCATACAAATTTTAGGATTGTTTGTTCCAGCACTTTGAAAAATGTCATTGGAATTTTGATCGGGATGGCATTGAAGGTATAGATTGCTCTGGGTAGCATAGACATTTTAACAATGTTTATTCTTCCGATCCATGAGCATGGAATATTTTTCCATCTTTTTGTATCTTCTTCAATTTCTTTCATGAGTGTTTTGTAGTTCCTAGAGTATAGATCCTTTACCTCTTTGGTTAGGTTTATTCCGAGGTATCTTATGGTTTTTGGTGCTATAGTAAATGGAATCGTTTCTCTAATTTCTCTTTCTACAGTTGCGTTGTTAGTGTATAAGAAAGCAACTGATTTCTGTGCATTGATTTTGTATTCTGCCACATTACGGAATTGCTAGATGAGTTCTAGTAACTTGGGGGTGGAGTCTTTTGGGTTTTCCACATAAAGTATCATGTCGTCTGCGAAAAGAGAGAGTTTGACTTCTTCTTTGCCAATTTGAATACTTTTATTTCTTTTTGTTCTCTGATTGCTGTTGCTAGGACTTCTAGTACTATGTTGAACAATAGTGGAGAGAGTGGGCATCCTTGACATGTTCCTGATCTTAAGGGAAAGGCTCTCAGCTTTTCCCCATTGAGGATGATATTCGCTGTGGGTTTTTCAGAGATGGATTTTATGAACTTGAGGAATGTTCCCTCTATCCCTATACTCTGAAGAGTTTTAATCAGGAAAGGATGTTGTATTTTGTCAAATGCTTTTTCTGCATCAATTGAGAGGACGATATGTATGGTTCTTCTCCCTCCTCTTATTAATGTGTTCTATCACACTGATTGATTTGCGAATGTTGAACCACCCTTGCATCCCGGGGATAAATCCCACTTGGTCATGGTGGATGATCCTTTTAATGTATTGTTGGATCTTATTAGCTAGGATTGTGTTGAGGATTTTGCAATCCATATTCATCAGGGATATCAGTCTGAATTCTCCTTTTTGATGGGTTCTTTGCCTGGTTTGGGGATTAAGGTAATGCTGGCCTCATAGAATGGGTTTGGAAGCTTTCCTTCTGTTTCTATTTTTTGAAACAGCTTCAGGAGAATAGGTATTATTTCTTCTTTGAATGGTTGGTAGAATTCCCCAGGGAATCCATCAGGCCCTGGACTCTTGTTTTTTGGGAGGTTTTTGATCACTTCTTCAATCTCGTTACTGGTTATTGGCCTATTCAGGTTGTCAATTTCTTCCTGTTTCAGTCTTGGCAGCTTATAGGTTTCCAGGAAGGCCTCCATTTCATCCAGATTGCTCAGTTTATTGGCATATAGTTGTTGATAATAATTTCTAAAAATTGTTTCTATTTCCTTGGTGTTAGTCGTGATCTCTCCCCTTTCATTCATAATTTTATTAATTTGTGTCCTTTCTCTTTTCTTTTGGATAAGTCTGGCCAGTGGTTTATCGATCTTATTAATTTTTTCAAGGAACCAACATCTAGTTTCGTTGATCTGATCTACTGTGTTTCTGGTTTCTAATTCATTGATTTCTGCTCTAATTTTAATTATTTCTCTTCTAATGCATGGCTTAGGCATTGTTTGTTGCTTTTTCTCTAGTTCTTTAAGGTGTAGAGTTAGCTGGTGAATTCGGGATTTTTCTATTTTTTTGAGTGAGGCTTGGATGGCTATGTATTTCCCCCTTAGGACTGCCTTTGCAGTATCCCATAGGTTTTGGACCGATGTGTTTTCGTTCTCATTGATTTTCATGAATTGCTTAAGTTCTTCTTTGATTTCCTGGTTGACCCAAACATTCTTGAGCAGAGTGGTCTTTAGCTTCCAAGTGTTTGAATTTCTGCCAAATTTTTTCTTGTGATTGAGTTCCAGTTTTAGAGCATTGTGGTCTGAGAATATGTAGGGAATAAGCTCAATCTTTTGGTATCGGTTGAGACCTGATTTGTGACCCAGTATATGGTCTATTCTGGAGAAAGTTCCATGTGCGCTTGAGAAGAATGAGTATTCTTTTGTTTTAGGGTGGAATGTTCTGTAAATATCTATGAGGTCCATCTGGTCCAATGTATCATTCAAAGCTCTTGTTTCCTTGTTGATTTTCTGCTTAGATGATCTGTCCATTGCTGAGAGTGGAGTATTGAGGTCTCCTACAATTAACGTATGGTTATCAATATGACTCTTTATTTTGTTTAACAGTTGGCTTATGTAGATGGCTGCTCCTATGTTGGGGGCATAGATATTTACAATTGTTAGATCTTCTTGTTGGATAGACCCTTTAAGAATGATATAGTGTCTTTCTGTGTCTCTAATTACAGACTTTAGTTTAAAATCTAATTTGTCTGATATAAGAATTGCTACCCCAGCTTTCTTTTGAGTTCCGCTGGTATGGAGGATGGATCTCCATCCCTCCACTTTCAGTCTGGATGTATCTTTAGGTTCAAAATGAGTCTCTTGTAGACAGCATATGGATGGGTCCTGTCTTTTTATCCAATCTGCAACCTTGTGCCATTTTATGGGAGCGTTTAGGCCATTCATGTTAAGAGTGATTATTGAAAGATATGAATTAATTGTCATCATGTTGCCTGTGAAGACATTGTTTTTATAGATTGTCCCTATAAATTTCTGTTGTATATCACTCTTGGGGTCTTTCTCCTTTTATAGAACCCCCCTTAATATTTCTTGCAGGGCTGGCTTAGTGGTCACATATTCTTTCAGTTTCTGCCGGTCGTGGAAGCTCTGCATCTCTCCATCCATTCTAAATGAAAGCCTTGCCAGATAAAGTATTCTTGGCTGCATGTTCTTCTCGTTTAGTACCCTGAATATGTCTTGCCAGGCCTTTCTGGCTTGCCAGGTCTCTGTGGATAGGTCTGATGTTATTCTGATGTTCCTCCCTCTGTACGTAAGCAATCTGTTCCCCCTAACTGCCCTTAAGATGGTTTCCTTGGTTCTAAGATTTGCAAGTTTTACTCTTACATGCCGGGGTGTTGGCCTGTTTTCCTTGATCTTAGGAGGGGTCCTCTCTGCCTCTAGGACACGAATGTTTGTTTCATTCCCCAGATTAGGGAAGTTCTCAGCTAGGATTTGCTCAAATACATCTTCTAGTCCTCTCTCTCTCTCCCCTCCGGGATTCCAATCATTCTGACATTGGAACACTTCATGGTGTCACTTATTTCTCTGATTCTATTTTCATGGATTCTGAGTTGTTTTTCTCTGGCCTCCTCTTTTCCCTTTTTATCTATTATATTGTCTTCCAGGTCGCTTATTTGCTCTTCTGCCTCACTTACCCTAGCTGTTAGATTATCTAGATTGGATTGAATCTCATTGATAGCATTTTTAAGTTCTGCCAATTCACCTTTTATTTCTGCCCTTAGAGACTCTATGTTGCCATTAATTGATTTCTCCACTCTAGCCATTGTCTTCACAGTTGCTAGCCTGAATTCCATCTCCGACATCTTGGTTATATCTGCATCCATTTGTAAATCTGCAGCATAAGTCATAATCTCTGAGTCTTTTCTATTTTGGGGGCTCCTCCTCCTAGTCATTCTGTTGATGGGTGTTTGAGGGAATGTATAGAGTCGAAATTATTGACCAGAACCCAAGCAAGATGCACCTGTTTTCTTGGGACCTTAGGGTTGCTGACCTCTTGTTTTCCCAGCCTGTCTTCTGCAGGAGGGGCCTGCTGCACTGTTACTCAGGCAACCCTGTTTGGGCGGAGTTGCCCTGCCCCCCTGTGGCGGGGGATGGGCTCAGCGGGAATCAGTCTTTGGGGCTTTTGTTCTCTGGCGGCTTTCCCTGGCGGCTTTCCGCGTCTCTTCTGCGAGTCAGAGCAGAAGAGACCGTTTCCAACCCTCTGCCTTAGAGCAGAGAGACCTCAGTCTGTTCTTCAGTGAGCTCTCCAGGCCACACCATCTCCGTTTCTGTCCGTGCTGCTATAACTGCAGCGTCCTGGGTTGTGCGCCCCTCCGCAGCGCTCCCAGTCCTGCCTCCAGGTCGGGGCACGTCTCTGCCCTTTGTGCTTCTAAAACCGCCAGCTGCTCCCAGTTCGCGCGCGCGACCCCGCTGCTCCGGGTTTCCGGCCCGGGGGCTGCCCTAAAGTCCTTTCCCCGCCGCTACCGGTCTGTGAGTCTGTGCCCCAACGGCAGCACGCGAGGCTGTCGCTCACCGGCGGTGTAAGATCCCCATGGCCAGGCACCCTCCCGCTGCCGTTTATCCTCCGATATCTGCCCGCGGAATCTCAGCTCCCCGCTTCGTACCTCGGAACCAACCACCTGCGATATTCTCTTTGAAGAGATCCAGATCTTCTTACATCTCAGGCTGGTTTCGTGGGTGCTCAGAGTGGTCTGGTAGATATCCAGCTCAATTCCAGGGACCAGTTGAAATAGGGTCCCCTACTCCTCTGCCATCTTTCCCCTTCTGCCCATTTCTTAATTGGATCATTTGTTCTTTGGGTGTTGAGTTTGATAAGTTCTTTATAGATTTTGGATACTAGCCCTTTATCTGATATGTCATTTGCAAATATCTTCTCCCATTCTGTCGGCTGTCTTTTGAGTTTGTTGACTGCTTCGTTTGCTGTGCAAAAGCTTTTTATCTTGATGAAGTCCCAATAGTTCATTTTTGCCCTTGCTTCCCTTGCCTTTGGCTTTGTTTCTAGGAAGAAGTTGCTGCGGCTGAGGTCGAAGAGGTTGCTGCCTGTGTTCTCCTTTAGGATTTTGATGGACTCCTGTCTCACATTTAGGTATTTCAACCATTTTGAGTCTATTTTTGTGTGTGGTGTAGGGAAATGGTCCAGGTTCCTTCTTCTGCATGTCGCTGTATAATTTTCCCAACACCATTTGTTGAAGAGACTGTCTTTTTTCCATTGGACATTCTTTCCTGCTTTGTTGAAGATTAGTTGACCATAGAGTTGAGGGTCCATTTCTGGGCTATTCTGTTCCATTGATCTATGTGTCTGTTTTTGTGCCAGTACCATACTTCTTGATGATTACAGCTTTGTAATAGAGCTTGAAGTCCGGAATTGTGATGCCACCAGCTCTGCTTTTCGTTTTCAACATTCCTCTGGCTATTCGGGGTCTTTTCTCATTCCATACATTTCTTTGAAAAAAGTTGATGGTATTTTGATAGGGATTGCATTAAATGTGTAGATTGCTCTAGGTAGCATTGACCTCTTCACAATATTTTTTCTTCCAATCCATGAGCATGGAACATTTTTCCATTTCTTTGTGTCTTCCTCAATTTCTTTCATGAGTATTTTATAGTTTTCTAAGTACAGATTCTTTGCCTCTTTGGTTAGATTTATTCCTATGTATCTTATGGTTTTGGGTGCAATTGTAAATGGGATCGACTCCTTCATTTCTCTTTCTTCTGTCTTGTTGTTGGTGTATAGAAATGCCACTGATTTCTGTGCATTGATTTTATATCCTGCCACTTTACTGAATTCCTGTATGAGTTTTACCAGTTTTGGGGTGGAGTGTTTTGGGTTTTCCACATAAAGTATCATATCATCTGCAAAGTGTGAGAGTTTGACTCCTTCTTTGCCGATTCAAATGCCTTTTATTTTTTTGTTGTCTGATTGCTGAGGCTAGGACTTCTAGTACGGTGTTGAATAACAATAGCAGATAGTGGACATCTCTGCCATGTTCCTGACCTTAGGGGGAAAGCTCTCATTTTTTCCCCATTGGGAATGATATTTGCTGTGGGTTTTTCATAGTTGGCTTTTATGATATTGAGGTATGTACCCTCTATCCCTATACTCTGAAGAGTTTTGATGAAGAAAGGATGCTGTACTTTGTCAAATGCTTTTTCTGCATCTATTAAGAGGATCATATGATTCTTGTTCTTTCCTTTATTAATGTAGGGTATCACATTGATCGATTTGCAGATGTTGAACCAACCTTGCAGCCCAGGAATAAATCCCACTTGGTCGTGGTGAATAATCCTTTTAATGTACTGTTGGATCCTATTGGCTAGTATTTTGGTGAGAATTTTTGCATCCATGTTGGTCAGGGATATTGGTCTGTAATTCTCCTTTTTGATAGGGTCTTTGTCTGGTTTTGGGATCAAGGTAATGGTGGCCTCATAAAATGAGTTTGGAAGTTTTCCTTCCATTTCTATTTTTTTGGAACAGTTTCAGAAGAATAGGTATTAATTCTTTAAATGTCTGGTAGAATTCCCCTGGGAAGCCATCTGGCCCTGGGCTCTTCTTTTTTGGGAGATTTTTGATTACTGCTTCAATTTCCTTGGTGGTTATAGGTATGTTCAGGTTTTCTATTTCCTCCTGGTTCAGTTTTGGTAGTTGATACATCTCTAGGAATGCATCCATTTCTTCCAGATTATCTAATTTGCTGGCATATAGTTGCTCATAATATGTTCTTATAATTGTTTGTATTTCTTTGGTGTTGGTTGTGATCTCTCCTCTTTCATTCATTTTATTTATTTGGGTCCTTTCTCTTTTCTTTTTGATAAGTCTGGCCAGGGCTTTATCAATCTTATTAATTCTTTCAAAGAACCAGCTCCTAGTTTTGTTGATCTGTTCTGCTGTTCTTTTGGTTTCTATTTCATTGGTTTCTGCTCTGATCTTTATTATTTCTCTTCTCCTGCTGCGTTTAAGCTTTATTTGCTGTTCTTTCTCCAACTCCTTTAGGTGTAGGGTTAGGTTGTATATTTTAGACCTTTCTTGTTTCTTGAGAAAGGCTTGTATTGCTATATACTTTACTCTTAGGACTGCCTTTGCTGTATCTCATATATTTTGAATAGTTGTGTTCTCATTTTCATTTGTTTCCATGAATTTTTAAAATTCTTCTTTAATTTCCCAGTTGACCCATTCATTCTTTAGTAGGATGCTCTTTAGCCTCCATGTATTTGAGTTCTTTCCAACTTTCCTCTTGTGATTGAGTTCTAGTTTCAAAGCATTGTGGTCTGAAAATATGCAGGGAATGATCCCAATCTTTTGGTACCAGTTGAGACCTGATTTGTGACCCAGGATGTGATCTATTTTGGAGAATGTTCCATGTGTACTAGAGAAGAATGTGTATTCTGTTGCTTTGGGATGGAATGTTCTGAATATATCTGTGAAGTCCATTTGGTCCAGTGTGTCATTTAAAGCCTTTATTTCCTTGTTGATCTTTTGCTTAGATGATCTGTCCATTTCAGTGAGGGGAGTGTTAAAGTCCCCCACTATTATTGTATTGTCGTCGATGTGTTTTTTTGCTTTTGTTATTAATTGGCTTATATAATTGGCTGCTCCCATGTTAGGGGCATAGATATTTACAATTGTTAGATCTTCTTGTGGGATAGCTTTACATATGATATAGTGTCTTTCCTCATTTCTTATTATAGTTTTTGGTTTAAAATCTAATTTGTCTGGTATAAGGATTGCCACCCCAGCTTTCTTTTGATGTCCATTAGCATGGTAAATCGTTTTCCACTCCCTCACTTTCAATCTGGAGGTGTCTTTGGGTCTAAAATGCGTGTCTTGCAGACAGCATATCGATGGGTTTTGTTTTTTTATCCAATCTGATAGCCTGTGTCTTTTGATTGGGGCATTTAGCCCATTTACATTCAGGGTAACTATTGAAAGATATGAATTTAGTGCCATTGTATTGCCTGTAAGGTGACTGTTACTGTATATTGTCTGTGTTCCTTTCTGGTCTATGTTACTTTTAGGCTCTGACTTTGCTTAGAGGACCCCTTTCAGTATTTCTTGTAGGGCTGGTTTTGTGTTTGCAAATTCCTTAAGTTTTTGTTTGTCGTGGAAGCTTTTTATCTCTCCTTCTATTTTCAGTGATAGCCTAGCTGGATATAGTATTCTTGGCTGCATATTTTTCTCATTTAGTGCTCTGAATATATCATGCCAGTCCTTTCTGGCCTGCCAGGTCTCTGTGGATAGGTCTGTTGCCAATCTAATATTTCTACCATTGTAGGTTACAGATCTCTTGTCCGGAGCTGCTTTCAGGATTTTCTCTTTGTCTCTGAGACTCGGAAGTTTTACTATTAGATGTCAGGGTGTTGACTTATTTTTATTGATTTTGAGGGGGTTCTCTGTGCCTCCTGGATTTTGTTGCCTGTTTCCTTCCCCAGACTAAGGAAGTTCTCTGTTACAATTTGCTCCAATATACCCTTCTGCCCCCCTCTCTCTTTCTTCTTCTTCTGGGATCCCAATTATTCTAATATTGTTTCGTCTTATGGTATCACTTATCTCTCAAATTCTGCCCTCGTGATCCAGTAGTTGTTTATCTCTCTTTTTCTTAGCTTCTTTATTTTCCATCATTTGGTCTTTTATATCACTAATTCTCTCTTCTGCCTCATTTATCCTAGCCGTTAGAGCCTCCCTTTTTGATTGCACCTCATTAATAGCTTTTTTGATTTCGACTTGGTTAGATTTTAGTTCTTTTCTTTCTCCAGACAGGTTTTCTCTAATATCTTCCACACTCTTTTTAAGCCCAGGTAGTATCTTTATAATCATCATTCTGAACTCTAGTTCCAACATCTTACTAACGTCCATATTGATTGGTCCCTGGCAGTTGGTACTGCCTCTTGTTCTTTTTTTTGAGGTGTTTTTTTCCAACTTGTCATTTTGTCCAGAGGAGAATAGATGAATGAGAGAGCAAAATGCTAACAGGGTAAAAACGACCCCAGAAAAATGTACACTAAACAAATTAGAAGAGACCTGAAACTGGGGGAAAAGAAAGGGAAAGAAAGAAAAAAGAAAAAGAAAAAGATAAAAAAAAAGAATATGATCAAATATGATCAGGGTGGTGCATAGATCAGTGCCACATACTAGATTTTGGGTGTATTTTGGTCTGTTAGAAGAAACTGCCTCCCAAAATTTTAAAGAAAGAAAAGCTTATATATGTACAAAAATAAGGGAAAATATGATGAAGGGATGGAATATGATTGTAAAGATGAAAATTATAAAAGATTTTTTAAAAGGAATTGATAAAATAAGAAGTTGGCTGAAACAAGAAGGAAGAGAAATTAAAAAAAAAAGGGAGAGGATGTGATCAGGCAGGAGACTAGAGCAAAGCCATACACTAGAGATTTAGGGTATATTTTGGTCTGTTAGAAGACACTGTATCCCAAAATTTTAAAGAGAGAACAACTTATATATATATACCAAAAATAAGGTTAACTACTAGGAAGGGATAGAATATGACTCTAAAAATGAAAAATAAAAACGGTTTTTAAAGAAGGGATTGATAAGATGTTAGTTGAAAAAGGGAAAAAGAAAAATTCAAAAAAAAAAGAAAAAGAAAAAAAGAAAATTAAAAAAATTAACTTCGAAAGACTAAAGAATCATGGTAAAAAAGCCATGGATTCTATGTGCAGTATTCCGCTAGCGCTGGAGTTCTGCCGTTCTCATTGATCGGTAAACTTGGTCTTGGCTGGCTGTTCTCGCTGATCTTCTGGGGGAGGGGCCTGTTGCCGTGGTTCCCAAATGTCTCTGCCGGAGGCAGAATTGCCCCGCCCTTGCCCGGTCTGGGCTAAGTAATCTGCTCGGGTTTGCTCTCGGGAGCTTTTGTTCCCTGCAAGCTTTCCGTACAGCTTTGGAGGACGAGAGTGAAAATGGCGGCCTCCCAATCTCCGCCCCGGAGGAGCCGAGAACTCGGCCCCGCTCCTCAGTGTGCCCCCAGAGAAAAGCCGCCTGTCACTCCCGTGTCCCCGGTCTCCGGCCACACTCCGTGCTCACCCGGCCTGTGACCGCGCGTTTCTATCTCTGGCACCCGACCCCGTGTGGAGTCTCCCAACCCAGCAGACCCCTGCGGTGCGCTCCCGTGCCGCTCCTCCCAGGGGAAGAAGGTGAGTCTCCCCGGATCTGCCGCTTGTTGGGTCCCTGCTGGAGGAGCAGTGGCCCGACTGTGCCGCGGATCACGGTTTATGGCAACCCCGAGCTGAGAGCCTGCGCCTCGGCTCCGTCTCTGCAGCTGGCTTCCCCGCTCCCATACCTGGGAGCTCTGCCACACTCAGGCACCCCCGGTCTTTCTGTGACCCCGAGGGTCCTGAGACCACACTGTCCCATGAGGGTTCCACCCCCTGCTTAGCCACTAGAGCGACGTCCCTCAGCGTAGCCGACTTCTATAAGTTCCGATTTTGTGCTCCGGGGCTCTATCACTTGCAGGAAGCGGCCGACGGAGGCCCCCTCCCCCGCCGTCTATCCTCCCGAATATCGCCTCGGATTCACTTCTCCGCACGTCCTACCTTCCAGAAAGTGGTTGCTTTTCTGTTCAGAGAGTTGCTGCTGTTCTTTTCTTCGATCTCCTGTTGAGTTTGTAGGTGTTCAGAATGGTTTGATCCCTATCCAGCTGAATTCCTGGGACCAGACGAAATCCAGGTCTCCTACTCCTCCGCCATCTTTGGGATTGTTTTCTTAATTTCTCTTTCTGTGGCTTCATTATTGGTGTATAGAAATGCAACAGATTTCTGTAGAATGATTTTGTATCCTGTGAGTTTGCTGAATTTGTTTATCAGTTCTAGCAGTTTTTTGGTGGAGTCTTTCAGGTTTTCTATATATAGTATTATGTCATCTGCAAATGGTGAAAATTTTACTTCTTCCTTGCTGATGCCTTTTATTTCTTTTCTTTTCTTTTCTTTTTAGAGAGAAAGAGCATGTGTGTGTGGAGTGGAGGAGGGGCAGAGGGAGAGAGAGAGAATCCTAAGCAGCCTCCACACCCAGCACAGAGCCCAACATGGGGCTTGATCCTACAGTCCTGAGACCATGACCTGAGCCAACTTCAAGAGTCAGTGCTCAAGCAATTGAGCCACCCAGTCGCCCCTACCTTTTATTTCTTTTTGTTGTCTGATTGCTGTGGCTAGGACTTCTAGTACTATGTTGAATAACAATATTTTTAGAAAAAAATTTTAAGGCTCATAATGGTACTATTCATGATGCATGAAATGCAACAGTATGTCTAAAGGAGTAACAGTTGATGAGTGAACTTCAGAAATCATGAAAGGAACACTACATCAAAAACTAATGATGTATGGTGACTAACATAACATAATAAAATAAAATTAAAATTAAAAAAACTAATGTTGTACTCTATAGTGACTAACATAACATAATAATAAAAAAAAGAAATCATGAAAGGAGCCAGAAGACATTCATTATATTTAAATAAACATTATATTTAAATAAACAAAGTGCAATTTTACATACCACACAAAGTTATACTGGGTCAGAGAACGGGGCTGTCATACATGAATAAAACATAACTATGTGACTCTAGACCCGACTCTCTCCATATCTCTATGTGCTCATTGAATGTTGAAAAGAAGTGAATGATGTTCAGGATGAGATCACCCAACTTTTGAAGCCCTTTACTATATCTGTGCTAAAGACCCTGCTTCTGAGAAAATACACATTGAATGTAAATGAAATTGCATGTAAAAATGAAAAAGGAAGGGGTACTCTAATGACCCAAGTTTCTTCCAAATCCTTATTGCTAAATCCTTAGTTCAGTTCTGCATTACGTCTCAGATTATTAATAGCCTCCCGATTGACCCTATGTCCAATCTTATACCTCTTCAATCAATATTATACTTTTGTTGTAAAAGTGAGCTTTTAAAAACACAATTCTGCACATGTTACTGATCTGCTCAAAAAATCATTAATGGTTGCCCACCACCTATAGCAAGGCTCAGCAAACTTTCTTCTGTAAAGGGCCAGATAGTAAATATTTTAGGCTTTCCAGGCTACACACAGTCTTTGTAGAATAGGCTTCTTAGTTGTTGTTTTTCTTACATTAGTTAACAATTTAAAAACCAATCTTAGCTCATGGGCTGTACAAGCCAAGAGCTGGATTTGGCCCTTTAGGCCATAGTTTGTTGACCTGTAGAGTAAATAAAGTGCTAGCTCCTTAATATAGCATAGCAGTCTCCCCATAATCTGGCTTACTGCTTTCTTCTCAAGTTTTATATATTGCCAAAACACTTCCCACACCTTCTGCTGTGGGAATTAAATTGTTGGCAGTATCTGGAAGTACACCAAGCTGGGTTTTGTACCTCTGTACTTGCTCATATTGCATCCACTAAAATTGTCCTCCTTTATCCAACTGGCAGGCTACTCCTCTCTCAAGACTCTACTAAAAGTGTCATCTCTTCTATTAAATATTTCCTGACTGCCCATTTAGAATTGGTCTCTGTAACCTGTACAAATATGGATCACAGTATCTACAGCACTTCACTGTGCTTATTTACTCCCCAACTCCAATGTGAGTCTCTCAAAGGCAGAAAACGACATACTTGGATTTGTATCTCTAACATACAATAGCCATTTAGTAAATGTTTGTTAAATGAATGGCCCCAGCCATTGTGTTAGCGAGTCATCCGACACCAGCAACAACATAAGGAGAAATGAAGAGAGATCGGCAGCCCTCTGAATTGTGCATGACCCACACACAGAAGCAAGCTATTACTTTTGTTGTCTCTAGAGAAGCTCCCTGATTCCCACTCTTACATCTTGGGGAGATGTCCCCATACACTCATCAGGACATGGTTACACAGATCCTCATGGCAGACTTTTTCTTGAAGCACTAATGCCATCTAACAGTGCCTGTGTTTTTAGAATCCATATGTGGGCTCAAAACCTATATCTTCCAATAAACATACTTTAAAAAATGTTCCTAGGGCTTTTAGTATTATTAGTGATAGAATGGTGACCTAAATAGGTGTTAGTGAGCTGCCTTTGGAATGTAGCTACTCTGTCTCAGTGGGGAAAACGTGCTCTGAGTTCCAAGCTGATGACTTATGAGTTAACTTTTGCACATAACTCATTCCTAAGTTTGGGGCTGTCTCTACTTAAAATATATCAAGCATAGGTCAGAGGAACTGGAATAGGAGTCAACCAAATTAAAAGTAAAGCCATAAAAGTGAGAGCCAAAGAGAAATATGATATAACTGTGTTTCTAAAACTAGAGAATGGGGTGGTGAGGCTCCTTGTTGTACACTCTCGAGAGGACAATGCATAAAGGAAATTGACTTTGAAAAACAAATTATAGGAGTATTTGGGAACTTTCAGAAAATTGCGATAATATCTTAGCAATTTATAAAAAATTGCTATTCAATAAATAGCAATTTATTGAATTCTTACTATGTGCCAGGAACCACTCTAAGAATTTTTTTTTCTTTTTTTATTATGTTCAGTTAGCCAGCATATAGTATATCATTAATTTTTGATGTAGCGTTCAGTGATTCATTAGTTGCATCTAACACCCAGTGCTCATCACAACACATGCCCTCCTTAATACCCATCACCCGGGGCGCCTGGGTGGCTCAGTCGTTAAGCATCTGCCTTCGGCTCAGGTCATGATCCCAGGGTACTGGGATCAAGCCCCACATCGTGCTCCCTGCCCAGTGGGTAGCCTGCTTCTCCCTCTCCTCCCCCTGCTTGTGTTCCCTCTCTCGCTGTGTCTCTCTCTGTCAAAGAAATAAATAAAATCTTAAAAAAAAGAAACTTTAAAAAATAAATAAAATAAAATTTACAAAAAAAATACCCATCACCTGGTTACCCCATCCTCCTACCCCCTCCCCTCTGTAACCCTCAGTTTGTTTCCCAGAGTCCAGAGTCTCCCATGGTTTGTCTCACTCTCTGATTTTTTCCTGTTCAGTTTTCCCTCCCTTCCCCTGTGGTCCTCCGTGCTATTCCTTATGTTCCACATATGAGTGAAACCATATGATAATTGTCTTTCTCTGCTTGACTTATTTCACTTAGCATAATCCCCTCCAGTTCCATCCATGTCGATGCAAATGGTGGGTAGTCATCCTTTCTGATGGCTGAGTAATATTCCATTGTATATATGGACCACATCTTCTTTATCCATTTATCTGTTGAAGGGCATCTTGGTTCCTTCCACAGTTTGGCTACTGTGGACATTGCTGCTATGAACATTGGGGGCATGTACCCCTTCTTTTCACTACATCTGTATCTTTGGGGTAAACACCTAGTAGTGCAATTTCTGGGTCATAGGGTAGCTCTATTTTTAATGTCTTGAGGAACCTCCATACTGTTTTCCAGAGTGGCTGTACCAGCTTGCATTCCCACCAACAGTGGCGAGGATGTGGAGAAAGGGGAACTACTCTAAGAATTTTATATAAATTATCAATTACACACACACACATACACACACACACACACACACACACACACACAATGATCAACCTTCAGAAAGTAAAGAAAGAGGTCAAGGATAGAAAATAGTGTGACCAGATATTCATCTACCCAGGAGAAGAGTGTAGGAGGAAAGAAAACTTTAGAAGCAAGACATAACTACCTTCTCAATGTGTTATGACAGAAAAATTCCAGAGTCAATCAAAGTTAAGATGAGAAAAAGAATCAACAAATTACCATAATACAAAGTGTACAATACATGTTAGCTGCCAACAATAGAAAGTGCATATAGCATCTTATTAAATGGGGAAGAAGGAGAAAAATAATCACAGTCCTGGCCATGAAGACTCTTGGGTAGAGCAGAAATGCTAAAGCTCATGAATGTGTATGAGAAGTGGGAGTAGAAATGGCCAGAGGGTCGCTAAGGCACATCATGGAAGAGAAGGCAGAGAAATAGGAGAAGGCAGAAGAATAATAATTTCAGTTTAGACATTTTTGTAAGAAATTGATGTGATGGAAATTTAATATTTGTAGAAGCAATGTTGCTTGGGAAAAGATTTATTAATATGTATAATATGCAAACTACCTTAAAATAAGAAATTATAAGTATAAACTAGAATAATTTATTTAAAAATGCTTTTTAAAGGATAAAGTGCTTTATACATACAAAAGATACTTCTTGCCATGAGATGTTATCATCTAAATATGGGAATTAAGGGGTTATTTGTCCATTGGGTTCAAATTGGGGTAGACACCTACAAAATGTGATATGAGGAGCAAATGCTCTACAATGATTGTATAACTAGTGTGCTATATATGAATTTTATCCACTTTGTGTGGCAAGAAAGATGTTTGGTCAAAAAAAACTTGCTCTTTATTCCTCAGGAAAGAACCTGTCCCTGATGGACTACTATAGCTGTAACATTCATCTTTGCCTATCTCCTACTATTATTCTCTCTCTCAACTATTTTGGGCACATTCATGGCTTTAGGTCATAATGTGACTTGACAAAATGTTAACATTTATGGTAAATTTGTTAAAGAGTGTCTAGTAGTGACCTCAGAATGTTCACCTAGATTTTTGATGTTGTTTGTTTTAAAAAACTTAAATTGAAATTTTTTTTTAAAGATTTTATTTATTTATTTGAGAGAGAGAGAATGAGAGACAGAGAGCATGAGAGGGAGGAGGGTCAGAGGGAGAAGCAGACTCCCTGCTGAGCAGGGAGCCCGATGCGGGACTTGATCCCGGGACTCCAGGATCATGACCTGAGCCAAAGGCAGTCGCTTAACCAACTGAGCCACCCAGGCGCCCAAAAACTTAAATTGAAATTTTATGGGCCAAGTTTTCATTGTTTTTCCTGCACGTTGTAAAGAGAGCCATTAGGATTTTTCGTTTTCTTTGGCTAACTTCCTAAGTGTAGCTTTTACATCCTTGTTTCTCAGGGTGTAAATGAGGGGAATTAACATGGGAGTAACAGCTCCATAAAATATTGAGAAGAATTTGTATTCTTCCTGAGATTCCTTTGACTGAAGTTTCAGGTACATGTAGATGGCTATACCATTAAATATGGTGACCACAGTTAGCTGGGGTCCACAGGTAGAGAAAGCTTTGAGCCTGGCCTGAACAGAGTGGATCCTCAGCATGATAACCACAATGTGCAAGTAGGAAATGAGGACGAAAGTGAAAGGCAGGGGCAGTGTGAATATACTGACAACCAGACCCAGACACAGACTGACAGGAGTGTCAGAGCAGACGAGCTTCAGCAGGGCCTGAATCTCAAAGGTAAAATGGTTGATGATATTCTGTCCACAATAACAAGCAGGTCTTGCAAAGATTGGTAAGACTGCTACTAAAAAGGCACTGGCCCAGGTTCCCAAGGCCAACTGTATTCAAACCTGATTATTCATAATGGTGGTGTAATGCAAGGGATTGGAGATTGCAACAAACCTGTCACAAACCATGACAGCAAGGAAGAGACATTCTGTCTTCCCTGGATAGAAGGATGTGGTCATCTGGGCATAACAGCTGGTATAGAAAATGATGAGGAAGTACCTGAAGCATTGGGCCAAGACATATGGTTCCTAGCTTGTGGAGTAACAGATACCAAGGAAGGATAAATTACTGAGGAAAAAATACATGGGGATATTAAGTTGAGAATCCCATCTCAATACAACAATAAAGCTGTTCCCAAATATTGTGTTAAGGTAGAAAAACAGCAGTCCCAAGAAGGCACTCTGGATTTGAGGCTGTTGGGAAAATTCAGTGGGCAGTCACCTCAGAGGCATTGTCTCTAGATTGCCCATTTAGTCATCTCAAGTACTGGGAAAGACAACAAAATGTAATGTCACCTATGTTAGGAAGTAAGAGGAATAGCATCTTAGTAGCCTGTTAGAGTTCATGTTCTAGACTTCTGATTAATTATTGTGTGTCATTTGTTTTACTGGGTCAGACTCAGCAGCTCAAGTATCCAAATGATGAAAATACAGGTTCTCTTTGCTTTTCTATCTTGTAGAAACTTAGAAGGTTAAGTTGTTTGGACTGTGTTAGATCCCACTACAGGTACTTAATACCTGATCAAGTAAGACAGTCATTAACATTGAGTTAAACAAAATTATTTTGCTTATAAAGGGGCATTACTAGATGATTGACTTTATTCTTGACAAAAAAAGAGGCAAATATGCTACATCTCCCCACCAAGCATGCTCATTTATAGACAGCTTTATTGAAGTCGGTTCACCAATTACAAACAATAATTTTTAACTTTAAGCTCAGTGATCCAATTGTGAATGCTTGAAATACTTACTTGCTTTTCAACTCTTTTTTTGTTTCTTCTATGTCATATTAAAACCACATATGGATGGCAAATTAGAAAGTGTGTATGTAGGTAAAGCAATCAGTCAATTCAATGGAAAAACACCACCAGACAAAATGACATGAAATAAATGAAGCGACTTGTGGATTTATGAAAATCTCACTCTTTGTTCAGTTGTTCTGACATCTGTCTTCAATGACAGAAGCATACTATGTGCAGATCCTACCATCTCCATATAATTTCAAACAAGAGCTTAAAGAATGGTGGGAAAATTTTATTAGATAAAGGATTTTATGAAGACAATGGTTACCAGAAATTCTGAAGAGAGACAAGTCAAATTTTGGAATACATGTTTCCAGAAGTGTAGAAAGAGAGAAAGAAAGAAGGAAGGAAAGAGAAGGAAAAGACAGAGCCCTGTCAGTTTTGTACAATTTCGGTAGGGAGTGAAACAGATGACCCATTGAAATCTATTCTGGCTTTAGGATTTTCTTACTTACACACAGAATCAAATCTCTCCATACTGTAATGTATTAGTGCTGCATATAATTGAGTAATTCTTCATACCCGAAAAGCCAAATGTTAAAATACAGAAAGAAAGTGAGGAAGTCAGTGGGATCTAAGCCTAAATCCTGGTTCAGCCACTAATAAGCTGAACAATCTTGAGAACGTCAGTTTCCTCATATATGAAATGGGAATATCACCTAGCCTCTTGCAGGATTGTTTCAAGAGTTAGATAAGATTATGTCTATAAAGAACCTAGCACAGTGCCTGGCACAATAATTAGCCACACAAGCTATGTTAGCTCTGTTCTCACTTTCACATCCCAGGTAGACCTTTCCTTCAGCTTGAATTTCATCCTCATAAACATGTACCAAAATGTCATTTCATCCTACCTTTCTTTGTGAGATTATCATGTTATCAGAAACAATACCATCTGAAGTTTTAGGTTTGAGTAACAACTAAAGAAAGTTTGACTGTGTAAGTCATTAAAATTTGTTCCTGTTGGTAGGCGGGAGAAGACACATAAAAAGATGAAAATTACTCACTAACTTAGGGCTGGAGGACAGCAACAGAGAAGTGCACCTCATTCATAACAGAAGCATTTTGCAGTTGGCAACACCCCCACAAATGACTAATCTCCAAGAAGAAATTTGATTCCTTCAACTGCAAGGAAAAGAAGTTTAATACAAGCAGCTGTGATAATAAATCTTCCTATCAGTTGTGGTTATAAGGCTGGAAAATCTTGAGTTAACTGTGCTGGTGAATCATGCACATTTATTTCAACTTGTTAAATATATTTTTCTTTTATTTACACAGAGATGGCTTGTAATAAGGCTACCATGAAAGGTTGGTGTCCAAAAAACAATAAAGAAATTCATTGTCTAGCATACATAATGATAATATAGTTCATGCCAGTTCATGACATGCAATTTTTCTTTGCCTGTACAAATATGAAAATGAAATTTCTTCTTGAGGTGTCCAAAATTCTGTTACTTTGTTCTCAGCCACAGAAAAATAAATTGAGATGTCCTTTCTGAATACATCTAGATATTTTTAAAATATTGGTGTTTGCCAAAAATGTATAGTGTACTTACAGACTGAAAATATTTAAATAGCATTAAAAAAAGACACAATTCAAATGCAAGAAGGAACTTTGGAAATTTGGATAATGGTGCGGTGGTTGAAGAATTCATGACCTCAATCTTGAAGAATAGTTTCCACTTTGGGGATTTAGGGGATATCCCTGCTTTGTAATTTAGTTGCCTAATACAAACATGGAGAGAGAAAACAAAGAAGGATGAGGAAGCTTCTGCTATATTTCGCTTATTAAAATAATGTTCACTTTCCTCCTAACCTGGTTAATGAGAATTTCAGTGAATGTTCCGTATAGCAATGATTCTGGTTGGTAAACATGGTGGTGTTGGGTAACCACAGCCAGTCTTCCTCAAAGACAAACTTTCTTCTGTCTGAGCAATTCTTCATTAATTTACTTTCTTTTCTGCTAGCAAATGAAATGTTCAGGTAGTGCTATATTGAGGAATTTTGGAGAACAAGATGTACATCATAGGATGATTGCATAACTTTTGTGTTCACTGGGTTCTGCAAATGATATGTTGTGTTGGTCAATCCAGTTCTCTTCCAAGTATGATTGTGGGTTCAACAGAGATTAGATGAAGTTTTATTTTTATTGTTTTTTTTTTTTAACTTAAGGGACTTTAGACCCCGTATAATAGAAGTAAGACTGAGCATACAATTTAGAGGCTGTAAGCCCCTGGATTTAGTGACCATATCTGAGTCGCCTCTGCTTTCTCTGGCATTCTACTTTGCACAGAGGAAAGTCTTGAGAAATGTTTGTTGAAATAAAAGCTCCTGATGTCACTTTGACTGAATGGATTCTCCCATTAAGGTATTTTTATATTGCATTTAATGATATTGTTTGGGGCCATCTGACCATGAATAACTTTTTTCCCTGAAATTTGTACTCGTCAATTTTTGGTACAAAAAAAATGTGTTGACTGATAGAGCAGTGCTCTGTAGAAAGACAACAGAAGAGGAGGACTTTCAGCCAGATAGTCACTTCTTATTGGGCATTTGTGGTTCACTCCTTCCATACAGGGTTGATGGTAAGGGTCTGCCTATGTGAGATACTCATTCCTCAAGAATTTTCTTTGTGATTCTATCCGAGGGACCTTCTCACCCCCAAATATTAAAAATATATTAAACTTGTGTGGAAATCCACAAAATATGAAGGAGGATTAGATGGAGAACATTTAGGAGAGCATACAAATTGGGAGAAATCGTAGTGCCATCCAGGAAATATTTCACAGAGGCCACGGTTGATGCTTCCCTAATGAAGATTACAGAACTGGCATAGAGGCAAACTACAGTAGGAATGGAAGGCTTCAGCTGTCCAGGCATCTGATGGAAGTCTCGTTCTGCTAAAAGCAGAGCATCTGATAAATTTGGGATTTGCCTTACTGACAATTTCATTTCTCAGAAGGTTAAAGAAACTTTGAGGGGAAATGATGTTATGGACTTACTTATGATAGAATGGACCAGAATCTTGGGAGAAAATAATCATATCACCTAGGAGTTCATAAAATAAAGAAATTCTATGGTTAATATTTCTAAAAGGGAAGTTGGCTGTGAGGCCATAGATCTCTTTTCTCTAAATCTTTTAATTTCAAATTTCTTAAAGTCTCTGATGATAGTTTGACCAGAAACAGAATCACAAGAGATTTAAGATGAGAATAGACTTTTTCACTTTAAGTACACAGCACAGAACATGGAAACAGCACAGACTCAGCTCTCCTGGGTGTAGACAATACTTATCTAGCAATCTCATAAGGCCTAATTGACAGCAGCTTTCTTGCCTTATAATCAGAGTCTACTAGACCCATCCCTACTGCATACTGATCTGTGCGGCCTACTCTGAAAGTTTACTAGGTAACTGAATTTTACTTATCTTGTGGATATTTTTTCTTCAGAGCTTTTTGATGTGTATATGGAAGGATTCAATCTAGGCTTCATGGTCATGCAAAATAATTCATTCACTTATCCATTCAACAAATATTTATTGGTTTCTTACTATGTGTCAGTTCTGCTCTATTTGCTGAGGATATAGCAATGAACAAAAGAGACAAGACTTCCCTTCTTATTTAACTTGTATTCTGTGGGGATGAGACAAAAAAGAAGTAACAAATGAAGTAATTCAGATAGTAATATCTGTTAAGATGAAAATGAAATGGTTATATGAAAGAGCAGTGGAACAAGATTGTTATTATAAGTGTTTGCTTTCAAAGGAGGTGATGTTTAATTGGGGGCAAAATGACACAAAGTAACTATGTGAAAATTTAGGGGAATAGAGTTTGAGAGAGAGGGAACAGTAGGTGCTAAGACTCTAAGGCAAAAACAAGTTTAGGGGTGCCTGGGTGGCTCAGTCCTTAAGCATCTGCCTTCAGCTCAGGTCATGATCCCAGGGTTCTGGGATCGAGCCCCCATCAGGCTCCAGAGCAGGGAGCTTGCTTCTCCCTCTCACTCCCCCACTTGTGTTCCCTCCTTCACTGTCTCTCTCTGTCTGTCAAATAAATAAATAAAATCTTTAAAAACAAAAAACAAAACAAAACAAAAAAACAAAAAACAAGTTTAACTGTTTGCCAGATAGAGGTGAGTGTAGTTGAAGCACAGTGTAGGGGACCAATCTTCCTGGTTTGTCCTGGGCTTTCTTGATTTTTACCACTGAAAGTTTCGTGTCCCCAGAAACTCTTTAATTCCTGTGTCAGGTTTAGGATTACCACAGAAACTCATTAATGATATCAACCTCACAGAATATTTTTCTCCAAGGTAACCATGCTGTGGTCCTTTCATGTCAATTCAGATGATTTAGTTCATTCCAAGTTCTCTCAATAACAGATCCAGATTCACTCCTGAAAATACCTAGATCTACTCCTGATTTTTGTCCCATTGTCCTCTTGAAGAGTGGTCCTTTGAACCAGACACCCTTCTGAAAGCATGGAATGACCAATGTCCATCATGGAGAAACTACAAATTGTGGCAGCATTCTTGTACTAATCTTGTACATCCTAGGATAGCCAGTTATTTTTAATAGTATTATGTTTAGCAAGGCCCCTAACCTTGATTTTTCCACACAAACTACTCTCAAACCAGTTATCTCATTTCCTCTGTGACTGTACAACTAATTTTCTTTTAACCTCAAGGCTCAGCTTTATGATTTGCTAAGCAATGCTTCATCTTGTTCAGTTTGGCTTGGAGTTCCCTTCCACTGAGGTCATTTTGGATGCTAATTCTGGTATCCAAAACTTTACCTAAGCATGTCTTACTTTCTTTGTATCGCTCAAAATTTGGCAAATTTGTCGTCTGGGTTTTTATCTAAGTCATTTGACAAAAGTGTTGAACAGAGCAGGGCCCCAGGCATGTCACTGGAGACATCCTTCCAACATAGCATTAATCCATTAATCAATATGTTAAGGGAAATTTGTTTAAGCAGGTATTAAATCTTAAAATTTCAAGCCTACTATGTTACCCATGATTTGGGATATGGCATGTAATCATGAGGCCAAAATATTGCCTAAAGATAAAGTTCTTCTCATTTGTTCTTGCAGATTACTGGCAATAAAAGGTGATAAGACTGGAAATGTGGCTGGAACAGGTAAAGGACAGTAGGTACACCTAGGAGGGAGAAAAAGTACCCTCAAAGCTGGTTCACATGGGCTTAACAATTTGGGAAGGACCAGAAGAAGAGGGGCTTGAGGAGAAATGAAGAGTTAAATGTCTTAGCCTGTTATTAAAGTTTTTTGTAATAATGCTACAGCTATAGAAAATATATAAACAAATGCGTGTGATTGTCTTCCAGTGAAACTTCAATTAAAAAACCACACAGTGCACCAGATGTGATGGCCAGGCTGTAGTTTGCCAACTTCAGCTTTAGATGATTCAGAATCACCTTTACAGAAATATCCTCATCCATGTCTATGTGAATCCAGGAACACAGCTTCCACCTACTACCCTTCTTTCTCCTCTGTTAAGTTCTCCCAATTCCGAGATTGCACACATAGGCTGGGATCCCCTTAATCTCTCTTTTGTCCTGTCTTCCTTTCAGGATTCTTTCTTTAAAAAAAAAGACTTTATTTATTTGAGGGAGAGAGAGAGAGCGAGCACAGGAGTGGGGGGAGGGACAGAGGGCAAGATTCTTTCTTTTTTTCTTTTTTTAAATTTTATTTTATTATGTTATGTTAGTCACCATACAATACATCATTTGTTTTTGATGTGGTGATCCACGATTCATTGTTTTCGTATAACACCCAGTGCTCCATGCAGTATATGCCCTCCTTAATACCCATCACCGGGCTAACCCATCCCCCCACCCCCCTCCCCTCTAAAACCCTCAGTTTGTTTCTCAGAGTGCATAGTCTCTCATGGTTCATCTCTCCCTCGATTTCCCCCCTTCATTTTTCCCTTCCTTCTCCTAATGTCCTCCGTGCTATTCCTTATGTTCCACAGATCAGTGAAACCATATGATAATTGACTTTCTCTGCTTGACTTATTTCACTTAGCATAATCTCCTCCAGTCCCATACATGTTGATGTAAAAGTTAGGTATTCATCCTTTCTGATGGCTGAGTAATATTCCATTGTATATATGGACCACATCTTTATCAGTTCATCTGTTGAAGGGCATCTCGGCTCTTTTCACAATTTGGCTATTGTGGACATTGCTGCTATGAACAATGGGGTGCATGTGGCCCTTCTTTTCACTACATCTATGTCTTTGGGGTAAATACCCAGGAGTGCAATTGCTGGGTCATAGGGTAGCTCTATTTTTATTTTTTTGAGGAACCTGCACACTGTTTTCCAAAGTGGCTGTACCAACTTGCATTCCCACCAACAGTGTAAGAGGGTTCCCCTTTCTCCACAACCTCTCCAACATTTGTTGTTTCTTTCCCTGTCCATTTTTGCCATTCTAACTGGTGTAAGGTGGTATCTCAATGTGGTTTTGATTTGAATTTCTCTGATGGCTAATGATGATGAACATTTTTTCATGTGTCTGTTAGCCATTTGTATGTCTTCTTCAGAGAAGTGTCTGTTCATCTCTTCTGCCCATTTTTTGACTTCATTATTTGTTTTTTGGGTGTTGAGTTTGAGAAGTTCTTTATAGATCTTGGATACCAGCCCTTTATCTGTAGTGTCATTTGCAAATATCTTCTCCCATTCTGTGGGTTGCCTCTTTGTTTTGTTGGCTGTTTCCTTTGCTGTGCAGAAGCTTTTTATCTTGATGAAGTCCCAAAAGTTCATTTTTGCTTTTGTTTCACTAGCTTTTGGAGATGTATCTTGAAAGAAGTTGCTGTGGCCAATGTCAAAGAGGTTACTGCCTACGTTCTCCTCTAGGATTTTGATGGATTCCTGTCTCACATTGAGGTCTTTCATCCATTTTGATTTGATCATTGTGTGTAGTGTTAGAGAATGGTCGAGTTTCATTCTTCTGCATGTGGCTGTCCAATTTTCCCAGCACCATTTATTGAAGAGACTGTCTTTTTTCCATTGCATATTTTTTCCTGCTTTGTCAAAGATTATTTGACCATAGAGTTGAGGGTCCATATCTGGGTTCTCTATTCTGTTCCATTGGTCTGTATGTCTGTTTTTGTGCCAGTACCATGCTGTCTTGGTGATCACTGCTTTGTAATAGAGCTTGAAATCGGACAACATGATGCCCCCAGCTTTGTTTCTCTTTTTCAACATTTCCTTGGCAATTCGGGGTCTTTTCTGATTCCATACAAATTTTAGGATTGTTTGTTCCAGCACTTTGAAAAATGTCATTGGAATTTTGATCGGGATGGCATTGAAGGTATAGATTGCTCTGGGTAGCATAGACATTTTAACAATGTTTATTCTTCTGATCCATGAGCATGGAATGTTTTTCCATCTTTTTGTGTCTTCTTCAATTTCTTTCATGAATGTTCTGTAGTTCCTAGGATATAGATCCTTTACCTCTTTGGTTAGGTTTATTCCGGGGTATCTTATGGTTTTTGGTGCTATTGTAAATGGAATCATTTCTCTAATTTCTCTTTCTACAGTTGCATTGTTAGTGTATAAGAAAGCAACTGATTTCTGTGCATTGATTTTGTATCCTGTCACATTACTGAATTGCTGTATGAGATCTAGTAATTTGGGGGTGGAGTCTTTTGGGTTTTCCACATAAAGTATCATGTCGTCTGCGAAAAGACAGAGTTTGACTTCTTCTTTGCCAATTTGAATACTTTTATTTCTTTTTGTTGTCTGATTGCTGTTGCTGGGACTTCTAGTACTATGTTGAACAATAGTGGCAAGAGTGGGCATCCCTGACGTGTTCCTGATCTTAAGGGAAAGGCTCTCAGCTTTTCCCCATTGAGGATGATCTTCGCTGTGGGTTTTTCAGAGATGGATTTTATGAACTTGAGGAATGTTCCCTCTATCCCTGTACTCTGAAGAGTTTTAATCAGGAAAGGATGCTGTATTTTGTCAAATGCTTTTTCTGCATCAATTGAGAGGACCATATGGTTCTTCTCTCTCCTCTTATTAATGTGTTCTATCACACTGATTAATTTGCGAATGTTGAACCACCCTTGATCACGGGGATAAATCCCACTTGGTTGTGGTGGATGATCCTTTTAAAGTATTGTTGGATCCTATTAGCTAGGATTTTGTTGAGGATTTTGGAATCCATATTCATCAGGGATATCAGTCTGAAATTCTGCTTTTTGATGGGGTCTTTGCCTAGTTTGGGGATTAAGGTAATGCTGGCCTCATAGAATGAGTCTGGAAGCTTTCCTTCTGTTTCTATTTTTTGAAACAGCTTCAGGAGAATAGGTATTATTTCTTCTTTGAATGTTCGGTAGAATTCCCCAGGAAATCCATCAGGCCCTGGACTCTTGTTTTTTGGGAGGTTTTTGATCACTTCTTCAATCTCGTTACTGGTTAGTGGCCTATTCAGGTTGTCAATTTCTTCCTGTTTCAGTCTTGGCAGCTTATAGGTTTCCAGGAAGGCATCCATTTCATCCAGATTGCTTAGTTTATTGGCATATAGGTCTTTTTTTTTTTTTTTAAAGATTTTATTTATTCATTTGACAGAGATAGATACAGCGAGAGAGGGAACACAAGCAGGGGGAGTGGGAGAGGGAGAAGCAGGCTTCCCTCAGAATGAGGAGCCTGATGCGGGGCTCGATCCCAGGACCCTGGGATCATGACCTGAGCCGAAGGCAGACGCTTAACGACTGAGCCACCCAGGCACCCCGGCATATAGGTCTTTTTTAAAGGTTTTATTTATTTGAGAGGGAGAGCGCACACACAAGGGGGAGGGTAGGGGCAGAGGGAGAAGCAGACTCCCCCCTGAGCAGGGAGCCCAACACAGGGCTCCATCCCAGGACCCTGAGATCATGACTTCAGCTGAAGTCGGACCCTTAACTTACCGAGCCACCCAGGTGCCCTGGATTATTTCTTCCAATCTTTCTCTTTTATGATCTGAAACAGGGACTGACTTTTTCTGAAATCAGTCATTTAAGAGATAGTTTAGATTTTCCGTGCCATAGGTCTCTGTGGCAACTACTCAGCTCTGCCATTGTAGCACCAAAAAGCAGCCTTAGACATGATATAAACAAATAGGCAGAGCTGGGCTCTAATAAAACTTTATCTGGGAAAACAGGTGTAGTGGGCTGCTTTTGACACACATGCTGTAGTTTGCCAACTGCTGATCTAGATGGGATGCAGATTATTCTCGAAATCATATCCTCTAGCCCGCACACCACCTTGCATTTGTTTTTTGCATTATACTAATTGGGAACTACCTGTCCCCTACAGGTCACCGCAAACAGTGGTTCCTTAGGCATCCACAGGGCTTGTGTCCTGTTTCTAACAGCACTCCTTTGTGGCACTCTATGTCCTCTGAATCCCTCACACAACTAAGGCCTAGAAACAATCTGTTGATCTCACATTCCCTAATCTCAGAGTCCTTTGAGCAGGTTGTTTTTAAGCCTGCCAGTTTTCATATCCCCTGCTCCTGGAGTGAAATTTCCACCAATTTAATTATGAGGTGATGGCAATTGGCAGGGATTAGCACCCATCATGTAAAAGTTTAGGTTCTTTTCGGTGAACCCAACTCCTACCTGGGCGCATTGACAACCATTTGCCAAAACAGTCCAATCTCCTTTTGCACCAGAGGTTATGAGCCTCCCTGGATGACTGAGGGCACTGCTGGCAATGGGCACTAGTTAAGAGCAGGTGACTGAGAGGAGAAACTAGGGAGTAGGGCACGGGGGATCCCTGCAAGATGATGAGTGCAAATGACGACTCTAGCTAAGAGAAGGAATAAACCTAGTGGGCATATTCATTGTTCATGTCCCCACTTGATTTTAGAATGACTGCTGCATTTTTAAAAAATGCACAGAATTCTTATTTCACCCAAATTTTAGATTAATTAAAACATGAAATTCGACAGAAAAAGAGACAGAAAAAGACGTACTGTATGATCTCACTTATATGTGGAACCTGAAAAGGCTGAACTCATAGACACCGAGAGTAGGAGTGGTTACCAGGAGCTGAGGGGGGAGTGGGGGAATTGGGGAGATGGTGGTCAAAGGATACAAACTTCCACTTATAAGAAGAATATGTGCTGGGGACCTAATGTACAATGTGGTGATTATAGTTAATAATAGTATGGATATATTTGAAAGTTGCTAATAGAGTAGAATCTTAAATGTTCCCACTGCAAAAAAGAAATGGTAATTAGGTGATGTGAGGGAGATGTCAGCTGATGCTATAGTGGTAATCATTTCATCAAATGCACCTTATCAAATCATCAAATTGCACACCTTAAATTTGGACAGTGTTATATGTCAGTTATATCTCAATGAAGCTGGGACAATATAAATAAATCCACATCTTCCTTAAATCTGAATTCAAAGAACAACGTAGTCTAAAAGTTCTGAGGTCAGATTTCTTGTCCTGGTTTTGCCTGAACATGCTGGACTTTAGTTTTCTCTTCTATAAAGCAAATGGACCTCACTAGACAATTACTGATTCTAATCAACATTTTCTCCAGTCAACAGAGAAAGCATGGAAGCCACAGAAGACCATAGGTAATTTAACAAGAATCACAGAGAATTCTGCTGTTTAGTTGTGACCATTAACTACATTTGGGCTCTTTTTCTGTTCCTATGCTATTTTCACAGTCATGATGTCACACTATACAAAATGTGAACTGCTTTGCCACTGAAGCATTTTTCCCATGGTACTAGACAACTGTTCAGGACTCTTCTAGCTCTATGATTTAGGGTATGTTTGGTTTCTTATGGAGAATATAAAGACTATAAAGAATCATGGTGAATAATATTTGTCTTTTTCCAATAAGCAAGACAGTATAAAGTTTTTTATGGAAACTAAATGGAACAAATGTAAAAATGAATTATTTGTAAACTTGGAATTATGAAAATCCTCTATTTACACTTGTTAGCCATTGATTGGGTTATAGCCTGAAGAACAATTCAGCATGGTGAATTGAAGAACAGATTGTGCCATTCCTTTCTCCCCAAGGAGAAGTATATGATACATAAGACTAGAAGTTAGCTTTTATGAAAATTCCTGGAGATGAACAAATATAATGTTTAGAAAACCTAGAAAACTCTTCTGATTTAAGACGTTTAGAGTCTACTTTTAGCAACTGGCAAAATAGTGAAACAATATTGCCATGTGGACTAGAATGAAGATGTCTGACTTTGAGAATGAATTATGGCAGGCTTTATGTGATAATACAACAGCATTGAGAAATCAGTAAAGTAACTTTGGAAGTTTGGACTTTGGCCAAATATTGAACAAACACCTCCTACATACAAGGTATTGGCTCTAGGCACATAGCATCTAAGGAAAACCAAAACACTCTTATTGCCTGTAGGAACTCACAGTTGAGTAATGAGATGAAGGGGAACCTTTGGACAGAACTAGCTATAAGGTGAGATGCAGAGTAGTAAGTGTCCTAGCAGACAGGTACTTGAGGTGTTATAGGAATTTCTTTCTTCTGTTGACCTGGAGCAGTGTTCCAGTGGATCATTCCAGCCCAGGAAAGAAACCCTGGGCTGAGCAGCATCACATATAAACACAGAACACATGGTAAGCTTTCCTTCCATTTAGCTGAGACCTGAAGTTAATTCCAAATGTAACTCAAGAGCAGTAGCACTTTTACTAAAATGGTGAGAGGAACACGCCCCAAGTCCAATTATTACAAAGGCCAGGGAGGGAGGCAGAATCACACCTGCCAGGGGACACCGTATCGAAGGTTCAAAGTTGCAAAGGGAAACCATTTCAAAGCCTCCAGGATTAGGTCCCAGAGGGGCAATTAGAAGGCCCTTCACATGAAAGAGTTCAGAAGTATTTACAAGAACATGCCCAAGAGAAGGAGTTTATTTCTGGACTACTGACACCGAAGTTGCTTTCCTCCTTCATTAAGTCTCTAGATCTTTGGAAACAAAACCTTTCATTACCTTCCTGGCAACTTTGACCCTAAATAGCACGGGAATCTAACATTTTCATCTACGTTTTACCAAATGCCAGGATAATAGGCCAAGCAAATCTGCAACAGTCACCTGGGTGATTCTAAATTTCTGGATGGTTGACAAAAATTGATTGAGTTTGATGTCAACATCATTACCTCAGGGTAACATACCTTGACTCCTCAGGTAGAACTCTGGTTCCTTTTCTTATGCTCACACTTATCCCTCTGTGTTTTACTTATCTGTTTGCTTGTGTATCTCCCCCACTGGGCCTAATTTTAGGAGGAGAGACACTGTGTCCTTGCTCACCATCGTTTGCACAGTATGTAGCACAGTGCCTGGAGCATTACTACACACTCAATAAATATTAGTCGAAGGGAAGAACGCTAGGACAACCTGTGCTGGGCCATCACTAAGTGGATAAGATATGCTATGATATGATAAGATAATGCCATGGGAAGGCAGTCAAGAGAGCGCTGTGCCCAGGGTCAGCCAATTCCTTGGAGATTTGCCTAAGGCGGCGGCACCAGGGCTAGAGCCGCACCGCTGTGCAAGGACTTTTTCCTGATTTCAGCTGAAGGTGCTCAGGAATGATGGGGCTGGGGAAGCCAACTTGATTGATATTCTTTCTTTTTTTCAACTTGATTGATATTCTGATATCATTTCCATACCCAAGTGAGGACCTTGGAGTTCATGTGGTACAACTTCCACATTTTAAAGATGGAGAAACTGTGGCACAGAAGGCAACAGCTGCTGTGCCTGAGGCACTAGCTGGCGGAGGAGCCTTTCACACCCATGTCTCCAGATAATCCTGTTCAGTGCTCTTCCCTCTGCAACTGGCTGCCTCTCTTAAGGCCTGAAACTCAACAGGCCAGTGTTTCATGGGCAACTCCACAAAGTAGCCATGTGACTCTAGGAGATCTCTTCCTCCTTTTCCCACCTTAGTGTCCCAGTGGGAAAATCGGCCTTATAACGTACGCCTCCTGGGGCCATGGTGAGCTAGCCTTAGAGGAAGCAGTGCTTGTAGTGTTCCTAGCGGAGTGCCTGTTTCATAACTGGTTCCCAACTCTTAAGTCCCTTCTCATCCATCTGGGCGCATGGGACCTTTCAGGACACACAGAAATGAGGAGTGTCTTCAGTGGTTGGGAAGAGTCAGCTATGCAGAGGGTCTCGGCTGCTCAGACCCATGTCATCCTTCAGGAGACACATGTGGAGCTCAACCCTGCATCCGTGTGCTCTTGCTCTGAAGAGACTCTCCTCCTCCCTCACTCCTAACATCCCTCAAGGAAACACAGCCTCAAAACATAGACTTTCCAATTTTCCTAGTAAAATGAATGAAAGAACCTTTTGGGGAATAAAGTGATCTCTTTTTAGCTCCCCTTGTTTACTTTTCCTTAAGCTCCCGAGATGGCTTACATGTTAGCTGTTAATCACACCATCTGTTCAAACAGTACTTCAGTAAATGATTCAATTCATACTTTCCTTCTAAAAGAATCTTTTTAAGGACAGTGTTTATGTCTCTGTTATCCTTCATTTGGCAACGTAGTTGAGCTATTTTAACTTTGCTATCATTGTAAACACATATTGAATCCCCCACTTCTTAACTGTAGAAAACAAGACAACTCCTCTGCTTTTGTTCCACATGACTCTTGGCTTAGAGTGAGAGGGTGCTATTTATTAGACAGAGATTCTGTATTATCTGAAAAGAAAAAAGTGAGGACAAGAAGTTCCAGCCAACGTTTTCTCTGATATCTTGAATTTAGTAAAAATTACTAGGTTCTAGCTCCATGAGACTGTTCAGGCCAAGCCCAAATGAACAGAGTGTCCTTAGCTGTTAGGAAGCACCAGCTCTGCTGAGGAGCCTAGCTGCTCAGCTGCATCTCATCTTTCAGGAGGTCAAGCTTCCCCTGGTTTAGAGAGGTACCTGGGAAGAAATGTCTGGATCTCCTCAGCATGTCCAGGCACAAAACTTGGGTGGTACCAGGCCTGGGCGGGAAGTGAAAGGGCTGGTTGCGCTTTTGGGGAAAAGGGAGGCCCTGGAGTTAGTAGGGTGAGAAGTATAGGAGAGTACAGGTGGACTTCTTATTGTTGCAAAATGTGCTATGGACCTCTGAAGGCTCTGTATCCATGTATGTGTCTAGGGAAGTTCACATAGCAGCATGGCTTTGTCCTAGTGCTGGCCCATATAGATGCCATTCTCTCCTGCTTTCTAAGACCCATAGCTACATGGAAGGAGTGCTACATTGTGCAATCATGTACACAATATAAGAGTTACATGAAGTCAGCACATATAAACTTTTGTGTGGGGACCCCAATAAAGAAGGGTTTTGTTCTTCATGCCAAGAGATAAAAGGTAGTTGACGAAGGCTCAAATAAGAAGAGATAATCTTGCTGGGTTTCTAAGGTTGGATAGTTCACTAGTTCTAAATGCACACATTTGCAGAGTCTACATCAATAGTGTGCATAGAGCTGGAAATGAATGTGTTTGTGGGAATGGTAACATATTTGTATGGTTGGATCAGCAGCAATCAGGACACCTGTGTGGGCTGGGTTCAGATCTCTGAAGGTCTTAAGTGTCACAATGAAGAGTTTAGCTTCTTGCCTTCACATAATTGGACATCACTGAGGACTCTGACACAATCTCAGAAAAATGTGTGACACCATAGTATGGAGCCTGTATTGGAGTGGGTTGCCCATGAAACCATGTCTCAAGTTGTTGCAATAGTCAAAGCAAGAAATGATGAAGGCTGAAGTTAAGGGAGAGGCAGTAGGATGAGAGACTAAGGATGGATTTGAGATTTATCACAGGAGTAGAATAGGCAGCACTTCAAGGATAATTAGAGCTTGTAGTGAGAGAGGAAGTGGATTAGAATATGTCTCTCAGGTGGATTGTGGCACCATTCAATGAGATCCAGAAAACAGGATGAAGGGGAGATTTAAGGGAAGAGGTGAAGCTCTCTGTTTTTAAATGATCTGATTTGGGTTGTCTGTAAAACTTGAGGTAGATATGGGTCCATTTTCCATGAATTCATGTGACTGGAGCTCAGAAGAGATGTCTGAGCAGTAGATAGAACTTTGGTAGTTATTACAGTAAATAATTATTGGACAGTGTTCATGAGTTTGTACTTGCTCCAACCAACATCTTCTGCTCAGCTTGTCTTGGAAAAGCCATGTTTAACCCATGCCATGATATCTCCTCTCCTCATGGTTTGGGGTGGAGAATTAAATTAATTATAAAACAATAATCACCAAATATGCAGTGAATAATAATAAATCAGTATGTAGGTAATAAAGAAATTAACAATATGGGTAGGGTTGAAAATTCCATAAATATCTTTATTCCCTACATATGTAGGGAGGTATCCTTAGTCAGACATGTTGAGTATCGAAACACTGTGGGATTTAAGAAACAAACAAGCAAAAAATGAGCAAAGGGAAAAAAAAGAGAGAGAGAGGCAAACCAAGAAATAGACTCTTGACTATAGAGAACAAACTGAGGGTTACTGGAGGGCTGGAGGGGAGGTAGGTGGCAGGATGGGTTAAATGTGTGACAGGGATTAAGAAGGGCACTTGTCATGATGAACACTGGGTGTTATATGGATGTGTTGAAGCACTATATTATACATCTGAAGCTAATATTACACTGTGTGTTAACTAGCTGGAATTTAAAAAAAACTTCAAAAAAATAAAAAATAATAAAAAAGAAACATTACAGAGCAAGGCATAGTTACCTTCAAAGGGAAATGGCAAACTGGTAGGGACAATGTATCAGAATCAGTTTTAGCTTCAAGGGACAGAAAACTTAATATTGAGCGGCTTAAACAAGATGGATGATTTTTTTGTGTCTCATATAACAGATAACTGAAGATGATAAGTCCAGAATAGCTATGGTAGTTCTACAATATTCATGGATTCATACCCCTTCCAGCTAAACGTTCTGCCCTCATTCTCACAGAGCAAGGAATGTTGTTAGAGCTCTAGATATCACAATTACATTCTACACATCAGGATGGAGGACAGGGAAAAGATGGGGGCTGATTTGCTTCTATTTAGGACTTTCTAGAAATTCCCCACAACATTTTTACTTCTACTTCATTGATAAGAATTTGGTCACCCAGACACACTTAGCTTCAAGAGAAGCTGGGAGCTATAGGTTTAAAAAATTTTTTTTATTTAAATTTTAGTTAGTTAACTTACAGTGCAATATTGGTTTCAGGAGCAGAATTCAGTGATTCATCAACAATAGCCCAACTGTGGAGAGAGCCCAAATGTCCATGGACAGATGAATGGATAAAGAAGATGTGGCATATGTATACACACACACACACACACACACACACACACACACACACACACACAAAATGAAATATTACTCACCCATCAAAAAGAATGAAATCTTGCCATTTGCAACGACGTGGATGGAGCGAGGGAGTATTATGCTAAGTGAAATAAGTCAGTCTGAGGACTATAGTTTTTTAGCTAGATATGTTGCCACCTGAATACAATTCAGTAATCTATCACCAAAGAAGATTGGGAGAATAGATAATGGTATAGATAACTAGCCATCTCTGCCACAAGACATAATACCAATTTGGCCCCATTTGGTGTAAAGAAATACTGAAAGGAAAGAATCACCTAGAAGTGCCATGGGAAGATTTCCAATCAGTCTGATAAGCAGAGCATATTTTAAGAAAGTTGTCCAGGTAAACACTTGACATCAGAGAGATCAAACATGAGTTATCAGGGATGGTCTCACAGGCACTTAGAGAAGAGTAAAGAAAAATGTGGGAACAAGTAATGTTTAGAAAGTAACCCAGTCAAGTTGTGTATACCTGAAAGGTTGATCAGTAGGTAGAAGGGCCCCAGTCACAGTATCCCATTGCAGGATAGGAGGCTAATCCATGGATTGTGGTGGGGATGATAGAGGGCATTGACTGACAAAAGCACAGCAAGGTCTGGGTCCTAAAAGGAGTGAGGTACTAAGAAGATGTCTAAGGCGGAAGCATGGGTCCAGAACTGAGACACAAGTTAAGAGTGGAATAGCAAAAAGACAGACTGGTTGTTGAGTCCCCAGGAGGGACCTTAGAAGAGTGGTTCCCAAAATTTTGGGTTTCACATACAAAGTACATTTTTTTTTTTTCCAAAGTGAACTTGCCATAGTGTTGGCAATTTTTTATTTGCTATAAGGATATATTAAAAACAAAACAACCAACTGTCCACAATTTATAAACCTTATTATTTCATTGTAAAGACTATTTTAGGTAAAAAATTAGAAAACAAATTCAAAACAAACAAAAACTCTTGTCCAAAATTCAAAATGTACAGAAGAATGGGCAATAAAAAGGCTCCTTCCTATCCCTCTTCCTTTATCACCCAGTTTCCTTCTCTGGAGACAGCCACCATTATCTGTTCTTTAGACATCCTCCCAGAGATATTCCATATATAAGTAAACAAATACGTGTGTGTATAGTATTCTATACCTACTGTTTTTACTAAAAACAATATCTTGAAAAGCATTGCATGTCAGTACATAGAGAATTTTCTAATTCTTGTTATGTCTGCATAGTAGTCCATTGTATGGATTTACCAAATTTAAGTCATTTATTAATGGAAATTTTAATTATTTCCAACCATTTACTATTCTAAACAGTGCTTCAGTGAATTGGCTTAGAACACTCTTTGAAATTGAATGAAACTAAGTCTGAAGAGCTCATTACTTTACTTTCATTTCTTTTCATTTCCACACAGACTGGTAAAAACTTTACCAGCACCAGCACGTTTTTATGTACTTGGGAAACACTTTTCTGCAGTTCTCCACATCCTTGAAGTCATTCAGGCTTGTGAAATGGGCCATTTGTTTTTGGCTGTCAGCCACCTCCTTTATGAAAAAGTGGAATCCATCCAAAAAGGTGGTCTAGGTCACCAAGCAAGGTCTGAGTTTCTGTTTCCAACTGCTTGTTATAGTGTTTTCCCTGTGTTGAAGTATTTTGCCTATCTGGTTTTTCCTATTGTCATTTGCAACCAGCCACTCCCATAACATGAAGAGATTTGATATGGCTAGACATGGGATAATTAAAGATGCCAGATGTAGCAACAAAAGGACAAGACTCTGAATACTACTCAGGCATTTGGGTGGATTTGGCACAGGGAGAAAATGTCATGCTCTGGTGTTGGGATATATTAGGCATTTTTTTTGTACATCCTGGCTTCACTTATACATTATTCTAGCTGTCACTATGGTGATCAGCTATGTGGGCTCCAACATACTTCATGCAGATGCAACCAGACAATACCTTACCTCATGCCTTCATTGTATGCCTCTTAACTCCTGAGCTGGGATTTACTAGTGAACACTACTGTGAGACCATCTCTGGTGTACATATATATGTACAACCTGGAAGCACGAAAGACTGGGTGGATGGGTGAATCCTTATCCATTGGGAGATAGGAGATGGTGACTAAATTCATCCCCCTGGAGGCAGTGCCGAATAGTGGTTAAGGGTCATGGAATCATGCAGTTTGAGCTCAAATCCTGGTTCCACCATTTATATGCTGTGTGACCATGGGCAAGTTGCTTAACCTCTCTGGGCCTCAGTTTCTTCATTGGCTAGCGTGGAGAAGAATAGTACCTACCTGAGAGGGTTGGTGTGTGGATTCCACGAGATCACATTTTTAAGGCATTAAGCATAGAGAAGGGCGTGGAGTACTTAGAGAAAGTTGGTTAATAATGATCTATTCACCACATCACTGTCTCCCAATTTGCCCTCAGAAATTTGGAAAAAAAATTCATCCCTCTGTTTCCACCCATGAATGGGATGGAGTTTATACAACTTCTTAAACAATTCAATTGGATTAAGCAAAGAGTCTCACTTAGTTGAGGTCAGCTCAATAACACATCCTTGAATTGGCTTTCCCTGCTTTCTTGATTCATTATCCATGTCCCTCTTTCTTACTCTCTGAAATTGTACTCCCAATATAACATCTGCCCCTAATTACTCTGCCTCAAATCTAGGTTATGATATGAGAAAAGACCTTATAGGCAGACAATCATCACTCAGGAATTTTGACAGCAGAAAGGTGTACTCCAGGGGCGCCTGGGTCTCAGTCAGTTAAGCATCTGCCTTTAGATCATGCCATGATCCCAGGGTCCTGGGATTGAGCCCCATGTTGGGCTCCCTGCTCAGTGGGGAGCCTGCTTCTCCCTCTCCCTCTGCAGCATCCCCTGCTTGTGCTCTCTCTTCTTAAAAAAAAAAAAGAAGAAGAAGAAGAATGGTGTACTCCAGGTCAGGTAGGGTTCTAGTCTCTGGAAGGAGGAACATTGCTTGCAAAAGTAAAGCTGCTCCTGAGTCCTAGAAAGCCTAGACTACTAGACCGCTGACCATGGCCCAAAGAACTAACTGGAAAAAGGTGATGGAAGTTAACTGGGATACAGGGTCAAATATGGAATAGAAGTTGATTGTTCTGATATTGAATCACAAACATATTTAGAGTTTACTATATACTCCTTACCTAAGTTCAAGATTGAAATTAGGGTGGGGCTCAATATGTAGACAGGTAGGCAAGGTAATCCCTGCTGTTTGGAAAGAAGTATTTCACAGACCAAAGACTGGGAATGACATAGAAATTGACAAGAAAGGCAGCATTCCTATGTTTGATGACCTCCTGGTAGATGGGATGAAACAAGTAATATACTCCTCATGCAGACCCCATGTTTCTTGGTTTAGCATTTCACTTTATGACCCATATGAATTTCTTCACCTGTTTGATTAGAATACTTGAACATGCCACCAAAATGAATGGCAATCAGGTTGCATTACAACTTACTTTAAGGCACAGTCTTAGATGTACCATGGAAACTACACTGGATTTATAGTCAAGACAACTGAGTGTAAGTTGTGCCCTTTAGTAAATCATTTAACTTCTCTGAATCTCTTTTCTGTTCTGAAAGTGGGGCTAATATTTGCCTTATCTATCTCATAGGTTTGCTGTGAGTATAAAATATGATAATATATGTGAAAATAATGTATAAATTGCTAAGTGCTATATAAATGTTAGCTACTATTACAAGAAAATATCTTTAGTACTGAGGGGAATAGAGCTCCTTATATTATTTGCCTTAAGTTTTGCATATGATACAAATGCAATAATGTTGGTTTCACGGTGGACAAATTTCATATATTTATGATGTTAGGTTACTGGGCCACTGCTTTGTCCTTTCCAGCCTGCTGCCAAAAATATGGCTTTCAAGCCCCTGTCTATGCAGCAAATTCCTCATTAGCCTCTGGGGAAGTCCCAGTTTAGATGTCATTTTGTGAACAAGATCATTAAGGATAAAGAAAAGCATCACTGAATCATTGGCATGTAAGCTATAGAGTCCTGAATGATCCAAGGCAGAAATCTGTTCTCTGTGGAAAACTTTATTCTTTATTCTCAATGTTATAGCAAAGCATAAGAATTATAAAATAAAATGTCTAAATGTTTAAGGACTTCTGTGTGATTCTATGTATGTAAATTTTTCTCTCCCCTCATCCTTATTAAACTGTTACCTGATATCCACGCTATCATATCAGTGTCTTCTAGATGGGATTGCATACACTCCTGATACTCAAAGGTGTGGTCTACATACTGGTAACATTTGAATCACCTGGAAGCTTGCCAGAAATCTAGAAATCCAGAATTTCAGATTATAACCCTGACCTATTGAATCAGAATTTGCATTTCATCAAGATTCCCCATGTAATTCACAAAGTTTGAAAACCAGGGGTCTACGCCAACCTGCCCTCTTAAGTCAGCCCACTTCAATCTTCTTAACCCCTTAGGTTTTATTCCTGTGCTTCACTCTGCTTTGATCTGGGATCCTTACAGCAATCCCTGACCATAGCCCTCTGGACAACTCTTTCCTTTTAGTATATGTGTGCCCCCCACGTGTCTGAAATTCTATTTTTCCTAATGTATGTTGATTTACCAACCAACTTGGTGTCCCCGTTGCTTTCAACATATAAATATATACTGTATATATTGCAGCTCTACCTCTTTAGAACACAATCTCACACCCCTACCCATTCAACTCAGCCAGTACTGGGTAAGCTAGACCAACTCCACAGGAAGGAAGGGAATAGGAGAAAGCCAATTTGGCAGTTACCATAGAGGTTACCTAGAATAGATGGGGTATGTACATCTGAATCTTGTTAAATTTCTTATTCCTCTAGTCTTAGATTTTCAGCAGTCATCTGGTCCTTTTCAGAGTATAAGTTCCTAGAAGATATGCAGAGATCTCCCTTTACTTTTTGCACTCTCATTTCTGTTTGTGGGCAGGGAAGTGTAGGGTAGACAAAACAAAGCAATAGCTGATCTAGAAGTCATCCTGATCTGGTTCTGGAAATTACAAACTCGTTGCAGCAAACATATCAAGATAAATGACATACCACACAGAATGTGGAGTGCGCCTTCCTGCCATATCTTTTTTTTCCCCCATCAGGTGAACACCATGGCTACATGGCTGCTTCAGGGCTAGTATGTGAAATTTGTTGCTCTTAGTGGGTCAGCATTTGTGGCTAGTATTTGCGGCTATCCCTTCTCTGGGAAGGGGCAGTTTATAAGCAAGGACATACTGTTTCATTTGTATATAAAAGAACAGTTTCCCTCCTTATGTGGTACCACAGAGACTAAACTGTCCTCTCTATCCCAAGTTCTAGCACCCACCTTTCCTTCGTTATGATTATAATCAGTGAAAAATAAATTCATGCACTATAGAACCATCTTCAGGATCTATGTTCTTAAAGATGAAACTGTCACGGAAAAGAGTCTTTTGACAACAACTGACTTCCATTAGATTGGGTCAGAGATAGGTTCATCTTTTATTCAATTCTATTTTGTGGACAATTGTGAAAAAGCAAAGGACTGGTGACTCATTGGAAAGGATGCTGGACAAGATACCTGCAGCCATCAGACGGTTATCCTTCCTTTGACCACCTTCATTAGGGCATCTTTCAACATCCTTGTTTTTCAGAGTGTAAATGAGTGGGTTCAGCATGGGTATTACTGCCCCATACAACACTGAAGTGATCTTATCCTCATCCTGGGATGATTGAGACTGTGGGCACATGTACATGAAGATTGCTGTCCCATAGTAAATGAAGACCACAGTCAAGTGGAAGCCACAGGTAGAAAAAGCCTTGAGTCTGGCCTCTGCAGGGTGGATCTTCAGGATAGCCACAGCAATATGGAAACTGCTTCTTGTGAAAGTGCATGCAATCCTTGCCCAGCGTAACTATACTATCCTGTAGCTGAATTAGAACTCAAAGAACCAATGTGAATCATAGGAAAGAGTACTGAAGTAAGGGCATTTTAGTTTTGGTTTGACCATTTACTTGCTGTGTAATCTAAGTGAGCTGCGGTTTCATTATCTATAGACTAAAGAAAACATATATACGTTTCCTACCTCACAGAACTGTGGAGTCCTAACATGATAATGGGTTGGGAAATGCTGTGAAAATTATAAATATATGCAGACATAAAAGTGATGATTGTTTCTGAAAGAAGGAATACAACTAAGATTTCCTCTAATTTAACCTTATTGTTGCTGTTCAAGATATAAGGGAACCTAGGAATTAAGTAGTTGCATTTATAAGCACATTTCCTTCCCCTCTAATGCTGGAAACAATATTCAGCCAGAAAAGAGCTTTAGAAATAGTCTAAGTATTGGAACAGATCTCCCACCATCTCTGATTTCCTGTCAATAAGCCCTTAGAAGAGCAACAGAATAGCCCATTCAAGCTAAGCCTTCAGCATTTGAGAAGAACAGGGAGGAGAGTTTAAAGAAGTGCGTGTTAAGTGATGTCTTCCAGGATCCTTCACTCCCTTAATTGAACCTACTGAGGGTAATTGATTCAACTCTCACATATCAGTCAGGGACCACACATAAGGAAAAAGTAACTTTAAAAACTTTAATGGTGTTGTTTGTGAACCAAAAAAGATGATTTTAAAGTGTTCAACCTATCTTTTTCTTTGTGAACTTTAAGAAGACACTTAACAGTTTTTTATATGACTTGCTGCACAAAAACTAGTTTAAATATACATTATTCTAAGTTGTTTTCAGAGCTAGAAATGTGTTCTGAATACATAGATCTCCTGAATACTGATGTCTACATATATCTATATTTACATTTACATATATTTTAAAAAGTAAGGCCAATTTATTCAGCCACTTGGTGAAATTAAGGATATCAAGCATAAAATTTATGTTTAGTTTCTAGTTCAGGGCCATCACTGAGAGATAACAGAAAGTGAGAGGTAAGACTGAGGGATGGAGAGAAAAAACAGTGTCAATTTTAAGAATGAGCTACAGAAGAGAATAATTGTATTGTGGCACATGAAGGTAGAACGAGGACTGGAAGAAAGTGAAAGGGAGGGCATATTTCAGCTGAGTAGGAGGACAGGTTTTCTGTCTAGATAACTAAAGTTATCTAATATGATGGAAGAAGCAGTTTTATAAATTAGTGAGCAACTAATTGTGAACACCATTCAATTTCAGCCCGGTCAGCAGTACAGTAAATGGATTTCCTATACTGGACCACAGGCTGAACTGGACCCAGTCTACAACTGGAGAATCTATGATGTCATAATTATGAAGAAGAAGACATGGCAGGAGAAACAGGAGTCCAGAGAAGGCAGAGGGAGAGAAGAGACACCTAGGAGAAAGATCTAGGGAGTAAAACTAGGGGAATATGGAGGAAGAGAATGAGCAAAGAGAGATGGAAAGAGAGAGAAGGAACCATGCTTATCAAAAGGGAGGCAGGGCACTGGTTAAGCAACTTCCCTTTCTCACCAAGTTTTTTTTCTTTTTATTAACATATAATGTATTATTTGTTGGGGTACAGGTCTGTGATTCAACAGTCTTACACAATTCACAGCACTCACCATAGCACATACCCTCCCCAATGTCCATCACCCAGCCATCCCATCCCTCCCATCCCCCTCCACTCCAGCAACCCTCAGCTTGTTTCCTGAGATTAAGAGTCTCTTATGGTTTGTCTCCCTCTCTGGTTTCATCTTGTTTCATTTTTCCCTCCCTTCCCCTATGATCGTCTGCCTTGTTTCTCAAATTCCACATCAGTCTCACCAAGTTTTTAATTTAGGGTTATCGTCATTACTTAGCTCCACTTCACACTCCCTGTTAGCTCTTAAACTCAATGCATCTTTTAAAAAATACACTTTATTGAGGCATGATTGACATATGAAAAGCTGTACACATTTAGTATATACAACTTGATGAGTTTGGAGGTAAGTATATACCTGTCAAACCATCACCACAATCTAAGGCATAAACATATCACCTCGAAAAATTTCTTCCTGCCCTCTTTATTTATTATTATTATTATTAGTGATAAGAATATAACATAAGATCTACACTCTTAGCAATTTTTATAGCATACAATCCATGTTCATTGTGGCATTATTCACAATAGCCAAAACATGGAAGCAACCTAAATTCCCATTGGTGGATGAATGTATAAAGAAAATGTAGTATATATATGAGGCAGTCAGGGCTCATGGGAACAAGCCCCAAGTGAAAAACACTGTACACCTGGGGGCTTTCTGTTGGTGGTTGTGGTTACAGCAGAACCGGGATGCTTCAAGAATGCAGCCCCAGATACAAGCTGGACTTAAAATAGGGGACACTGGGCTCCAGAAAGCACCAATGATCTGCCTGAGTTGCCTTCCAACCAATCAGGAGGAGGGAACTTTCTATATATATAAACAGAGCCTCGCCCTCTGTTTAGGGAGACAAGCCTAACTATTCTCTGCTGTTGCTCTGTCTTCCTTCAAGTCAAGTTGTAGCCCCAAGAAAGCCTACCTGTGCCTTTGATCCTGGGGTCCAGCCTCATTTTTATGGTTGTCAGGCCCAAGAACCCGAATCTGGTAACATATACATACAATGGGATATTATTCAGCTTAAAAAAGAAGGAAATCCTGCTATTTGTGACCACGTGGATAAACCTGAGAGGTATTAATGCTAAGTGAAATACGCTAGGCACAGAAAGACAAATACTACATGATACTACTTACATGAAGAACCTAAAATAGTCAAAATCATACAAGCAGAGGATAGAATGATGGTTGCCAAGGACTGCGAGGAAGGAGAAATGGAGAGGTACTAGTCAGAGTACAAAGTTTGTTATACAAGATGAATAAGTCAACTCACAGTTTCTGTTTCCATCACACAAGTGAACCTACTAGAAAGTGACCCAGTGTACTACTAATGCCTGAATCCAATGTTCTTTCTTTGTCTTTAATTAATTTTATCTAACACTTTTTACCATTCTCACCTCTTGAAATGTTTTCTTCCCTGGCTTCTAAGATTCATTTTCTCTCAATTCACCCCTCACCTTTTTGATTATTCTTTTACTATGTCAGCTCCCTCTTCTTTCAGACCTCTAAATATATGCATTTCTAAAATTTCTATAGTATTCAAGATAAGCTAGCTTACTCTAGAGGAACAAACAACCCTCAAATTTTGAATGGCTTGAAACAACAGAAGTTTATTTCTTGCTCATGCTACAAATCTATCAGCAGTGGGTCCCTGCTCACTGAAGTTACCTAGGTACCCAGACTGATTAATATTCTTCTTGATGCATACTTTAATGATTGCTAAGGCAGGAGAAAAGAGGCATGTTGAACCATGCGTTGCCTCTTTAAGCTTCTGCTTGCAAATGATATAAGTCTCTTTTATTCATGTTTAGTTGGCTAAAGCAATCCTATAGCAGTGATGCCGTGTATCTGGTAAATGGCAATGATGTCATGTATTGGTAAAATGTGAGAATAGAGTGCTTTTGAAAGACTCAAATGACCACCATATATTCCTTCCTAAGTCCTATAACTTTACTCTTTCCATAGATGGTCATATCTGGCTTTATGACTTTGTATAATTCTTTGTATTCATGGCTTCCAAATCTTATAACTACAGGCCCGGTATCTTTCTTTAGCTGAAAAGTCCTATGTCCGTTTGGGCCCCCAAACCCCAGACTGTTGGAAACTAAATTAAAAAAAAACTGAAATATACTTGTCAGCATCCTATTTTAAAACTATCATTTTTATATCCTACTTCTAATGTGTGCTGGTCTTAATTTGGGGAAGTAAGTGGGAGTTATGGGGGAACTTGCATTAAGAACACTTGGTTTTAGATACTTATTGTGACCTTGATATACCTCATAGGTCATGGTCACCCTTTACTGAACTAAACTTTTCTTTAAGCAAATTAAATTGAACAAATGGATATTGAGCATCTGTAATATGTGTGACACTGTGCTACCTACTGTGTTCTTACAGGACTCTGCACATACTTCTATTAGAGCATTCTGTGTATTACATTGCAGCTGTTGGTTTAGAGTTTGTTTTTTTCACTAAACTGCGATGAGAATATGTTTTTTCAAGTGCATCCAGTGCTCAATACAGTGTCAAGGACAAAAGGGGTGCTCAATAAATGTTGGAAGGATAAATGTATAGGCACTTTAAAATAAAAACAGAAATAAATGAAAGACATGGTCCCTCCTCTGGAAGAGGTCACTAACAAGCAGGTAGAAAGGGAGAAGAGCTCTGAATACAAATAACTGTAAACAAGTCAGAGAAACAATTCTTGCCATTCTGTTTTATATAACCCAGTAAAAAACTATGAGATTCATTTTGACCAGGAGATCTTGAGTCTATTTAAATTTGAACTCAATGAGACTTTGGGGGATGACTTAATAATGGCTTATGACAGGTTTATCTTTGGTCCCAATTTTCCCATATTGTCTTCAAGTTAGGTTTTTATTTTGTCTTAGAAATTCATGATTTGATGACCAGTTTTATTTTTATGTTAACCAATATTTTTTCTCACCATGGATAGAGGGACTAATATTAAAAATCACAATAGGTTTGTTGTTTTTGTTGGGAGAGGAAGAAGAAAAATGAGAAGGAAGAGATATGGTAACCAAATTTTCTAAGCCTAACACTGATACGGATATTCTGACAAGTATGAGTCAACTTTCAGGAACACCATGTTGGAATATTAGAGCTGGGAATTACCTCAGATAATTTAATTATGAGGGACAATGTGATGCTTAAGGGTATGGGCTCTGCAGACAGAAATGGTTTTGAATCTTGGTCTTGCCACTTCTATATAACCTTGGCTAAACCATCTAACTTCTCTGAACTTTATTTTTGTCATCTGTAAAATAATTTTTGTGTTAGAGTGTTATTATAAATATTAAATAAAATGATGCATAAAACATTATCTTTAGTATACAGTAAACATTCAGTAAATTTATTTCTATTCTTCTGTTATTACAGGAGCCTGAATATGATGCTCAAGTGACACAGGCATTGACTACAAGTTGGACAAAATGGGCTTTTAGTTTATTCCAGGCCTGAGACTCTGAGTTTGTAATTCTTCGGCTGGGAGGAAAGTAAACTTTACTTACCAATGCCTGTGCTGATCAGATAACCTCAAAGCCCAGACACACTGCATAATTCTCCGACAGCAATAACTCAGCTGGCAGTTCCCAGGCAGAGATGTGGGAGAAAGTCCAATATCCGGGAAGCGCTAGGATCTACAACTTCCTGTGGTCTGCCTAGTGAAATTTGACCAGATAAGAACAGTTAATAAGCAGTTCTTGAGATAGAAAATCTTCTTTTATCTCTGAATGTGGATATATTGATGTTAAATATCTGAATGGATGAGGTTAATTTGAATAATCTTCTATTGTTGCAAGAAATATGGAAAAATGTTCAGGAAAACTTGAAAAACTCTTCATACCTATGGCATGAACTGAAAGGAGTATTTTCTTATTCTGAAAAATGACGACTCCACTGTTTTGTGTGAGGGTAGAAGCTTTTAAGGGCTGGACCCTGAGGTACCCCATTGTGGTGCCTAGGAGGAAGTCAAGACTCATTCTGGACCTGCCTTCTGTAACACTTTGCAAGTCATGCCAGATTCCCATCAAGGCTGAACAATTTACCTTGAGGTCCCTAAATATTTCCAACTGCAATTAATGGCTTGAAAAAGAAAACAAGCATTGCAATGAAAGCATTTAATGGCTATAAATTCAATTGCCAAGAAGTTCTTCTCTTTTGAATACTCAAAGGACAGGATCCCTGGGCAATGACTTATTATTTCCCTTACCAGCACAGCAATGATTCCAGAGACTGTCCAGGTAAATATTTTGATAACTAGATTCCCCTAGTGATCCTCCCTCCTTTATTATCTTGAAACAATTTTATAACTGTGATCATATGCCCCCTTTTCTCCTGTCATCATGCAGGGGTGAATTTACTATAACATGTCAGAAGCTGTATTCATGGCTCAAACTCCCTTTGTAAGCAAACCCAAACTATGGGCCTGATAAAGATTTAGCAAGAAAGCAGCATAGCTTAGTATTTGAGTGAGATCTCTGTTGTTAGGTGATCCTGAGTTGAATTCCCAGTTCTGCCACTTACTAATTGTGTCACTTCTGTGCATCTCAGTTTCTTCATCTGGAAAATGGGTATTATTATAGTCATACTTATCTAATAGGGTTGTTTCAGGATAAAATAAAACAATGCACAGCGGTGCCTGATTCAAATGTTCAGTAAATAGTAGCTACTATTATTATTGAGAAGCAGATTTCCTCATCAAGTTCACCAGATGAGAGGATGTAATGGAAGTGGTAATCGTGAATATAAGTACTTTATGAAGTATGAAGTAGTTCCGAGAGTATACCATCGATTTTTCTGTTGAGTTGGCATTTGCTAGTATTAGAGGTATTTGTGGAGGGCTGCAACTATAGTCCCTTAGGACCTCTACAACTCCTGGGACTACAGGATGCTTGGACAATAGCAATTTTGAACACCAAATCCTTGGTCATTAAAGCAAAGTGGGTAAAAAAATAACCATTAGTTATATTACAAGACAGGATAAACACTGGGGTATAATACTTGTGCCTGTCTTACTGTTTTACTTCTCCAGCAAAAGGTTGACAGTTCCCTATTTGGCTTTTGCATCAAACATAAACCCAACAAGGTGGTGGAAATGCATTTATAATTCTTGCTTTTGGGGATATAGCTTGGATAAGTTGGAAAATAAAGTTGAGGCATTCTGTGAAGGACTCCCATTCTTTTAGGAGTTGGAAACACATCTGAGATCTGCACTGAAGAGAGAAGGGAAGCTGGAAGACACAGTGGATTGGCTTTTCATACACCTGGGATTGGACTGAGATGGGATTGGATTAATTGGATTGAAGTGCTAAGAGTATGGAATTGTCCATTTTTGTTGTTGGAGTATCAGTTGCCGGGTATAAAGATGTTTGCTGAGACAGTGAGATCTAGGTCCTAAGGCACCTGAATGAACTTGACACAAAACTGGGGAAATCATTTGCCTCTGCCTCTCTAAGACTTAGGTTTTCTTTTCTTTTTCTTTTTTCCTTTTTTAAAGATTTATTTATTTTTACAGAAAGAGAGTGAGAGAGTGAACGCAAAGGGGGGAGGGGTAGAGGGAGAGGGAGAGAGAGAATCCTAAGCAGACTCTGCGCTGAACACAGAGCCTGATGTGGGGCTCCATCTCGCGACCCTGAGATCATGACCTGAGCTGAAACCAAGAGTTGGACGCCTTAACCAACTGCACCACCCAGGGGCCCCTTTTTCTTTTTTAAAAATCAAAGCGAAATTTATATATAGTGAAATACGCATATTTTAAGTGTAAAATTGATGCATTATGAAAAATGTATATACCTATGTAACCACAACCTCAGTAAAGATATGGAATATTTCTACAGTCCCCCAAAATTCTCTTGTATTCCCTTCCAGTCCAGTCTCTACTGCAACTGGCAACCACTGTTCTGTTTTCCATTCCCCCCAGATTGGCTTTGCCAGCTCTTAAACTTCATATGCATAAAAGCATACAATATGCATGTTTTTTTGTATCTAGCTTCTTGTACTTAACATTTTTGAGATTTATCCATGTTGTTGCATGCATGTATTAGTTGTTTCTTATTACTGAGGGATGTCCATGGTATGAATATACTGCAGTTGATTTACCTATTCTTATACTGATAGAATTTGATTTGTTTTTGATTTGGGGCTATATTGAATAATGCTGCTATAAACATTTATGTACAAGTCATTTTGTGGACATATGTTTTCAGTTATCTTTGGCAAATATCTAAGAGTCTAGTGGCTGGGTCAAATAGATATAGGTTTATTTTTTTTCAGTTGTTTTTTGAAATTGTTTGTAAAATTTTACCAGCCCACCAGCAATATATACGAGTTCCTGTTGCTTCACACCCTTGCCAAAAATTGGTGGTGTTGGTATTTTTTATTTTAGCCATTCTGGTGGGTGTGTGGTAGTATCTCATTGGGTTTTTTGCTTGTTTGTTTGTTTTTATTAGGTTTCTATTTTTTTATAGTATATCATAAGTTTTTAATGTAGAGTTCATTAGTTGTGTATAACACCCAGTGCTCATCACAACACGTGCCCTCCTTATGTCTCATTGGTTTTTTAAAAAACTATTTTGAAACTACTGGATCATATGGTATTTCGATTTTTAACTTTTTGAGGAACCTCTATACTGTTTTCCACAGTGGCTGTACTAATTTACATTCCCACCAACAGTATACAAGGGTATTTACCCAAAGAAAATGAACACACTAATTCAAAAAGATATATACACTCTGATGTTTATTGCAGCATTATTTACAATAGACAAGATATGGAAACAACCTAGGTATCCACTGATAGACAAATGGATAAGGAAGATGTGGTATATATACACAATATTACGCAGCCATAAAAAAAAAAAAGGATGAGATCATGTCATTTGTGACAATATGGATGGACCTAGAGGGTAGTATACTAAATGAAATAAGTCAGACTGAGAAAGACAAATACCACATGATTTCACTCCTAGGTGGAATCTTAAAAAAAGCAAATGTGGGTGTCTGGGTGGCTCAGTGGGTTAAGCATTTGCCTTTGGCTCAGGTCATGATCTCAGGTTCCTGAGATCCAGCCCCGCATCGGGCTCCCTGCTCACTGGGGAGTCTGCTTCTCCTTCTCTCTCTGCCCCTCCTCCCTGCTCATTCCCTCTCTCTCTCAAATAAGTAAATAAAATCTAAAAAAAAAAAGCAAATGAATAAACAAACAAAAAACAGAATCAGACCTGTAAATACAGAGGACAAACTGAAGGTTGCCAGAGGAGCGAGGGGTGGGGAATGGGCAAAATGGATGAAGGGGAGTGGGAGATACATGCTTCCAGTTATGGAATGAATATGTCACGGGAATGATCCTGAGTTGAATTCAGGAATGAAAAACACAGCATAAAGAATATAGTCAATGATATTGTAATAGCATTGAATGGTGACAGATGGTGGCTACACCTGAGCATAGCATAACATATAGAGTTGAGTCACTATGTCATACACCTGAAACTAATGTAAAAATGTGTCAGTTATACTCAAATAAAAAAATAAAAAAATATTTTGAAATCACTTTAGATTTAGAGAAAAGTTATACAGTACAGACAGTTCTCATACAGTTTCACCTTAAGATTACCCTCTTATTGTGGTTTTAATTGGCAACTTCCCTAGTGCCATATAATGCTGGGTGGGTTTCATAAGACTACTGGCAATTCAGTCTTCTTTTCTGAAGTATATGCTCAAATCTTTTGCCTTTTTTTGGTTGGGCTGTGTTTTTGTTATTGATTTTTAGGAGCTTCTTGTATATTCTAAACATAATATTTTATCAGATTAGAAACATTGTGAATATTTTCTCCCAGGTGGTGGTTTGCCTTTTCATTTCCTTAATGGTATTTTTGAAGAACAGAAGTTTTAAATTTTGATGAAGTTCAATTTATCCATTTTTAAGTGATTAGTGCTTTTTGTGATCTGTCCAGGAGATTTTACTACTGTCAGTGTGATAAAAATATTTTATATTTTCTTCTAGAAGCTTTATAGTTTTAGCATTTAGTTTGGTCTATGATCCATCCTCAGTTAATTTTAAAGTATGGTGTGAGGTAAGAGTAGAGGTTCACTTCTTATACATATCTATATTAGTATTCATTTTTGGGCTGTTATAACAAACTGCAACAATCTGAGTGGCTTAAAGTAACATAAATTTATTATCTCACAGTTCCACAAGCCAGAAATCCAAAATCAAGATGTCAACAGGCTCTGGGGAAAAAATCCTTCCTTACTTGTTCCAGCCTTTCGTGGCTCCAGCCATTCCCTGGTTTGTCACAGCATAACTCCAATCTCTGCCTCCCTCTTCACATGGTCTTCTTCTCTGTGTGTCATTTGATTTCTCCTCTTCTTGTAAGGACATCAGTTATTGGATTTAGAGATTTTTCTAATTCCAGCATGGTATCGTCCTGAGATCCTTAACTAATTACAACTGCAAAGAAACTTTCTCCAAATAAGGTTACATTCTGAGCTTTTAGGTAGATATAAATTTGTATGTGGGGGATATTATTAAACCCACTACAATATCCAGTTGTTCCGCCACGATTTATTGAAAAGACTACCATTTTGCCGTTGAATTACATTGCAATCTTTGTCAAAATTTAATAGCCTTTATAGGTGTGGCTCCAGTTGTGGACTCTGTATTCTGATCCATTGTTCTATTTGTTTATGTTTAAAGCAATGCCACTTTAAATATAGCTTTAGAGCACGTCTTAAAATCAGGTGGTGTGTCATCCTTATTTTCCTTTTCAAAGTTGTTTGGCTATTCTAAGTCCTTTGTTTTTGATATGTGTTTTATTTTATTTTTATTCAAGTATAATGAACATAGTGTTATATTAGTTTCAGGTATATAATATGATTCAACAATGCTATACATTTCTCAGTGCTCATCATGATAACTGTACTCTTAAACCTCTATTTCCCCCTGTTTTTGATATATTTTTCAGCAATTTCTACAAAAATTCCTCTGGGATTTTGACTGGATTGTGTAGAACATACAGATGAGTACAGAGAGAATTAACATCTCATAGAAATGAAATTGATTTTTGTATGTTGACCCTGTAGTCAGTGAACCTTATAAATTTACTTATTGCTATTGGCTTTTTATTTTCACAAATGCTTTAGAATTTGCTACCTACAAGATTTTGCTCTTTGCAAATAAAGACAGTTTTCCAGTTTGATGTCCTTTATTTTTGTTTTTTTACCATATTTTACCAGCAAGAACCTCCAGTGCAACACTGAATATAAGTGGTGAGAGTGGACGCCTTTAACAGGGTTCTAAGCTCAGGTGGAGATAATTCAGTTTTTCACCTGAATGATACTAACAGTAGGGCTTTTGTTGTTTATGTTTTTGGTAGATACTGTTAATCAGGTTGAGGATGCTCCCTTCCATTTCTAGTTTGCCACGAGTTTTTATCATTAACAGGTGTTGAATTTGATCAAATTCTTTTTCTGCATTTGTTAAAATGACATATGGCATTTCTCCTTTATTCTATTTATATAATTAATAGCATTGATTTAGTTTTTTGAATACTGAATCTCCCTTGCAATCCTGCGTTAAACACATACTCATAATGTAGTATCCCTTTCAATATATTCAATTGTATTCATTTTGCCATTTTTTTTTTGAGGATTTTTGTATCTATATTCTTAGGGAATGTTGATCTCGTTTTTCCTTGTAGTGTCATTGTCTGATTTTATTATCAATGTAATAATCATAAAAATACTTTTAAGTAGTTTGTTTTCTTCTATTTTCTGAAAGAGTTCGTATAGCATTGATTGCTTTTCCTCTTAAATGTTTGGTTGAATTTGCCAAAAAAAAAAAAAAATTGATCCTGGAGGTTTTTTTTCTCTTTTCAGCTTTACTGAGATATAATGGACATATAACATTATATAAGGTTAAGGTGTACAGAGTGTTGACTTGATATGCTTATATATTGCAATATGATTATCACTGTAGCATTAGCTAACACTTCCGTCAGGTCACATAATTACCATTTCTTTTTTGTGGTCGTGGAGGTTTTTTTTGTTGGAAAATTTTAAACCACTAGTTCAATTGTTTTAATTGGTATAAAGTTATTCAGAGCAATTTCTTCTTCAGTTAATTTTGTTAATTTGTATCTTTGTACATTTCATCTAAATTACCAAATTTATTTGTGTGAAATCTCCTTTTTCTTTTTTATTATTTTAGAGCTATAATGATGTCCCTTCTCTTATTCCTGATGGCTATTTTTTTTCATTTTTCTTGAACAGTCTAGATAGATATTTGTCAATTTTATTGATATTCTTAAAAATTGGCTTTTGGTTTACAAATTTACCTCTAAGTACTGCTTTAGTGGCTCCTGCAAATTTTGATAAGTTGTATTTTAATTATAATTCCATTTAAAATATATTCTTATTTCATTTGTGTTTTTTCTATGACCCTTGGTTTATTTAGAATTATGTTTCTTAATTTCCAAATATTTGGGTCCTTCCTAGGTATCTTATTATTACTAAGTATTATTATTGATAAGTTCAATTCTGTTGGTGCCAGAAAACATACTATATGATTTTAATCTTCTAAAATGTATTGTTTTATACCACAGCACACACACAATTCTAGTGAAAAGAATGTGCATTATATACATTTATATGGATTAGTGTTCTATAAATATCAATTAGGTCAAGGTATTTATAGTACTGTACAGGTCTTCCATTTGTTTGCTAATTTTTTTTGTCTAGTTGTCTTATTAATTGCTGAGAAAGGAGTGTCAAAATCTCCAACCATGATTGTGAAAATGTCTATTTCTCCCTTTGATTTTGTCAAATTTTACTTCAGGTATTTTGAAATTCTACTATTAGGCACATATGTATTTATGATGGCTCTTTCCTTAAGCGACTGCCTTCGGCTCAGGTCATGATCCTGGAGTCCCGGGATCGAGTCCCGCATCGGGCTCCCTGCTCAGCAGGGAGTCTGCTTCTCCCTCTGACCCTCCTCCCTCTCATGCTCTCTGTCTCTCATTCTCTCTCTCTCAAATAAATAAATAAAATCTTTAAAAAAAAAAAAAAAAAAAAAGGGGCGCCTGGGTGGCTCAGTTGGTTATGATGGCTCTTTCTTCCTGATTAATTGAGGCTGTTATTATGAAATACCTTCCTTTATTTCTGTTAACACTTTTTGTCTTGAAAACTATTTTATCTGGTATTATAGCCACTCTAGTTTTCTTATCTTTATTTTTACATTTATATACTTTTATAACCATTTACTTTCGACCTATCTTTGTCTATATATTTAAAGTGCTTTTCTAATGAAGAAAATATATTTGGATTTTGCTTCTTCTATTCCGAAAATCTCTGCAATTTGAGTGTTTAATACTTAAGTGTTTAATGTAATTATTGATATAGATGTGTAGCTCATTTTATTATTTCATTGTTATTTTGTCACCTCTTAAAAATTCTTTCCCTTTGGTCCTCTTTTAATAACTTTTTTGGGATTATTCAAGTATTTTAGAATTTCATTTTTAATTTTGCTATTGGTTTTTTAGCTATATTGCTTTTACTGTTCTTAGTGATTTTTCTAATGCATAGATTCCACCTTTTTGAATAATTTGTATCACTCTGTCTCCAACTTTGTTAACCATTTTTTCTACCATCTCGAAGCCATTGAATTTTCATTTCAAATGGTATACTTTTCAGTTCTAGAACTTCCATTTGATTCTTTTTCATAGTTTCAAATACCATGTTAGGATACCCATTTACCTACTTATTTTGGCCACTTTTTCTTTTAAGTCCTTGAACATTTTTGGGGGGATTTATGAAAATGTTTATTTCTCTGTACTATATGAAAGTCTGTTCACACTTCCACAACTAGGAATATTTCAAAGGCTCATGTAGTAAACATAGGAGTTTACACTTATCAGTTTAAATCACAGTTCTTAGAATAGTGTAAACTCCTTGAACATGTTTTTGATAGCTTTTAAAAATTATCCTTCCCCACCAATTCAACATCTGGATGATTATAGTCTCTATTTCTACTCACTTTTTTCTTTTCTTTTTTTGAAAAGATTTTATTTACTTATTTTTCAGAGACAGAGACAGAGAATATGAGTGTGGGGGAGGGGCAGAGGGAGAAGCAGGCTCCCTGCTGAGCTAGGAGCCTGATGTGTGACTCGATCCCAGGACCCTGGGATCATGACCTGAGTCAAAGGCAGATAGATGCTTACCCAACTGAGCCACCCAGGCATCCCTCCACTCACTTTTTTCTTATAAATTCGTGTTACATTTTTCTGTTTATTCATATAGCTAGCAATATTTGATTACATAGTGGATACTAATGATATTTTATAGAGATTTTTGATTCTCTTATTTTCCTCCTAAGGACATTTTGATTTTTGTCCCAACTGACAAATTATAGGCTAATCATCTTGAACTTTTGGAGCCTTCATTTTACTTTGTTAGTTGGAGTCTGATTCTGTATTACCCTTAACCTTGGGGTAAATCTTTAATCCTTGGACATAGTCTTTATTCCTAAGGCATGGTCCTTTGAGAGTTTTAGTAGAAAGCCCAAGATATTTATGAATGTTTTCTAACTTGGTGGAATTCAGTCTCCAGAGTCTGTCTCCCTTATGGTAAGCAACTACTAAAATCTCTGTTCCAATTTTTCAGCTTTATTTCTGCTGCTTTCTGTCAGTTTTCTTATTATTTTTTCTGTAAATGCACAGTTCAGGGGTCATTTAAGTATTTGATGGGAATTTGTACATAAAAATTGGGACTCACCTCTCCATGACACTCTTATTTTAAGGATTTTTCCTTCAATTTCTAGCCACCCTGGCAAGTCCCAACTCTATCCTCTGATACCTCAAGCCAGATTCCAAATTGGTTCTTTTTTTAAAAAAATATTCAAAAGAAAAAAATCTTTGCATGACATATCTCACAGGATAAAATGTGCAGATGCATTTATAATAGAAAACGAGAATGTACAGTTATCTGTAATTTCTAATATAACACATATCTCAGTCTCTGGGGATGGGTCTGTGTAACCTTGGGAACGATTACTATTCTCTCAGTAATCTATAAAATGGAAAGTAATATCTCTCTGAATTTTACTTCATAGAAAATGCCAGTTTTCTGGTCAGTCCTCTGTTTTCATTTTACTTGGTCTATCAGCAGCATTTGGCAGAGGTGATCATTCCCTTCTTGATACCCTTTGTTTTTTTTTGTTTTCTAGGATGACGCACTCCCCTGATTTGCTTTATAACTCACTGGCCACTCTATTTCAATATTTTTTGCAGGTTATTTTCTTTCTTTCTTTTTTTTTAAAAAAAGATTATATATTTGAGAGAGAGAGAGTGAGCATGAACAGGGGGGAGGGGCAGAGGGAGAGGGAGAGAAGCAAACTCCCTACTGAGCATGGAGGCCAACACAGGGCTCGATCCCAGGACCCCAAGATCATGATAGCCAAAATCAAGAGCTGGCCATTTACCCAAATGAGCCACCCAGGCGCACCTTTGCAGGCTCTTTTCTCCATGACCTTTCAAGGTTGGAGTTCCTCAGGTCTCAGTTCTTGGATTTTTTTTGTCTTCTGTAGCTACTTATCTCTTGGTGATCTCATCTAGTCCCATGGCTTTAAATATACTCTATATGTTGATAATTTCGGAATAGCATGGAGGACATTTGGAGAAGGAAGGGAAAAACGAAGGGGGGGAAATCGGAGGGAGAGATGAACCATGAGAGACTATGGACTCTGAGAAACAAACTGAGGGTTTTAGAGGGGAGGGGGGTGGGGGGATGGGTTAGCCCGGTGATGGGTATTAAGGAGGGCACGTACTGCATGGAGCACTGGGTGTTATATGAAAACAATGAATCGTGGATCACCACATCAAAAACTAATGATGTATTGTATGGTGACTAACATAACATGATAAAATAAAATTTAAAAAAATTCCCATATTTACATTTCCAGTTCACATCTCTCCCCTGAACTCCAGACTCATATATTTAACTGAAATTGTCTCTTTTTTGTTTAATGGGCATTTCAAAATTAACATGTGAAAAACTGAAATTTTGCTCTCTACACTTCTTCTCTCCAAAATATTCCCTAGTATCCCTTATTTCCATTATCCCCTATCTTCAGTTGTTTAGAGCATAAACATCTGAGTCATCCTTAATTCTTTCTTCACATCCCTGATCCAATTCATCATTGAATCCCGGTGACCCTTCTCCAAATATTTCAAAAACCCTGTCACTTCTCACCACATTGATTTCCACCTTGTTTAAGCCACCATCATCTTTTACCTGGGTTTTTGCAATATCCTTCTAAGTAATCTCTATGCTACTACCCTTGCCCCATTAAAATAAATTTTTCCTACAACATTCAGAGTAACCTTTTTAAGATGTAATTCAGATCACTCCACTACTCAAACTCTTTTAAAGAGTTAGGAATAATTCTAAGAGTATGTTGATGGACTTATAAGGTATAAAGGTGTAATTTGTATGACAACAATATTACAAATGAAGGGGGAAGGAACTGAGTTTTATATAAGAGCAAAGTTTATTTATACTGTTGAAATTTAAGTGTTACCAATCCAAACTAGATTGTTATACATTAAGATGTTAATTGTAGCCCCTAAAGCTACATTAAGTACATTACTCAAAAATTTGTATTAAAAGAAACAATTGGTTTAAAAGCAGATATAAGAGGGGGCACCTGGGTGGCTCAGTTGGTTAAGCGACTGCCTTCGGCTCAGGTCATGATCCTGGAGTCCCGGGATCAAGTCCCACATCGGGCTCCCTGCTCAGCAGGGAGTCTGCTTCTCCCTCTGACCCTCCCCCCTCTCATGTGCTCTCTCTCTCAAATAAATAAATAAAATCTTTAAAAAAAAAAAAATCAGATATGAGAAAATTTATATTTAACACAAAAGAAAACAATAATGTAGGAATAAAGGAACAACTAAGATATGTCATACAGAAAAGAAATAGCAAATGACAGATCTAAGTCTTACCTTATCAATAATAACATTAAATGTGAATGGACCAGAATCACCAATCAAAAGTCAGAAATTGGACAAAGGGATTTAGAAAAAAAAATCAAAACATAATACAACCATATCCAGTCTACAAGAGACTCACTTTAGATTCAAAAACACAAATGTATTGAAAATAAATGTTTGGAAAATATATACATCATGCCCAAAGTACCCAAAATAGAGCTGGTAAACCTAAACTAATATTGGACAAAGTAGACTTTAAAATAAACATTGTTACTATAGACAAGTAAGAACATTTTGTAGTAATGAAAGTATCAACCCATCAAGGAGAAATAACAATTATAAACATATATACATCTAATAACAAAGTCAAAATATGCATAGAGTAAAAATTGAAGACTTCGAGGAAGGAATAGACAGTTCAACAATAATAGTTGGAGACTTCCATATTCCTTTTTCAATCATTGATAGAAGAACTAGACAGAAGATAAACAAGAAAATAAAAGGCTTGAACAACACTATAAAATAATTGGATCTATCAAGATCTTACTGAACACTGTACTCAACAACAACAGAGTAAACATTTCTCTCAAGTGCACATAAAACATTTCTAAGACAGATCATATACTTGGGAATGAAACAATTGTTAATAAATGTAAAATAATTGAAACCATATGAAGTATGCTTATGATCATGATAGAACAAAATTAGAAATTAATAAACTAGAGTAATTACCAAATATATGGAAATTAAATGCTCTAAATAATCAATAGGTCAATAAAGAAATGACAAGGTAGATGCCACCTTACACCAGTTAGAATGGCAAAAATTGACAAGGCAAGAAACAACAAATGTTGGAGAGGTTGTGGAGAAAGGGGAACCCTCTTACACTGTTGGTGGGAATGCAAGCTGGTACAACCACTTTGGAAAACAGTGTGGAGGTGCCTCAAAAAATTAAAAATAGAGCTACCTTATGACCCAGCAATTGCACTCCTGGGTATTTACCCCAAAGACACAGATGTAGTGAAAAGAAGGGCTGTATGCACCCCAATGTTCATAGCAGCAATGTCTGCACTAGCTAAACTGTGGAAAGAGCCGAAATGCCCTTCAAAAGATGAATGGATAAAGAAGATGTGGTCCATAAATACAATGGAATATTACTCAGCCATCAGAAAGGATGAATACCCAACTTTTACATCAACATGGATGGGACTGGAGGAGATTATGCTAAGTGAAATAAGTCAAGCAGAGAAAGTCAATTATCATATGGTTTCACTTATTTGCTGAACACAAGGAATAGCATGGAGGACATTAGGAGAAGGAAGGGGAAAATGGGGGTGGAGAATCGGAGGGAGAGATGAACCATGAGAGACTATGGACTCTGAGAAACAAATTGAGAGTTTTGGCGGGGGTAGAATGGGTCAGCCCAGTGATGGGTATTAAGGAGGGCATGTACTGCATGGAGCACTGGGTGTTATACAAAAACAATGAATCATGGATCACTACATCAAAAAGAAATGATGTATTGTGACTAACATAATAAAATAAAATTTAAAAAAAAAGAAATGACAAGGTAAATAAAAAGTACTTTGAAATGAGTAAGAACACAAAAAACACCAAAAATTCATGATGTAGCTAAGTCAGTGCTTTAAAAAGGTAATTAGCCATACACATCTATATTAAAAAAGAAATATTTAAAGTCAATAACCTAAGTTTTCACATTATGAAACTAGAAAGTAAAGATAGAACTAAACTCAAAACAAGCATTGAGAATCAAACAGTAAAGGCTAGAATGAAAATAAATGGAATAGAGAAGAGAAAAATAATGGAGAAATTCACTGAAACCAAATGTTTAGTCTTTGGAAAGATCCAAAAGTTTATAAACTCTTACCTTGATTGACCAGAAAGAGAGAGAGAGAGAAAGAAAGAAAGAAAGAAAGAAAGAAAGAAAGAAAGAAGAAAACTGAAATTTTGAAAATCAGGAATGGAATTATGGAATATGGAACATCACTGCCAACCTTAGAAACATAAGAATAATTATAAGGGAATACTATTAATAATTGTATACCAAAAAACTAATAAACTAAATGAAATGAACAGATTTCAAGAAACACACAAACTGCCTCAAGAAGAAAGAGAAAATCTGAATAAACTGAAGTAATTGAATAGTCAAAAATCTTTCCACAAAGTAAAAGCCATACCTATATGGATTCACTGCATAATTCTTCCAAACATTTGAATAATCAACACCAATCCTTTACAAACTGTTCCAAAAATAGAAGAGAAGGGAATACTTCCCATCATTCAATATGGCTAATATTACCCTGAAATAAAAACCAGACAGAAATCACAAGAAAACTACAAACTGGTATCCCTTTTGAATATAGCTCCAAAATCCTTAAAATATACTAACAAACCAAATTCAGCATTATATAAAAAGAATTATTGGGGAGGAGCAAGGTGGCGGAGGAGTAGGAGACCTACATTTCATGTGGTCCCAGGAATTCACCTAGATAGGTATCAAACCATTCTGAACACCTACAAACTCAACAGGAGATCGAAGAAAAGAATAGCAGCAACTCTCTGAACAGAAAAGCGACCACTTCCTGGAAGATCTCTTGTGATTTGTTTAGTGTATATTTTTCTGGGGTTGTTGTTGCCCCGTTAGCATTTTGTTTTCTCATTCATCTATTCTCCTCCAGACAAAATACAAGACAGAAAAAATCACCTCAACAAAAAGAACAGGAGGCAGTACCGACTGCCAGGGACCTAATCAATACGGACATTAGTAAGATGTTGGAACTAGAGTTCAGAATGATGATTATAAAGATAATAGCTGGGCTTGAAATAAGCATGGAAGATACTAAAGAAACCCTTTCTGGAGAAATAAAAGAACTAAAATCTAACCAAGTCGAAATCAAAAAGGCTATTAATGAGGTGCAATCAAAAAGGGAGGTTCTAACTGCTAGGATAAATAAGGCAGAAGAGAGAAATTAGTGATATAAAAAACCAAATGATGGCGAATAAAGAAGCTGAGAAAAAGAGAGATAAACAACTACTGGATCACGAGGGCAGAATTTGAGAGATAAGTGATACCATAAGACGAAACAATATTAGAATAATTGGGATCCCAGAAGAAGAAGAAAGAGAGAGGGGGCAGAAGGTATATTGGAGCGAATTATAGCAGAGAACTTCCCTAATTTGGGGAAGGACACAATCATCAAAATCCAGGAAGCACAGAGAACCCCCCCCTCAAAATCAATAAAAATAGGTCAACACCCTGACATCTAATAGTAAAACTTCCAAGTCTCAGAGACAAAGAGAAAATCCTGAAAGCAGCTCGGGACAAGAGGTCTATAACCTACAATGGTAGAAACATTAGATTGGCAACAGACCTATCCACAGAGACCTGGCAGACCAGAAAGGACTGGCATGATATATTCAGAGCACTAAACGAGAAAAATATGCAGCCAAGAATACTATATCCAGCTAGGCTGTCACTGAAAATAGAAGGAGAGATAAAAAGCTTCCAGGACAAACAAAAACTAAAGGAACTTACAAACATGAAACCAGCCCTTCAAGAAATACTGAAAGGGGTCCTCTAAGCAAAGACAGAGCCTAAAAGTAACATAGACAAGAAAGGAACAGACAATATACAGTAAGAGTCACCTTACAGGCAATACAATGGCACTAAATTCATATCCTTCAATAGTTACCCTGAATGTAAATGGGCTAAATGCCCCAATCAAAAGACACAGTCTATCAGATTGGATAAAAAAAACAAGACCCATCGATATGCTGTCTGCAAGAGACTCATTTTAGACCCAAAGACACCTCCAGATTGAAAGTGAGGGGGTGGAAAACCATTTACCATGCTAATGGACACCAAAAGAAAGCTGGGGTGGTAATCCTTATACCAGACAAATTAGATTTTAAATCAAAGACTATAATAAGAGATGAGGAAAGACACTACATCATACATAAAGGGTCTATCCTACAAGAAGATCTAACAATTGTAAATATCTATGCCCCTAACATGGGAGCAGCCAATTATATAAGCCAATTAATAACAAAAGCAAAGAAACACATAGACAACAATACAATAATAGTGGGGGACTTTAACACCCCCCTCACTGAAATGGACAGATCATCTAAGCAAAAGATCAACAAGGAAATGAAGACTTTAAATGACACACTGGACCAAATGGACTTCACAGATATATTCAGAACATTCCATCCCAAAGCAACAGAATACACATTCTTCTCTAGTACACATGGAACATTCTCCAGAATAGATCACATCCTGGGTCACAAATCAGGGTCTCAACTGGTACCAAAAGATTGGGATCATTCCCTGCCTATTTTCGGACCACAGTGCTTTGAAACTAGAGGTCAATCACAAGAGGAAAGTTGGAAAGAACTCAAATACATGGAGGCTAAAGAGCATCCTACTAAAGAATGAATGGGTCAACTGGGAAATTAAAGAGAATTTAAAAAATTCATGGAAACAAATGAAAATGAGAACAAAACAGTTCAAAATCTTTGGGATGCAGCAAAGGCAGTCCTCAGAACAAAGTATATAGCAATACAAGCCTTTCTCAAGAAACAAGAAAGGTCTCAAAAACAGAACCTAACCCTACACCTAAAGAAGCTGGAGAAAGAACAGAACTTCCCTAATTTGGGGAAGGACACAATCATCAAAATCCAGGAGGCACAGAGAACCCAGCTTAATAAAGCTTAAACCCAGCAGGAGAAGAGAAATAGTGAAGATCAGAGCAGAAATCAATGAAATAGAAACCAAAAGAACAGTAGAACAGATCAACGAAACTAGGAGCTGGTTCTTTGAAAGAATTAATAAGATTGATAAAGTCCTGGCAAGACTTATCAAAAAGAAAAGAGAAAGGACCCAAATAAATAAAATGAATGAAAGAGGAGAGATCACAACCAACACCAAAGAAATACAAACAATTATTAGAACATATTATGAGCAACTCTATGCCAGCAAATTAGATAATCTGGAAGAAATGGATGCATTCCTAGAGATGTATAAACTACCAAAACTGAACCAGGAGGAAATAGAAAACCTGAACATACCTATAACCACCAAGGAAATTGAAGCAGTAATCAAAAATCTCCCAACAAAGAAGAGCCCAGGGCCAGATGGCTTCCCAGGGGAATTCTACCAGACATTTAAAGAAGAATTAATACCTATTCTTCTGAAACTGTTCCAAAAAATAGAAATGGAAGGAAAACTTCCAAACTCATTTTATGAGGCCACCATTACCTTGATCCCAAAACCAGACAAAGACTCTATCAAAAAGGAGAATTACAGAGCAATATCCCTGAGGAACATGGATGCAAAAATTCTCACCAAAATACTAGCCAATACAATCCAACAGTACATTAAAAGGATTATTCACCACGACCAAGTGGGATTCATTCCTGGGCTGCAAGTTTGGTTCAACATCTGCAAATCAATCAATGTGATACAATACATTAACAAAAGAAAGAACAAGAATCATATGATCCTCTCAATAGATGCAGAAAAAGCATTTGACAAAGTACAGCATCCTTTCTTCATCAAAACTCTTCAGAGTGCAGGGATAGAGGGTACATAACTCAATATCATAAAAGCCATCTATGAAAAACCCACAGTGAATATCATTCTCAATGGGGAAAACCTGAGAGCTTTCCCCCTAAGGTCAGGAACATGGTAGGGATGTCCACTATCACCACTGCTATTCAACACAGTACTAGAAGTCCTAGCCTCAGCAATCAGACAACAAAAAAAATAAAAGTCATCTGAATCAGCAAAGAAAGAGTCAAACTCTCACTCTTTGCAGATGATATGATACTTTATGTGGAAAACCAAAAGACTCCACCCCAAAACTGCTAAAACTCATACAGGAATTCAGTAAAGTGGCAGGATATAAAATCAATGCACAGAAATCAGCAATCCTATACACAAACAAGACAGAAGAAAGAGAGGGGTGCCTGGGTGGTTCAGTTGTTAAGTGTCTGCCTTTGGCTCAGGTCATGATCTCAGGGTCCTGAGATCAAGCCCCGAATCGGGCTCCCTGCTCGGTAGGAAGCCTGCTTCTCCTTCTCCCACTTCCCCTGCTTGTGTTCCCTCTTTGACTGTCTCTGTCAAATAAATAAATAAAATCTTAAAAAAAAAAGACAGAAGAAAGAGAAATGAAGGAGTTGATACTATTTAGAACTACACCCAAAACCATAAGATACCTAGGAATAAATCTAACCAAAGAGACAAAGAATCTGTACTCAGAAAACTATAAAATACTCATGAAAGAAATTGAGGAAGACACAAAGAAATGGAAAAATGTTCCATGCTCATGGATTGGAAGAACAATTATTGTGAAGATGTCAATGCTACCTAGAGCAATCTACACATTTAATGCAATCGCTATCAAAATACCATCCACTTTTTTCAAAGAAATGGAACAAATAATCCTAAAATTTGTATGGAACCAGAAAAGACCCCGAATAGCCAGAGGAATGTTGAAAATGAAAAGCAGAGCTGGTGGCATCACAATTCCGGACTTCAAGCTCTATTACAAAGCTGTCATCATCAAGACGGTATGGTACTGGCTCAAAAACAGACACATAGATCAGTGGAACAGAATAGAGAGCCCAGAAATGGACCCTCAACTCTATGGTCAACTCATCTTCGACAAAGCAGGAAAGAATGTCCAGTGGAAAAAAGACAGTCTCTTCAACAAATGGTGTTGGAAAAATTGGACAGCCACTTGCAGAAGAATGAACCTGAGCCATTTCCTTACACCACACACAAAAATAGACTCCAAATGGTTGAAATACCTAAATGTGAGACAGGAGTCCATCAAAATCCTTGAGGAGAACACAGGCAGCAACCTCTTCGACCTCAGCCGCAGCAACTTCTTCCTAGAAACATCGCCAAAGGCAAGGGAAGCAAGGGCAAAAATGAACTATTGGGACTTCACCGAGATAAAAAGCTTTTGCATAGCAAAAGAAACAGTCAACAAAACCAAAAGACAACTGACAGAATGGGTAAGATATTTGCAAATGACATATCAGATAAAGGGCTAGTATCTAAAATCTATAACAAACTTACCAAAGTCAACACCCAGAGAACAAATAATCCAATCAAGAAATGGGCAGAAGACATGAACAGACATTTTCCCAAGAAGACATCCCAATGGCCAACAGACACATGAAAAAGTGCTCAACATTGCTCAGTATCAGGGAAATCCAAATCAAAACCTCAATGAGATACCACCTCACACCAGTCAGAATGCCTAAAATTAACAAGTCAGGAAACGACAGATGTTGGCGGGGATGCGGAGAAAGGGGAACCCTCCTACACTGTTGGTGGGAATGCAAGCTGGTGCAGCCACTCTGGAAAACAGTATGGAGGTTCCTCAAAAAGTTGAAAATAGAGGTACCATACGACCCAGCAATTGCACTACTGGGTATTTACCCCAATGATACAAATGTAGGGATCCGAAGGGGTACGTGCACCCCGATGTTTATAGCAGCAATGTCCACAATAGCCAAACTGTGGAAAGAGCCAAGATGTCCATCAACAGATGAATGGATAAAGAAGAAGTGGTATATACAATCAGAGAAAGACATGTATCATATGATCTCACTCATATGAGGAATTCTTAATCTCAGGAAACAGACTGAGGGTTGCTGGAGTGGTGGCAGGTGGGAGGGATGGGGTGGCTGGGTGATAGACATTGGGGAGGGTATGTGCTATGGTGAGCGCTGTGAATTGTGTAAGACTGTTGAATCACAGACCTGTACCTCTGAAACAAATAATACATTATATGTTAAAAAAAAAAGAAGATAGTAGGAAGGGAAAAATGAAGGGGGCAGAATCAGAGGGGGAGACAAACTATGAGAGACTATGGACTCTGAGAAACAGACTGAGGGTTCTAGATGGGAGGGCAGTGGGGGGAAGGATTAGCCTGGTGATGGGTATTAAAGAGGGCATGTATTGAATGGAGCAATGAATCATGGAACACTACATCAAAAACTAATGATGTAATGTATGGTGATTAACATAAGATAATAAAATAAAATTAGAAAAAGAATAAATGAATTCATTAATGCTGCAGGTTTCAAAATTAATGCACAGGAATTGGTTGTGAATTTTTACACTAATAACAAAGTAGCAGAAAAAGAAATTGAGAAACAATGAATCATGGAACACTACATCTAAAACTAATGATGTAATGCATGCTGATTAACATAACAATAAAAAATTTAATTAAAAAACCAAACAAACAAAAAAAGAAATTGAGAGAACAATTCCATTTATGATAGCACCAAAAAGAATAAAATACCTAGGAATAAACTTTTCCAAGGAGGTGAAAGAATTGTACTCTGAAAACTACAAAACACTGATGAAGGAAATTGAAGACAACATGGATGAACCTGGAGGGTATTAGGCTAAGTGAAATAAGCAGACTGAGAAAGACAGCTACCATATGATTTCACTCCTAGGTGGAATCTAAAAAAATGAATAAACAAACTAACAAAAAGCAGAATCAGACCTGTAAATACAGAGGATAAACTGATGATTGCCAGAGGGGAGAGGGGTGGGGGATGAGCAAAATGGGTGAAGGTGAGTGGGAGATACAGGCTTCCAGTTATGGAATGAATAAGTGATGGGAATAAAAGGCAGAGCATAAGGAATAGAGTCAATGATATTGCAAAAGCATTGTGTGGTGACAGGTGGTGGCTACATTTGTGGTGAGCATAGCATTAACATATAGAGAAGTTGAATCCCCTATGTTGTACACCTGAAACTAATACAACATTGTGTGTCAAATATACTCAAATAAAAAAGTAAAAAAAAAAAAAAGACTGTGGTACTGGTATAAGGGTAGACATGTTGACCAATGGAGTAGAATTGAACATCTAGTAGTAAACCCATATATATATACTTAATTTATTTTTGACACAGATACCAAGACAATTCAGTGGGGGGAATGATAGTCTTTTCTACAAATGGTGTTGGGACAAGTGGATATGCACATGCAAAAAGATGAAATTGAACGCCCCCCCCCCACACACACACCATATACAAAAGTTAAATCAGAATGGAGCAAAGTCCTGGGGTACCTGGGTGGCTCAGTTGGTTAAGCATCCGACTCTTAGCTCAGCTCAGGTCTTGACCTCAGAATCTTGAGTTGGAGCCCTGCATTGGGCGTAGAGACTACTTAAAAAAAAAAAAAAGGACCAGAATCCTAATTGTCAGAGTTAAAATTTTGCAACTCTTAGAACAAATCATTGGCATAAATATTTGTGACATAGGCATTAAATATTAGGTAGTGATTTTTAGATATGGTACCAAAATCACAAGCCACACACAAAAAACCCCAACAAACTTGACATCAAATTAAAAAGCTTTTGTGCTTCAAAGGATACTACTAAGAAACAAAGACAACCCACAGAATGGGAAAAAATATTTTCAAATTAGATATCAAATAGGGATTTATATAAAGAAGATGTAAAGAGCTCTTACAACTCAATAATAAACAGACAAATAACCCCATTAAAAATGGGGAAAGGATTTGAAAATACATTTCTCCAAAGAAGATAACAAATGGAAAATAAGCACATAAAGATGCACAGCATCACTAGTTATTAGGAAAATGTAAGTCAAAATTACAATGAGATACCAATTTTAGTCCACTATGATGGTTGTAATAAAGTAAGTGAACAGCTTGTTGCATTGGCTAAGATGTGGAGAAATTAGAAACTTCATATATTGCTGTGTTATGGGTTCCCATATTTCTCTAGTTTTACAGATACATGTGTATTTACATCCTGAAGCTTATTATTTCTGAAAATATATGGAGAAGGACTGGATGAATAGATAAAATTTGGTATATCCATATTATGGAATATGATTCAGCCATAAAACATTAATGAACATAAAAAACCTTGAAAACATCATGCTAAGTTAAAGAAGCCACATATTGTATGATTTCACTTACATAAAATGTCTTGAACAGGGAAATTCATAGAGACAGTACATTTTTGGTTGCTGGAAGCTGGGGGTAAGGAAAAATGGGCAGTAATGGCTAATGTGTACAGGGTTTCTTTTTGGGATGACGAAAATGTTCTGGAATCAGGTAGTGGTGATGATTGCACATCTTAGCCAATGCACTAAATGCCATTGAATTAGGCAACATTTAATATGGTGAAATTCTGGCATGTGAATTATATTTTAATAAAGCTTTTATAAAATGCAGAAGTCCTTACAGCACTCAAGAAGTACTTATGCAATTTGATCCCTTGTTCCTCTCTGAGCTTATCTGCTGCTTTTCTCCTTTTGGTTCACTCCTGTCCAGCCATATAGCTTCCTTGGTGTTCTTCAAATACATGCATTCTCCTGCTTTAGTGCCTTTGCCTGGAATATTATTTTCCTACATATTCACATACTTCTCCCCTTATTGTTCAAATTCCAAATTCTCAGTTAGAACTTTTATAATCACCCTATTTAAAATTGAAGTGCCTATCCTATCTTTCCTTATCCTTGTTACCATGATTTTATTTTTTAGAAACATACCATATGATTTATGTTTATGGGTTATGTTCCTGCACTATAACATAAGCCTCATAAGTATGGAGACATTTTTACTCATTGATATCTCCCCAAAGCCTAGAACAATGCCTGGTACACACAATAAGTTCTCTCTCTGTCTCTTTATCTTTCTCTGTGTGTCTTTATTAAACATACATTTGTGTGTTTGTGTTTACCTGTTATTGTGGAAGGAAAGAAGGGAGGAAGCAAGGAAGGAAGGAAGAAAGGAAGGAAAGAAGGTAGGAAGGAAGGGATGTTATACCACCTACCCATCCCCCTGCTCACTTAGCTGTAGCTACACTTGTCTTCTTCTTCTTTTTTTAAATTTAAATTCAATTTAGTTAACATATAGTGTATTATTAGCTTCAGGGGTAGAATTTAGTGATTCATCAGTTGCATATAACACCCAGTACTCATTACATCAAGTGCCCTCTTAATGCCCATCACTCCATCCCTCCACCCACCTCCCCTCCAGCAACCCTTAGTTTGTTTCCTAGAGTTAAGAGTCTCCTTTCTGTTCCTTAAACATGCCCAGTTCTTTCTTTAGAGGCTTTGTATTTTTTCCCTCATTCTAGCACACTCATTTCCTCAACTCTTCAAACTTCACAATAGCATTTAATGGATCTTCAGTTTCAGCTTAAATATTACTTTTGAGAAATCTTATCTTACCATCTGATTCAGAATAGATCTCACACATCACTCCAGCTTCTTGTTTGTTTCCTTCAGAATACTTATCATGCTTTTTAAAGTCTTTTATTTATATATGTGATAATCTGTTTAATATCTGTTTTTCTATTAAAATGTTTAGTACCTAAGATCAGGAACTTTTTCTTTTTCACTGTGGATTCCCAATGCTAGCAAATTACCTAACACATAGAAGATACTCAATATGTTTTGTTTTGAATAAGTAAATTAAGGAATAAAAAGAGGCAAAGTGTTACATAACCTCCAAACACTTACAGCCAGAGATACATACGTGCCTGTGTATGCTTTCCATAATTCCAGGGATGGGCTTCAGCTAAGTACACGTGATAACCTTGCCACACACAGAATAAACTGGGCATTTCAGTATACAGTTATCTCTGGTGCCAGAGCTATATAATATTAATGATGATAAGAATAGTAAAAATAGCTAACATTTTCATTTGCTTCCTATTTGACAATACTGTTTTATGTGGTTTATCTTATTTGACCCTCATAGCAACCCTATGAAGTAGAGACTATTAGCATCGTTGTTATGACTATTACTATTATTATCAACTGCATAGATGAAGATGGGGGTGTCAGAGAAGCTAAAGAAACGTGCCCAAGGTTGCACAGTTAAAAAGTAGTCTTTTTTTTATTTTTAATTTTAAGTAGTCTCCATGCCTAACATGGTACTTGAACTCCCAACTCCCAGGTCAAGAGTCACATGCTCTACTGACTGAGCCAGGCAGGCACCCTTAAGAAGTGCTTTTTTAAATCTCAGAAGTCTGAATTCAAACGAGGTCTTTCTAACAATAAAGTCTGTGTGTGCATGTCTTTATGTATATGTGGGATGGCAAATACTGGTATACAGGGTCTTTGACTCGAATATGTTAGTGAAAAACTTTATCTGGTAACTATTTTAATCAGAACAACAACAAAAATATTGCGGGAATAGGTGAACAATTTTCTGTGTGCTCCTTCCCATAAGACGAACCTAGAAGATTTAATAGCTCTGCTTTCATGACTTGTAGAAACACAAGGAGCACTCTGCAGATAATTAACTTCATTTTCTTAGTACTGGTGTTGACAAATGCACTCAAAACTCAATGATATATTATTAGCTTTTGAAAAATTTTAAATTTCTTTCTTTTGAACACTTCCAGGTGGGCTCTCAAGTGCATTTTCTTCATTCTGCTGCTGCCAGTACACAGCATGAAGCTCTTTTCTCAGTTATGTCGATTTTTAAGGGGTCAGTTCAACCTTCTAAGATGTCGCCTTGTGATTTTGGCACACCTCATGAGAAGATGGTGTGTGGAGAGGCAGAGCTGCCCATTATCAGCTGCAAGCCGTAAATGCTGCTTGGCAGAGATAAGAAATTGAAAGATTTCCTAAGGCATAGGTAGTTCCAAAGCATTTCTTGTTTATTACAACTCAAACATGTTTACTTAGTAATACAAGGGAGATTTGAAGAAGACAATGTTCACAATACACATTTAATAGAAAAGAACCTTATGCATGCATCTCTGATTAGTTGTTCTTATAATCTCTTACACTTTCTATTCATCCAGTTTTGACTTCGTGTCAGAAATCTTCCCGCAGCTTGTTCTCTACTTCCAGATGTAACGTATTTCTCTCTAGAGAGAGAACCCTGTCTAACTTCTTCCTGAGGTAATCAAAAGGGAAGACATTAGTTCACCTGTCTAATTTTCTCTTGCAACTAAAAAAGGTCCCTGCCTCTCCCCAATAAATTTCTCTCTGTCAGCAGAAGTCACATCTCATTGCTTGTTCTTCTCTACCTCTTCTTAGTCCCTAATGAAAATGATCAAACTCCGATAATTGTTAGGTGCAGTTTTGCTCCTTTTTTCCCCTCCTTTTGAGGAATCACGTTTGTTTCTCCCCTCTAGGGTTTGACTTTATCTGCTCACCACGTCTTGTTAGTTACTAGTACCTTCCCTTTTGTTTAAGGAGTGCTTTAGGTTAAATGAAAATTATTAGAAACGCCAGAAATAAAACTTACAGAAGAGTTTGTTCAAGGTTAAATTGGTAATGTTACAACAAAATTTGCCTAACACCATAGATTCCCTTTCTGAAGAGTTCTGATTGGGGTTCCCGCACTTTTATTATTTTCATTTTCATTTACAATAGCCTTTTGTCAGCTTGTGTTGTTGACTGATTAGGTCAGAGGAAATAGCTTACAGAGTGAAATAGACAGATCAAAATGGGGATCTGCCTGTCTGGATGTATCTGGAAACAGTGGTGGAGTCAATCAATGTTGAAAGGATTTTGGGGGCTTTTTATTAGCCCCAAGTAACCGACTGCAGCATTTTCTGTTTCCAAAATTGGACTGGTTCATTGTCATTTTGACCCAATGACAAAGACCCTGACTCCTAAAATACAGATGACCAATGAACATGGGAAACATTCAACCTCATCTCTAATAAGATAAATTCACATTAAGACAACAGTGAGAACATATTTTTTTCAGTCTGTCATATTACCATGAATTATTCTAAAAATGATACAGTTATTATTGGTACAGACCTAAGCAGATGAACATTCATACAATGGGTACGGATGTTAGAGAGAGGACTGGCAGTTTTTTCTTTTTTGGCTGACATGTATTCGGTGTCCATCACATGCCAAGCATTATGATAGAAGCTTAATATGCATTATCTCATTTCATTCTCAAAACAATTTTGTGGGGTAGGCACTCATAATATCCATTTCACAGATGAGAACATTGAAGCTGAGAGATGGAAAGGAACAAACTAAATCCCACACAACCGTGAATGGCAGACTTAAATACATGTCTGCTGGATTCTAAAACCCATGCAAGCCCCATTGAGTGTGGGGATGATAGGTGATTTTTCCTTTTCTCTCTACCTACCCCTTGTATTTAAAAACAATGAACACTATAATTTTTATAATCCAAAAATACAGTACACATTTGCTTGTTTTTTAAGGCATTTTAAAGGAGTTAAATTTGCTGTTTGTGAGGTCCACTTTGGAAGCTGCATGCAATTATTCAGGAGGAGGGTACGTTGAGAGAGAAAAGGGGGTCCTATCTACTTAACAAGACATGTAATTGTAGGTTCCATAGGGTCATCATTTTTGGCCCTCAGTATCTATACAGTCTTCAATGGCTTCTTGCTTCATCAGAAGACCTTCTACGTGGAAATTCAGTAATTTTCCTCTCTACCCGCTCACATTCATCACTCTGAAGCTTGGATAATGATAGACCTTTTATAAAAAGCATTGAGAGAATTGTCCATTTTGCAATTTTGTTCTTTATCCTCTATAAAAGAGAATCTTAGAATATTGAAATATTTCTCATTCAGTAAAACAACATAAAACTACATAGGATTAAAATATACTAATTATTATTTTGTTTTATAAACTCTCCCACGACACTGTGCTGTATTTTATTACTTAAATGGATAGCATTATAAATGTTTAACATGCCTTTTTCAGTGGCAAGATGTTCTTTATCACACGCCTGTTGGAAATAGAAAAAAATGCATTTGAAACGAATGACCTTACTAAAATATTGTTTAGTGTTTATACCTTGTTATTTTTACAAGTCCATGTCAAGTTGTTGGTTAGATGAACCTCCATGGGATATTCATGTCCTCTTTAGGATTCTTTCTTCCTCATCATTTTTCTTAGGGCACTTTTCACATCTTTATTCCTCAAGGTGTAAATGAGGGGATTCAACATAGGGGTTACAATGCCTTAAAATGCAGAGATGATTTTACCCTGGTCCTGGGATTCCCTTGACTGAGGTTTTGGGTATATGGAGATGGCTGTTCCATAAAATATGGTGACCACAGTCAGGTGGGATCCACAGGTGGAGAAAGCTTTGAGCCTGGCTTCTGCAGAGTGAATCCTTAGCACAGCAACCACAATGTGAGTGTAGGAGATGAGAATGAAGGTGAAAGGCAGGGGCAGTGTGAAGATGCCAATGACCAGACCCAGAATAAGTCTGACTGGGCTGTCTGAGCAGGTGAGCTTCAACAGGGCCTGGACCTCACAGGTAAAATGATTGATGACATTGTGTCCACAAAAATGGGCAGGAATTGCAATAATTGGTATTATTGCTAAAAGGAAGGCACAGGCCCAGGTCACCATGGCCAACTGTATGCAGACCCGGCTGTTCATAATGATGGTGTAACACAGGGGATTAGAGATGGCAATAAATCTATCATGAGCCATGACAGCGAGGAACAGATTCTCTGTCATCCCCAGAAAAAGAGCAGTGGTCATCTGAGCATAACAGCTAATATAGGAAATGGTGGGGTAGTCTTTTAAACTACTGAACAACAAAAAAGGCACCGAATTACTAGAGCAGCAGATACCGAGGAAGGACAGGTTGCTTAGGAAAAAATACACAGGGCTGTGAAGCTGGCCATCAACTCTAACCACGACAATGATAAGACTGTTACCCACCAATGTGATTAGGTAAACTACTACCATGGTGCAATAAAAGGCAATCTGGGATTATGGATGATTGGACAAACCCACCAGGATGAATTCTGTCACTTCACTGCCATTACCAGTAACCAAAATATCCGTTTTCTTCTATCTGCTGAGAAAGAAGAAATTCAACTTATTTTAATCTGAGGAATACTTATTGAGGGTCTGCTGTGTCCTCAGTCCTATGTCAGGTGGTATTAGGAAAAGATGTCTACAAAAGAAATGATACGGTTTGGAACTTTACGTTCTAATTTGGGAGATAAAGCGTCATACACATCACAGGATTAATTTGCAAAGTAGTACAGTCCATTGAGTCTTAATTCCCTCATCTATGGAATGAGGGGGGTTGGACTCCATCTGAAGCGTGCTTTGAACCCCCCTTAAAGAAAATGTGCCAATTTACTGCTCAAATATAAAAAGAATCATAAAATTTCTAATTGTTTTTTCCCTGCTATGGATATTAGCCTGAAATTTGTTTTTAGCTGGTTCATATCCATGACATAAAATTGTGGCCAGTTCACTCTCATTTTTTCCTCACCCTGCACATCCAATCAATCACTGAGTCCTATTGGCTCCTCCTCCTGAATATATTTTAAATCTACCTATAAATCTCCATATCCACAGTCAACATTTATCTAGTCAGAGCCACCATCCTCTAACAGGCCTCCTTACTTCTATTCTTGCCTCTCTATGGTCTATTCTCCACACAGCAGTCAGAGAAAACTTTTACAAACATACATAATTATCACCATATCTTTCCCATGCTTAAAACTGCTCTAGGGCTTCTAATTAGCATTGGAATAAAATCTAACCTATTTACTATGACCTACAAGGCTCTAAATGATCTGACTTTAACCTTATCTCACACTGTCTCTTCTTGTGATCACCATGTTCCACACATACTGTCTTTATGAAGCACTCTAAGCTCATTCTGACCTCAGAGCTTTTGCACATTGTGTTCTCTCTGCTGGAAATATTCCTACCCTCTTTGACTGGTGAACTTCTAGTCATCCTTAATATCTCAGCCTAAAAGAAATTTCATTAGAAAAGCCTTCCTTAACTGCACTAAAACGAAATCAGATCTTTTTGTTGCAGTTGTTCATAGCACTCTAAACTTCTCCTGCTTGGCTGTTATTACAGTTTATATTTATATATTTGTGTAATTATTCAATTTCTGCTCCCTTACTAAATTTTCAGCTTTCAGAGGGAAGAGGCCCTGACTGTCCCGTGTATTGTCTTATTTTTACCACCTCACATAGTGCCTGGTATAAACCCACAATATATGAGTTCAATATGGGTTTGTTGAATGAATCCAGGCCAGTTATTTGGCTCTTCTGTCTTCAATGTCATGACGACTACATTGAATTGGCTGAAGGAAATAAATGTTTGAGGGTAAAAGGCCCATGACGAAAAACAGTATCTCATAGTATTCAGTGTTACTAAAGGCCTGTTGCTCAAAAGTGAACTTTACTGTCTTGTATTTTTTTACCCTACAATTTGCTCTTTGCGAGGAGGGAAAGTGTTATAGTAAAGAGAGAAAATGGTTATTATAGTGAAATCTGAAAAAAAAAGTGTTTTCACACTTTTTGTCCATCCGAATTTTTATTTACTTTGTTTGATCTAATTCTATCAAGTATGAATGCTATCACAGACCAGCTCATTAATAAGGTCAAGATCCTTTTTTGGATTGTCTGTAAGATTCCCATCACGTTCTAGCCACAAATCAGAATTTGGGGCATTTATAGGAGGATCTAGTTTCAGACTCATGAGGTAGGTGTCAAGCCTTGGTAAGTGCAGGCTGTGGATAGGAAGGTTTGTCTTAGGAGCTGGTCAGCAAGAGGGGCCATTCAGGCTCACGATGTAGGTAATCTCTTCAGATCCCTTTTCTAAAATAGACCCCAGATCTCAGAAGGTACAAGACCTTTATGGACAAGTAATTCAGAAAGTAGAGTAAGACTTTGTAACAGGATCCTCAGTAGAATCTAGTACAGGATGAGGGGGCTCTGAATAGAAATCAGAACCAAGGGCAGACAAACTGAAAAATACTTAGCTGCTGCTAAGCTTCTAACTACAGCTGTTCACTTATTACAGGCAGTGATCCTAGGAGGCCCTTGACTACCTCTAATGAGAATTAGAAGGCTCCTTTTTGGTCTATATTCTCCCAGAATTGGGATCAGAAAACAAAATGAATCTGAAAAGGAAAAGTCTTCTTGGAGTAGAGTTATGAGGCTGAGGCAGAAGTCAGGTGATTTGTCTTTATGCAATGGTGACACCACAACCATAATTTTCTAATAGCATTACAAGAATGGGATTTTCAGGGTGCCAACTTTTTCAAAGGGCACTAAATCTTCATACTAGAATGACAGCATGTTTAATCACGAAGCCTTATTTTGATTTACAATCCTTACCATCTTACAGTCTTAACAATCTCAGGACACATGCCAGTATAAATAGCTGGAAAACAAAGAACACATTTTTGTGCTTACATGATTTGAGTAAATCTCACCAGACTGACCATTATATATATATTTTTTATTCAATAATTCAGTGTTTTAGCCCTGTGCAGGCCAAAATCATCCTAAATTATCTAGACATATGTGGAGATGCTCACACATATATTCACTGGTTTTTGATCTTTCAGAAATACTTGGGGCACACTTCAAGGCCTTCCTTTACATGGAGTTCCCAAAGAAGTCTGTCTTGGTTTCACCTACCATGCAAGAACATGCTTCCCAGGAAGACTCATTCTATTTTTAATACTAAAATTAAGGGATGCTTGGAGCAAATTCCTTTTTTTTCCCTGGGCTTTACAGAAAGCTCCCAGAAGCTCAAAATATACTTAATGGAATGGGTAGTACTTACAGACAAGAATTTCTATTACCCATACCAGGCAGTGTAGAATGGTGGTTAACAGCATGAGTTCTGGATCCAAGTTTGAATACTGGATCCATCACTGATTCACTGTGTAACATTGGCAATTTGCTTAACTTGTTTATACCTTAGCTTCCTCAACTGTAAGATTGGGACAATTATAGTATCTATCTCAAAGGGTTTTTGTGCTATATACATATTAGCTATTATTATTTTTAAATAAGGCCTCACTTGGGAAGTAACACCCATGGGAATGTGGCCACATTGGTTGTCTTTTTTTTTCCTAGAGGGTGGAAAATAATTCAGTGAATGAGGAGAGAAATAAGGCAATGTTGTTAGATTATAGTGTGAGCCCTCTGGAGACAGAATTTGCATTTTATTTCTTTAACTCCAGTGGTTGGCTTAGTTTCTGACACATGGGAAGAACTTACAATATTTTTTAAATCAAATTGATTTTACTCACCTGAATACCAGGGGGAAAAAAGACCATGAAAACAAAAACAAAGCCACTAAGGTCTCTAAGAGTTGTGTTGATATAGTCCCTTATGTGTTGCCCTATCATCGCCTCACTGAAGTACTGAAGTCTTTCAAGGGGAGTGACTTACAGGTGTATCCCGAGATCCATGTAAAGACTGACCATTCCACATGTATATGTTGGTTTGTTTCAAGAGACAAATATGGCTTCCTTCCTTCTTGTCAGGGTATGTTCTTTACTTGCTCTTACAATGGATTGTGTCTTGATTCTGCTCAGCATTTTAGAATCCAGGATTCCAAATGGTTCAAAATATGAACACGAGAAGGGAAGAATATTAAACATCTGCTGGTACCTTCTGAGTTTATTCATTATGGTTCCAAAGAAGTGATTTCACTGAAGAGACTGTAGGGACCAAGTTCCTAAAAGGCAATTAAATCTCACTACTGAATTGAGGCTGTATATTCATTTGGGAGTGTTATTTCTAAGTCATTAAAATACAAGTATCTTTTGTCCACTAATTCCAATAGTTCATTAGTGACACTGTAAACTTTTGACTAACACCATCAACTCCACTTCTGCTTTTAAGTTACCAAAGAGTAGTAGATCCACCTCTAGGGTGGTTACTCAGAGTCTTGTTTCTTGGAAGGATCCTCAGCACAGTGACATAAGAAGGCAATGAATGAATGGGGAAGGAGGAGTGGCCACAATGTATTGGGACTCTATAAAAGCTTTTATTAAGGACTCAGGTAAATGAAATTCTGTAAACAGTGTTTACTGGAGGTGTCCTCTTCCTCTTTACGTTTCCCTGACATCTCCCAGCCCATCCTAGCCATCTTTGTTTTGAAGTTTCTGTAAATCTTGCTTTTTCCTAAAAATTTCCTACATTAGTTTTGAATTGCTATAGAAACTGTTGCTGTCTAAATATAATATTGCATCCTCTCATTCACTGCTCCATTGATTTACTTTATCTGTGCATGTATCTCATTACAATAGCTTTATTTTATTGATTCCTTGCTTAGTTGTGCTCTAAATATATGATGATTTGTTTATTACCTTTACATGTATCCTTGTTAAGTTTTTCAACTTAGGCATTAAGATTCTGGGAGCTAGGAATGAAGCATCTTTGCAAATAGTCCAGCTGAGTGCTACTCAAAATGTTTGCAAGGAGATAAGGACAGAATTGAGAGTAAACATTTAGTAATTTTTAAAGTGATTTGACATTGCTGTGACATTTTTATCATATTTTATAAAATATCAGTCTGTAACAACTGGGAAATTTAAAAGATAATTGTTCTTTACCACAAATGGTCTAAGAAGTATTTGTTTAGCGCTCATTCATTTAACCAATTCTTATTGTGCATATACTCTGTACCAGACACTATGCTAGGGAGACAGAGACGAATAAAAAAACTTCCTGCTCTCTATAAGCTTATGAACTAATTGGGAATAAACACTCTAAAACAACTAATTATAAAATAACATGAAAGATGTTAAATTTGGGGTTGAGCAAAGTGTTATTAAGTGAAAGAAATGGAATTAAGTCACCATCCAGGATTAAACAGAATAGGATAAGCTCTGGGGAGGGCTTCACCGAGGCAATGACTGTCGATCTGGCCCTTGGAGGCTGACCGAGATTTTGCCGCACTGCAGGCAAGAAGAACAGCACGTACAGGAACATAGATGCATAAAAGGTTTAGAGAAAGAAAGTATTGTTTTCCTGGGGTATGGGGTCTATGGAGTTGAAATAGACAATGAGGATAGAGACGTTAGCAGGGACCCTGAGTGATGTTGTGTATTCTATAGGCAATAGGGAACATATTGGAAGTTCTTAATCTTAGAGTGGGATTATAAAGAGGGGCTTAACATGGAGAGATTTTTCCCTTTAGAAAAGTCACCCTGGAGACTTTGACTGGATGGCTAGTTTAGAGAGAGGTAAGATGGATTAGAGAAAAATAGGAGCTTGTTACAGTCATTCTGGTAAGGGTTGATGAGTCCCTGAACTAAGACATAAGCATTGAGGACAAAGAAAAGGGGATGGATTTGAAAGACATTTCAGAGGAAAAATCAATGAAATTCAGTGGATGAGTGGTTGTCAAGGGTAAGTGAGAAGAAGATGTAAAGGCTAACGCTGAAGATAATGAAAATCCCATCATGTAGCATTTGTAATGTGCTTTTAACTTTGTAACATCAAACATCTATGATCTCATTTGCTCTTTCAACCATTCTGAGGTAGGTTAAGGAACATATTTTTCCCCTGTTTGACACATGCAGTCCAGAGAGGTTAAGTGATTCACCCAGAGTTTCATAGCTCATTAATGGCAGAACCCAGACTAGAATCCAGACTTCCTGACGCCTAATAATGCGCTTTTCCAACTCCATTGTGATGTTGTACTGAAAAAGTGCTTGACCTGCTGTGCACATTTAACCAGAAACAATTGCTATGTGTATTCCTGGTGGGAAAAGAAAGAGGAGAGAGAGAAGGCACCCAGTGAGATGAGCACTGACTACTTTTGAGTCAGTTGAGAACTCAATAATGTTACTAGTAACTCTATAATAACAATAAAAAAATAGGTAATATTTATTGAGGACTTATTATGTCTCAACCATAGTTCTCAGCATTTTATAGAAATCAGCTGATTTAATCCTTTTAACAACCCTATGAGGTCAGTCCTATGATTGTTTTCCTGTTATAGATGAGGAAACTGAGGCAGGAAGTTGCCCAAGGTCATATAGCTAGTAAGTGTCAAGGTCAGATTTTTAACCTAGACAGTCTGAAAACATAGTGTTTTTTCTCTGCTCAGCAACAGTCCTGCCTTCTTTCTACTCCTCTTTTCCAAGGACTCCTTGAACCCATCAGGCACCCATCAGAAAGAATATCTAGGTGTCAGAAGAATTATATTTTTTTAAAAAAATTAAGTTAAATTAAGTTTTTTATTGAGGTATAATTGACATATAACATTATATTAGTTTCAGGTGACAACATAATGATTTAATATTGTATATACTGTGAAATAATCACCACGATAAATCTAGAATTGTATTCTAGTCCTAGTCTTGTCGCATTGTTGACATTGATAACATCACAGACACTAAATCTTTTCATATGTAAATGTCGGTCTCATACTATTAATTATAACACCTATTTACTTGTCTCATTAAATTTAGAAGATGATATGAGGTTCGCCTGGGTGGCTTAGTTAGTTAAGCGTCTGGCTTTTGGTTTCGGCTCAGGTCATGATCTCATGGGTCATGATCTCAAGGGTAATGAGATTAAGCCCCACAAGGGGCTCTGCGCTCAGTGGGGAGTCTGCCTGAGATTCTCTCTCCTTTTCCCTCGGCTCTCTCTCACTCTCTCTAAAATAAATAAATAAATAAATCTTTAAAAAAACTTAGATGATATGAAGTAATATGCATTCAAGAAGAAGATAAATTATAAAGTATGTAAAGTGCTTTATGAACTTAAGAACTAAGAAGATATAAATTCGTGCAGTAATTTTGGCTGTGTACGTGTCTTTCTCTCCACCTAGAGAGTGAATTCTTTGAGGGGAGAGAACAAATATGTTTTCCCCACTGCTGTATCCATGGCAATAGCAGAGTACCTGCTCTATAGTAGGTGTTCCATAAATATGTATTGAATTAATGATGTATGGATGCTAGCATGCATGGGTGAAGGAGTAGTCTTGGAATGCACTATTGAAAAAACAAGTAAGCACTCTAATTCCTGACATCTTAGGCTCATGTGATCCAGACATCATAATGACATCTAATATTTATTGTTCTTTAACTATAGTATAGACCAGGCAATTTTCTAAGTGCTTTACGTGAATTGAGTCATACAATTCATTTTTTTAAAATTATTTATTTATTTATTTATTTATTTAAGGGGGGGAGGGACAGAGAGAGAGAGGGAGAGAATCTCAAGCAGACTTTCCACTGAGCACAAGCCCGACTTGGGGCTCGATTCCACGACCCTGAGATCATGACCTGAGCTGAAATCAAGAGGTGGACACTCAACCAACTAAGTCACCCAGGTGCCCCAGATTCATACAATTCTCCTAACCAAGCTATGAAGTCATATTCAAAACCACCCCCATCTTTTCTTTATAAAGATTTTATTTATTTGTTTGAGAGGGAGACAGAGACAGAGAAACAGAGCACAAGTGGAGATGGAGGGCAGAGGGAGAGGGAGAAGCCCACTCCCTGCTGAGCAGGAGCAGGGAGCCCAACTCGGGGCTTGCTTCCAGGACCCCAAGATCATACCTGAGCCGATGGCAGACACTTAGCCGACTGAGCTCCCAGGTGCCCCCAAAACTTTCCCCATCTTTTTCAGCTCTCACCCCTATTGTAAAACTTAGGAGCTACATTTCCCACACTCTCTTGACAGTAACATTCAGTTTTGGATTTCACCCATAAAAGGTACTCAAGGAAGCTAAGCAAGCATAAAAGAAGTAGACACCACCATTGGTCCTCCTGACATCGTGTTTAAGTGTCAAAGATTTAGGTGGCTTCTGAGCATTCTTCTGTGAAACATTAACTTTGGTGCAGTTGTTAGTAGCAGTTTCTTCATGCCTCTAAAAGCTTCCCAAGATTTTTGCAGTTCCTGCAACTGTCTGAGGTTGTTGGCAACGTTCCCTTACCAACGTTCCCCTCACAGCCCTTCCAAAGGCTTTGTAGGTCTCTAATTCTCTTTATTAAATCACTCCCTTCCTGAAATAACTGGAGTGGTTTCTGCTTACATGATCAAAAGCTGAACACTGCAAGTAGGTCCTACTATTAGCCCACTTAGGTAAAGGGATTGAAGTGCAGAAAGTGAGTTGAACGAAGTGGCAGAATGTAGATCTGAATCCAACAAGTTTGGCTCCAGGGCCTGTGCTCTAAATTGTTATACTCTACTGACTTCCCTCAATTGAAATCCCAAATTCTATGAATGGGACATGGTATCTTTTCCTTAAATACTCATTGGAAAATATTATTTGGAGCCTGTTGTTCAGTTTGTAAACTTTCTCCTCAATTTCTGGCAGAATTACCTTAGTTTCAAACCAGTTTTTATTTGCTTTCAGGTTGAAACAAGGTAATCTTCACTACCCAGCTGCTTGGGATGTGGGATGCACAGTGGAATGTTTCTCACAGTGCCTGTGATTGATCAAGTGAAGAAGTGATATTCAACCTTAGGAGTTTTTAACAATTCAGAATTGATTTCATTTCACAACATCCTCATAGAGTTTATTTTGTATTTAAAATGAATTAATATCAATGTTGAATTAGATGGCCTTTGGGGTTTAGATACCTAGAAACAGAACGTTAGTGCTGGAAGGGTCATACTCATGTTAACTAGCTGCTATGTGTGCCTACTTCTTCAGTCAAAGCTAACATTTAAAGTCAGGCAGATAGATCTATATATATTGATCTGGAGGAATGTCCATGATATATTGCCAAGTGGAAAATGCGAGCTGCAGAGTAAATTGATAATATGATTCCATTTTTTTTAAGACAAGAAAGAAAATCTATATAAAATAACACCTAGATGCAGAAGGTTAGAAGTGGAAAGGTCTTTGGGTAACAAAATACAACCTTCCTATTATATTGATGAGAAAATTTGAGGGCCAGAGATTGGTATAACTAAGGTCACACAGCTAGTTAGTAGCAGAATCAATTCCACAGCTCCCATCTACAGATTCCACTATGCCTCTCTGTCTGTAGGCTGTGCCCTACCAGCAAGTCAATAAAAAGACAAAGCACCTGGTGACAGAGCTACCATTTTGTGGTAGGGGCACTATTAGTGAAAATATGATTCTCATTTTAAGCTGTAAACCAACCTATGGTAGAGAGTGGAGAATTTCTCCCCTCAAAGGCAGAGTCATTAAAATGAATACTTCTTTTTTGGTGGGAAATTTTCTATTTTATTTTGTGTTTTTAAAAAATTTTTAAATTTGAGTACAGTTGACATACAATGTTACATTTATTTCAGGTGTACAACATAGTGATTCAATATCACAATACATTATGCTATACTTACCATAAGTGTGGCCACCATCTGTCACCGTGCATCGTTATTATATCATTGACTACATTCCCTATGCTGTGCCTTTTATTCCTGTGATTTACTCATTCTATAACTGGAAGCCTGTATCTTCTACTCCCCTTCATGCATTTTACCCATCTCCCACCCCCCTTCCTCTGGAAATCACCACTTTTATTTATTTATGTGTTCATTCATTCATTTATTTATTGTTCATTATATTTATAGGTCTTATTCTGCTTTTTGTTTGTTTATTCATAAAATGAGTACTCCTAACATACCTCTTAATTTCTGAATTTCTCTCTACCTGAAAGCTTTATTTTTTTCTCTAAAATTTTATTAATTTCATCAATTTATTTCATAATGTTAATTTGAAATGTTTATTTCAATAATAAGAAAGCTTTTGCATAAAGTATGAAACTTGCCCTAACACCTAGCCCAGTGTCTGGTTGAAAATAGAAAGTTAATATTTGTTGGATGAATAAATTAAAAATTGGGGCCACTTGGCTTTTTCCTAAATATTTTTTTCTTGATATTAAAGCATGGTTTCAGTGGCTAAGAATACCATAAGCTTTAAAAAATGTATAATGGATAACATAATAAAATAAAAAAAAAAAAACAAATTCCAAATCTGAAAAAAAAAAAAGAAAATTAGGCTATTTTGGCAAGTGGTTTATTCATTCTGTTTTCCTCTTCATTTAGTGAATACATGTGTGAGACAGGTCCTGTGTATGTCTGGTACTCTCTTTGTAGCACCACACAGTGTTACTCCCAGCAGTCAGGGTCTGAGGAATGCACTGAACATCTATCTACTTGCTCTATGGTGCCTTGCTTCATATCTAGGTGTGCTGTGCATTGTATTTTTCTCCTACTGATTTGTCTCTTGTTCTCTCTCAGGCCAATTGGTAGACGACTTCTTCATGTTTGGTGGAATTGCCCAAAGTAAAGTGAGACCAGGAAACAGGGTATCTGGATCTTAGGCCTAAATCTGCTTCCGGAAAGTTTCATGATCTTGGGAAATTTATATACTGTTCACTGAGCCCCTGAACTCATCTAAAACTGAGAGATCAGTAGTAGATTGTTGTTTGCTAAAGCTTTTTCTTTTATTTTTAGAATTCCATTTTCAAATGAAATTGTACACAGAAAACTTCACTTCCATTGACAGGTTCCAGGCACACAACTGAACCCATAGGACTGTGAGAACTAAAGTTTAAAAGCCAGGGTGCCTGGGTGGCTCAGTTGGTTAAGTGCCTGCCTTAGGCTCAGGTCATGATCTCAGGATCCTGGGATTGAGTCCCGCATTGGGCTCCCTGCTCAGTGGGGAATCTGCTTCTCCCTCTGCCCCTCCCCCAGCTCATGCTTTCTCTCTCTCCTTCTCTCTCTCAAAAATAAATAAATAAAAGATCTTTAAAAAAATAAAGTTTAAAAGCCACTGCATTACATCCAATAACGAGGAATGGATTTTTATAAATGTGGTAAATTTGTGCAGTGAAATATTCAGCAATAAAAGGAACAAACTACTGATAGAAGCAACAATGTGGATGATTTCAAAAGCACGCTCAGTAAGAAAAGCCATACACAAGAGAGTACATACACATAGGATTCCAGTAACAGTCAATTCTAGAAAATCAAAACTAACATATAGTGAAAGAAATCAGATCAGTGGTTACCAGGGTATGGGGTGGGGGAGGCTTATCCTATGAAAAGGCACAAGGAAACTTGGAGATGATGGAATTGTGTGCTGATTCAGTGGGCATCTGTCAAAATTCATAAAATTGCACACTGTAACTGTATAAAGTTTATTGTACATAAATTATATCACCATAAAGTTGATTAAAATCACTGCATTAAATAATCTCTAAGGTCTCTAGTGTGGGTACAGTGAATAGGATCTGAAATCAGCCAGACCTAGATTTAAATATTGGCTCTGCTCTTTCCTGGCTCTATGGCCATGGGCAAATCACTTAACTTCTAAAAGTATCGGTGTCCTCATCTCTAATATGGGTTGATAATAGCACTATTTTGTTGAATTGTTGTGATAATTATATGTGACAATAGATGTAGAGAACTTAGCTCAGTGTCTGGTATACAGTAAGTGCTCAATGAATGTTAGTTGCATTTATAATTCTATAATTCCAAATAATTTTCTAGACAATATTGACAAAGTTCAGAGGTTGTATATATGTGATCTAAATTCTAATTTTGATTCCACTACCAATTATGTATGATTTTATAGAAGTCTCAACTCCTTCTCTGGGCCTCTCTTTTCTCACTGTTAACACAGGGGGATTATGGTGTCTTTCTTACCAATTTCATAGAATTACATTAGGAATATAAAATAAAATAACAGACTTGAAAGAAGTTTAGAAAAAGAGCAAGAAAAGGGGAAAACCACTCCACACGAATGTAGGAAATGGCTATGATGCAATTTTCTCATGATTCTGAGGTTAAGCAGAGCAAGCCAATTGTGCTTTCACAACAGAGCTTGCCTCCAGTAAAGTTGTAAAGTTTCTGATGTTTGTCTTCTTGTCTTTTATTACACCATCCTTTGTCCTATTTTTCCAATTCAGTTATGACCTGCCTTCTGCTAATAGTCATAGGAGATTGTCTTGCTGCTTAGGTCTCTTCTGTGACCTAACAGGTGACCACTAACATGTTATATGTAAAGACCCTCTAATGGAAATTCAAGCCTTAGTAGGGGTAATATTTTAGGGTGGGAGCATTTCCTGAAGCTTCTCAAATGATAACCACCTGCTCTACCAAGGGTAAAGTCAGACCCTTTAAACAATTGTTTATCATCAGTAAGGATGTAGCTGATGTCTTGAAACTAATAATGAATCATGGAACACTACATCAAAAACTAATTAAGTACTGTATGGTGACTAACATAACATAATAAAATTTATATATATATATATATACATTTATATTTATATATATATATATATATATATGAGTTTAGAAACAAAGAAGGCTCATGTCCTTTTTGCCATAACTTTCCTCATTGCCCCTCTAACATCCTTGTTCCTCAGGCTATGTATTAGGGGGTTCAGCATGGGTGTCAAAGCCCCATAAAACACTGAAATAAACTTGTTCTGGTCAAGGGATGACTTGGAATGAGGTTTCATATACATGGAGATGGTTGCCCCATAGAAGATTGTCACCACAGTCAAATGAGAGCCACAGGTGGAAAAGGCCTTGAGCCTACCTTGGGCTGAGCGAATCCTTAGGACAGTAGTGGCAATTTGGACATAGGAGAGGAGAACTAATCCAAAGGGTAGGAACAGGGTAAAGATACTTGTGGTGAGGATCATAAGCTCATTGAGGCTGGTATCAGAACAGGCCAGCTTAAGGAGGGAAAGAATCTCACAGACAAAATGGTTAATGATGTTAGCTTCACAGAAGTGAAGCTGCAGGGATAAGACAAGCATGGCAGTGAGCACAAGTGATGCCCCCCACAAGGTAGCAGCCAGCCAGACACACACTGGGCCATTCATGATCACGGAATAGCGCAGGAGATTGCTGATAGCAACCATACGGTCATAGGCCATGACAGCCAGTAAGAGGCACTCTGCTGTGGCCAAGACCAACAAGACACTCATTTGGGTCAAACATTGTGGGTAAGAGAGGTAGGGATGGGTAGAGAAACAATGCACCAAGGCCTGGGGCATGGAAGCGGTTCCATAGCAAAGGTCTAAGAAAGACAGATTAGTAAGGAAGAAGTACATTGGAGTGTGGAGGTGGGGGGTCAAAGTAGATAAGAAAGATGATAAGTCCATTCCCCAACAATGTGCTCAGGTAAGTTATCAGCACCAATGTGAAAAATGTGACTCTCCACTCAGGATAGTTAGAGATTCCAATAAGGAGAAACTCAAACACTGCTGTAGCATTATCTATGACCATTCTTCCTATTTGCCACTATTCATTGGATGGGTGCCAATGCAGTTGCTTCATTTTACCTGTAAGAATGAGAATAAAGAGGGAGGGCTGGTGTGAGAAAGGTGGAAATAATGAGGACATACAGGATCCTTTTCAAAAGATAAGGGATACAAATGGGATATCTATAATGAGAACAGAGGCAAAGCTAGAAATTTCCTCCTTCCCTAGGAAAATAGCAAATTCCTTATCCTTTTGAAAATGGTTATATGAAAAGTTCTCCATCCCTCTTCCACCAGATAACCTTCTTGGGTTATTATTATTTTTTTTTCAAGTAAGAAGAGAAGAGAGAGAGACCATCTTCCTGGTTCTCTTACTTGTTCACCATTTTCCAAAACTGAACTTCTGTCAGCTTAAGTTACTAATCTCCAGAAAGAGGGTACCTTCTGATACTTTTAGCTAAAATATTGCTTATTCTTGTGTCTGTTGGTCACTCCTAAATTGTTCATGCCTCCATTTTCTCATTGCACTAGTATCTACCATGGTGCTTGGCATGGAGTGTTGCAAAGTACTTCTTTGATCTGAACTGATATTATGTAAATGGAGTCTTTCATGGAATCCTTGAGGTCTGTGAAAACCTTCTGCTAATATCCCTGGTTGGATTTACATTGCCAGCTTCTCCTGTGTTTTTCGTGCTGTTGTTGCTGAGCACCAGTTAAGAGCATGAAAATCTAATGTGATGATTCTAAAAGTGTGGGTGGTAAGAAGAGGACTTGAATGACCAGACTATCTGAAAAGGCTTTCTCTTTCCACCTTACTACTCTCTTTCCCTTTGGTTTATGCTTTTCTTGTAGCACATTCCAATATCTGAAATTATATTAATAATTTTATTACTTGTTTATTATTTGTCTCCCACTCAACTGTAAATTTACTGAGGACAGGGACCTTGTCTGCTTTATTTACTGGTGTACCTAGTATGGTGCCTGGGGCATTATAGGGACATGATAGATATTGAATGAATAAATAAATATATAAATAAATAATATCTGTTATTGTCCAGCTATTATCCAGAATCTAACTACTCCTCTTGCCACCTGCACTGCTGTCGTTTATTCCAAATCATCACCATTATTCACTTGAATTTTGTCAGTAATTTCCTTATTGGCTTCCCTGTTTCTGGCCTTGCCCCCATTCAGTTCAAATAATTCAGTTAAATTGTAAGTCATATCAGGTCACTTTTCCATTAAAAAATTTCAGTAGCTTCCCATTTTAACCTAATTGAATGCCAGTCTCCTTATTATGACCTATCAGGCCCTACATGGTTTGCCTCCCAATTACTTCTCTGACCCCAGTTCCTATTACTCTTTTCCTTGTTCACTTTGCTATAGTCACACTGGCCTCCTCATTGTTCCTTAAACATTCACAGCACATCCCTTTCTCAGAGACTTTGCTTTCTTTGATCTTGTTGCTCTGTATACATGAAGCCCAGATCCTTGCATGGCTTATCATCTTACTTCCCTCAGGTCTCTACTCACAAGGAATCTTTTTAGTGAGTCCTTCTTTGACCACCCTGTCTAAAGGTTCATTTCTAACCCCTGATATTTTATATCCCCCTTTCCTACATTATTTTTCTCCTTAGAATCATTATTTCCAGCACATGTATATTTTATCTATTAATTATGTTTGTTGATTGTCTCTTTTAACTAGAATGTACCCTCAAGCTCAATGAAGTCAGGGAGTTTTGTCCATTTAGCTCACTACTGTATGCCCAAAACTTAGAATAGTGCCTAGTACATGGAAGGTGCTCAAGAATTACTTGATGAATGAATGTGTGAATGGAGCTCTTGGCCTGTTCCACACTGAAAGACAACCTCTCTTCTTTTACCTGCTTCTTCCCCCAACATTGCTGTTTATATACCAAACACCCTTTAATCTTTATGTGCTTCTTCATGAAACTAACTCTTCCTTCTCTTTCTAATCCCTTCCTTGAAGTTTCTGCTACTCCCTGGCTATGTCTCTGGATAAGTTCCTTCCCCTCACTGGCCTAAATTTGCATTTGCAATCCAGTTAGACTAAGTGATCTGTAAGAGCCCATCTAGTTCTAACATGCTAGGATTCTCATTTTCCTCAGCTAAAATGAAGACAAAACAAAACAAACCTTAACACTCCCCACAACATGAAGAATCTACTATATTTTCCTCCATTGTTGGAGAAACATGTGGACTAGAGGAGTTTGATAAGGGATGGAATTTCTCTAACCATCTCTGAAATGGGAAACTCACTTATCCTTAAAAATCTTTAGCAAAGAAGATTCCATAGCTCCCCCTCTTCCCTGTTCTGGCCTCCAAGAACCTATCCCTGTGTCTCATTCTCTATTTTGTCAGCCTCTCAGACAGGCTAAGTACACAGGAATGATAAATCCATGGATATAAAAGCGTATGCCACTTAGGAATTAGCAAACACATGAAAGGGGTGGGGAGGCTGATGACCTGTCTTCACAGGAGTGTCCTCAGAGCTTGAGAAACCTAACGCTGGTTCTCTCTTCATTTATTATGGGACCCTGGATAAAAGGGTTTCCCTTGATTGTCTCTACCTTGCAAGTGAAAATTGAGATAATCATTTCCATAGTGGGAAAATGAAGAAAGATGAGAGTCACAATGAAGACTGTTACACTTTAAGTTAGTATTGTCATGCCCTAAATTTCCTTGAATGGTCTATATTTAATTCTCAATTATCTATACATGCACCATCCACAGTAGTAGATCTAGAAAGATGATGGGCAGGCTACAGATGGGAGGATGAAATGGTTTTGTATAGAAGTAGACAGCTGATTCTTATGCCATTTAAAGGTCTCTGTTGCTCCTAGAACTGTTTAAAACACATTGTTTTTGCTGTTAAATATTAAATATTGATAAATACATGTTTACTCTTTTTTATATGAATCTATCATTCCTAATGAGCTACAGGATGTATTCTGTTTCTCCAGTATTGAGGGAAGGTTTATAAGGAATTTATCCCTCAGTCTTCCATGAGCCCAGTAGAATAAATTGATGAGCCATTTGACTAAAAATTGGTGATCAGTCTAGGGCCCTGGGAAGACTTGTTTTTAGATGGTGTTAAGCTAACTGATAGGTATTGGGATCGAACCCATGACCTTGCCTCCATTAGTACTGCGTTTGGACCCATAGAACTTAAAATTGATGACAATTTCCCTCCCACACTTAAAGGCTACTCAGCCTCTTAATTGAGGGGGCTATTTTTCATTAGTCTGGGCCCTGCCCTCCAAAGACAATGTTGATTGTCTCATCCTAAAATTATCATTAAAAGATTCCTGGCAACCTGGACCCAGCATATTTCCCATCTTAGTCTTGTCACCTGCAATTATTTATACAGCTTAACTTTCCTTTCAACTAATGGCTGCCCCTTGACTTCCTGGAGTTTGCCCATGTCTCATAAATGGTTAGAGGGAAAAAATGTTGGAGGAGAGGGAAGAAATTGGAGCTTTTTCTTGTTACTGACTCACCATTGGATGTCCTTTTCAAGTACCAGTAGTTGAAGTAGAATGAGATTTCCCAAAAGAATAATTTTCTACATTGTCATGTTTGGAACAGTGATAATCTTTCTGCAAACTTTCATGGTGGGATTTCAAAAGCTTCTCAAACTCCCAAATGCCTGGAAACCTCTGAAGAAAGAAGATTCTTTTGGATTAGGTCAAATCACAACCGCCAAACACTTTGGTATACATGCAGCCCTTGGTAATGGTATCTAATTACATTATTTAATTTCTTAGGCAAACATTTATTTCACTGACACTGGACCCACATACATCCTTGTTCAGTTTCCCTCAGAAAAGTTGTAACATAAGGAGGATTGAGGTCAACTGAACGTTTTGCATCAAGACCCTTAGGTTATTTCAGTTTTCAATCTGCTAGGTTAGACATCTTTCACCTCTTGGCAATACTTATCTACCTATTATCTTATCCTGATGAACTGGAACACAATTAAACCAAATTGCCGGTTTCTTTAAAAACATAATAAAAAAATTAATGGAAAAAATAAAAAATAAAAAAAGAAGGAAATGATAGCAAAACATGCTGCACCCAGGGCTTTAAACTAAATTGGATGACTTCCAGGAGATGTCCTGGGCTCTGTATGTACACTACCCGGTTTCCTGCTCTTTCCCCACCACTTATTTTCAGTGCCGGAGAATGAAAATATGCAACCTGAAGACTCCAAGGACTTGTGCATCTCTCTGTCAGCAAAAACATCTAATGACAATCACTTTACTCACTAAAGCTGGAAAATAGGCCCAGCCCATTTCCAAAGCATCATACTGGAGTTGAAGCCCAAAAGCCTTTTGGTTACCCCTTACTTATCCAGAAAATATAACTACCAGAACCTGCCTTTCCTTGAGCAGTTTGGTTTAGAATTTGCACCTCTTCTCCTCTTCTCTTCATCTAGGTTCAAAATTCATCGATCTATATGTTTATCTGGAAGCTGTCATCAGAGCTCTATCTCTGGGAGCATACTTTGCTCTGAACTAAATCTATAAATCTACATCCTCAGCCTACTCATGATGTCTGGGGTCCAATTCTCTTCCAGATTCAATTCCGAATGCAAGGAGCAAGTTGATGAGCTGCTCAGTAACTTAAATAAGTTGAGGTTCCAAAGTGCTACCAGATCATTTATCTCACGCATAGAGTTCAAAGTTTCTGATCTTCACTAGAAATAAATAATTAACGTCTGAGAGCTTCAGGGACCTCATCCCAAATAGGCAATTAAATTTTGCCAAACCAGAGCTGTTTGAAAAAAATGTGGCATTTTGTGTAGGGAAAACAAATAAAGAAAAGAGAAAGGAGACTTTTGAGACCATGGGAGTATACCACTGCTGGGCTTTCCACAGAACTAAGAAATAATTCTTTTTTATTTTGGTCCATAGTCCCTTCACATTCTTTCTGTATTAAATTGGTGTCGTGACAGAGCCTGCAGCTGGTGGAGAGATGTCTATCAGGGGACAGCTGGGATGGAGAGTGCACAGCAGAGAGTACATGTGTTATTGATTCCCACATTGAAATAGCCCTTATGTTTGCCTTTTCATTCCCACTTCCACCACCTCAGCCTGCTCAAACAGCCTCCATGGGCTCCTTTTTGCAACTGTATTGAGTTTGTATGCCTTCATATAGCACACAAGGTCAACTATGGCAGTCCCTCATCTATCATGTAACATTTACTTTTTTATTTACCTATTGATAGGTTTATCCAACAAATATTTAATGAACACCCACCATGTGTCAGGCTATGTGCTTGGCATTGAGGAGACATGGTGCAAAAAATTGCCAGATATGGTACCTACTTTCATGGAACTTACTTACAGTCTGGTGGGGGAAACTGACATGGCCCAAACAAATGAGAATGTGTGTATGCACCGGTGGTAAGTGCTATGCAAACTACACAGTGATATATGTTATTGATTCCCACATTCACTTTTGTCTCCCAAGTCTTCACCAAGTAGTCTCCACTTGAATCAGGTTAGTTCCTTCATTGTTCTATGAATTCCTTCACGCTCACTCCCACTCCTTCTGCACTGATCATTCAGATGTTCTACCAACTTGGAAAGTAAGGTCCTATCTAATCCATCTTTCAACACTCGGCTTAGTTCTTCTGTTATCTATTTTGTTATCTGGTTCTCTCTGTTATGACTCTTCAACTGTGACATAGGTTACCTGAGGACAGATCATTGTTTTTCAAGCTCTGTAACACTTTTTATGGTAGTAGATACAATATAGGGTAGTGGGAAGCAGTCTGAGGTAGTGGTTTAGGCTGTGTACTCAGAGGCTTACTAGTTCTGTGAACTTGTTAAAGTAATCCAAAGAATCTGAGCTGAATTTCTCATCTTTAGGAAATGAGTAAAAACATGTAAAATACTTAGAATAGTGCCTGGCACATGGTAAGTCTCAATAAATACTAGCATGTTAGTTATTTTTACTTTTCCAAATGTGTTCACATAAATTGGCACTTATATTTTATAGATGGGAAAATTGTGGTCTAAAGCAATGAAGTGAATTGACTAAAGGTCACACAATTAATTAGAGACAGAGATGGATAGAAAACTCAGGGTTACTTCCATATCACTGACTTTTGAGAAATTATCCCTATCGTATTTTGCTTGATTCTTGCTTTGAGGGTGAAGGTCTCAGATCTCGTACTCAGCAAGATTTTGTCCAGGTCCTTGGGTAATTCAGTGTGACATGATATCAGTACCACATTAAGACACTGGTTTTTGGCTGAGGCTTGTTTCACTGCCAGTTAGAAAACAGTAATGGCGAGGATATGGAATCAGTTCCCATGACAGTACTTAACTTCTGTCAGCTTCATGACCTCTGAATGTATCCCTAATGTAGCATTTCTCAAATTGGTCAGGAGAGAAGACCCAAGGATAGAGTAGACACCCTACAAGTTGTCTGACATTGGGCAGCTTACTTTAATTTTCTGGGTCTCAATTTCTTTTGCTTATCAGACCATTTCTGGGGCCTGTTGCAGTTATGATACCTTTAATTTTAGAGAAACTTTTCCTGTTCAAAGCCTTTTTGGATAGTAGGTCATAAATATCTTTCTTGTATATGGAAGACAACTAAGGAAGTTATCCTAAGGCCTAATAAAAGGGTTACAGGAAAGATCTGAGTTAAGGCAAAAAGAAAAACATTTGTGGGTTCTGTTGCTTAGTGTAGGGATGTATCCTGACAGTCAAACGAAGGCTTTAGAATGCCGAATAGCAGGAATTACTGCAGGCAAAGGGGAAGAGACAAGGGTTGGGGACTGAGCTGGTGGAAATACATTTCTCTGCTTTGGAAAGATTGTGACTAGTAGAAGACCTCTTTAGTAGCTGTTTCTGGTGTACTCTTGAAAAATCCTTAATCAGAAGACGAGCAAAACAGAGAGTGTGTAGTGGATTATAAAGGGCTGACCATAGTATAGGCAATTCCTCATCACAGTCCTTGGGTGCCTGTCTGGAGTTATGCACAAATCTATAATTCTAATTTAGCAAGTGACAACTCTGCCTTCTCCCTTTTCCTTATGTTACGAGGTAGGCCGGAGCTATGTATCAGGAGCCATGAATTACCAGAAACAAAGGGAAATGAGGTTCTGGAGAGGACCGACCGGCCAAACATCTCTTAACAGACTTTAAGCAAATGTCTAAGGAAATTTGTTTCAACTTTGAGAGATGATGAGGCCATCTTAAACTGGAAAGGTGTTCTTTCCACCTGTGATGCTTTGGGTTGGTCCCAGACAAACAGAACATTTCTAATAGCTTTGTGTCTTAGAGATTCTCTCAGGCCCTTGGGGCATGATTAGCCTCAGTGCATTCCTCAAAGTTGAGCAATTAAAAACTATTTCTTGTAAACACCCAAAGATGCCACATTGGGCATTGTTAAGAAGTTGGCAGACTTGGCAGTTAACTTTACCTAAAACTTCCAACTCCATAATGACATACTAATTGTAAGCAATGGGGAAAATGTACAATGCTTTCTCAAGATGAGAGTGGAGAAACTTTGAAGTCTTAAAAACAACAATGAAAAGTTCTGTACAAATAGAAGCCACGCAGTGGGATTTAATTTCAAAAACTTCTTATGACTTTGACACAAGAGAGTTGTAGAATGTGTTCATCTAAATGACACCCATTTTAGAATATGAGACTTTATCGTAAATAACCCCAATATAAAAATGCAAATCTCTTGTGGGGAGACCTGGGTGCTTGTCTTGGCTCTGTCACAAACTTGCCTTATTATTGTAATAAGTCTATTAACCTCTTCTCATTTGTGAAATGGTGAACAATAATCCCTGCCCTAGGTACTGCATATGGTGTTCTGAGGACCAAATTACATACTGATTGCAAAACACACTTGAAGATAAAGAAATATACCAGTTCATAGAATTATTTTAAACCTATGGTCTGAATGAAATTAGAGCAGGCCTATAGATCTCAGGATTAGATCTAAATTTCAGGTAGGACACACTGGCCTTATTTGATTTGGTGGGGGGAGAAATACATATCTGTAGATACACAGATTAACTCATTTAATTTCAAAACACCTTAATTTTATAGATTAAGAAAGAGGCTTAAGGAAATGAAATAACTTATATGTTCTTGTGCCCAGAACATAATAAACCATCAGTAAGTGGCAGTTGGACATTCTTTATCATATAGTCATTTGATGTATTCAGGTCAGAAACATTATACGCTCCTCAGGAGGAACATGATGATGAAAGTACTGGCTTAGCATAGCTGGTAGGGGATGGGGCACTCTGCTTTATGCAGAAGTCAAGTTTCTAGAAAATTCATATTACTTGATCTATTGATTGATTCATTGATTTTTTCATGAAAATTTAAATTATTTGATCTATTAATTGACTGCTTCATTCATTCATATATTCACTTATTAAATAAACATATATAGACTATGTACTATGGTTTCAGACAATATGTCAGAAGCTCAATGTACAGAAATAAGTAAGTCTAGGTTCCTAAGTTGAATAATTTTATCATTAAGTAAGGAAATACAGATAACTAAAGTAGTTCATGCAAAAAAAAAGTATTACAAGTGCTTTGAAAGGAACACCAGCTATAATGGAAAAGAAGAGGGCTGGTCAATTCTACTGGGGATGACAGGATGTCAGGAAAGGTTAATTGAGAAGGCAAAGCTTGAGCTGAGTCTTCAAGTAAGTAGGGGCTTGTCAGGAAGGCATGTTGGAAAGTAGAAAGGAAAATCAGAGAGAAAAAGAAGCATGTACCAAGGCCCAGAGATGTGAAACTTACTTCCTAGTTTGGGAAACCAAAAGCAGCTCAGCATGGCTGGAGCAGACCATGAAAGAAAAAATAGGGCAAGCAATTGGATTGCAGACTTAGGCAGGGGTGAGGTAATGAAGGGCACTGTTCAATGAGCTGAGGATTTGGACTTTGTTCTTAAGGCAGTGGAAAGCCACTGAAGAGTTTAAAGAGCATATGGTTAGTTTTGGTTTTAGAAAGATCACCCTTCCCAGCATTGTGGAAAATTGAATGGTGGCAGGTGTGGAGACAGCAAGGTTCATTGGAAGGTTGCTTAAATAGTCCAGATGAGGCTTAAATCAAAGCTTCAGTTGTACCTTCATCTGTGAAATGGAATAATAATTCATAGGGTTTTGTGAGGATTAAAGGAGTTAATATTTGTTCTTAGAACAGTGCCTGCTACTTAGGAAGCAGTGTATGTTTCTGCCTAACAACAACAAAAAGAATGTAAGCTTCTTAAAAGCAGGATTATGACTATCTTATGTACTAATTTTCTACCTGGTCTGTATCCTTCTATGTATTTTTATGAAATAAATGAATAAAAGTTATTTGTTCTTTCTGCCTCTCTATAACTTCTATATTTTTGCTCCAAAGAAAGGGATATTCTTGGAGAGTTTGTGTAGAATTTTACCCTTTCATTCAACAGAGTTTTAAGACTGAGTTTTTTTCTTTTTTTTTTCTAAACATGTTTATTGGGATATAACTCCCTACCATACAATTCACCCATTTGAAATGTACAATGTTTTTTAGTATATTCATAGATATGTGCAACCATCAACACATTTAATTGTAGAACATTTGCATCACCTCAAAAAGAAACCCCATATCCTTTATCTATCCCCTCACCTACTTCCCAGCCCTGCCTTAAGGCAACCACTAGTCTCCTTTTTGTCTCTATAGATTTACACATTCTGGACTTCCGTATGAGTGGAATCATATACTATGTTGACTTCTGTGACTGTCTTCTTTCACATAGCACAATGCTTTTGAGGTTCATCCAAGTTGCAGCATGTATCAGTACTTCATTCTTTCATACAGCCTAATAATAAATGGATATAATACATTTTGTTTATCCATTTGTTCACCAATGGACATTTGGGTTGTTTCCACCTCTAGAATATTATGAATAATGCTGCTATAAACAACAGTGTACAAATTTTTGTGACATATGTTTTCATTTCTCTTGGGGATATTACTGGAAGTAGAATCACTAGGTCGTATGGTATAACTCCATGTATTATCATTTGAGGAACTACAGGACTGTTTTCCAACGTGACTGTGTAATGTTACATTCCCATCAGCAGTGTATGAGGGTTCTGATTTTTCCACATCCTTACCAACACTTGTTATTATCTGACATTTTGATTTTGGTCACCCTAGTGAGTGTGAAGATCTTACTGTTGCTTTAGTTTTTTAATATTTTCCTGACATATTACAGACATTTATTTTTCACAGTTCTGGAGGCTGGAAAGTCCAAAATCAAGATGCAGTATGGTTGGGGGAAAGCCCTCTTCCTAGTTCATAGCCTGCACCTTCTTGCTGTGTCTTTACATGCTGGAAGGGGCTAAGGATCGCTCTGGAGCCTTTCTTATAAGGCGCTAATCCCATTCATGAGGGCTCCACCCTCATGACCTAAGCACCTTCCAAGTCACCACCTCCTAATACTGTCATGTTTGGGGATTAGGATTTCAACATATGAATTTTAAGGAAACATATTCAGACCATAGAAAGCTCCTACATTTAAGTCTTTGATCCATTTTGAGTTACTTTTTGTATGTAGTATGAAGTGAAGGTTCAACTACATTCGTTTGCACATGGACATCCAGTTTTTCCAGCACCATTTGTTGAAAAGACTATATTTTCATCCATTTATTAGTCCTGACACCCTTGTTAAAAATTAGTTGATCACAGATGCTTGGGTTTATTTTTGGACTCTTGGTTCTATTTCATTTATCTATAATGTCTATCTTTGTGTCAGTAATACTCTGTCTTGATTACCATTGCTTTGTAGTAAGTCTTGAAATCAGGAAGTGTGTGTCCTGCTATTCTGTTCTTTTTAAAATCGTTTTGGCTATTCTGGATTCCTTAAAATTCCATTTGAATTTTAGGATCAGCTTGTAAATTTCCACAAAGAAGTCAGCTGAGATTCTGATAGGGATTATATTGGATATGTACATAAGTTTGGGGAGTATTGTCATCCTAACAATGCTAAGTCTTCGGATCATTGAGCATTGGGTGTTTTCCCACTTATTTAAATCTTCTTTAATTTAAAATAAATTACAATGTTTTGTAGTTTTCAGAGTATAAGTTTTGCACATTCTTTGTTGCATATTGCTAGGTATCTTATTACTCTTTTTGATGTTATTATCAATGGAATTGTTTTATTTTTAAAAATTTCAGTATAGTTGACACATGTTGCATTGGTTTCAGGAGTGCAGCATAATGATTCAATAACTCTATACATTATGCTTTGCTCACCACAAGTATAGCTACCATCTGTCACCTTATAATGCTATTATAATACCGTGGACTATATTCCCTTATGCTGTACCTTTTATTCCTGTGACTTATTCATTCCATAACTGAAAGTTTGTATCTCCCACTCATTTTCACCCATTTTGAAGAGTATTGTTTTCTTAATTTCATTTTCAGGTTGCTCATTGCAAGTGATTTTTGTATATTGATTCTGTAGCCTGAAATCTTGCTGAAATTGTTGATTTGTTCCAATTTGTTCCAAAGTTTTCTCAGTGAATTTTTTTTAGGGTTTTCTACATATAGGATCATGCCATCTAAGAATGAAGATAATTTTACTTATTCTTTTCAAGTCTGTATGCCTTTAATTTCTTTTAGTTGCCTAATTGCCTTGTGTAGGACCTCCAGTATGGTGTTAAATAGAAGTGGCAAGAGTGTACATCCTTGTCTTGTTCCTGATTTAGGGGGAAAACATTCACCCTTTCCCCATTAAGTATGATGTCATCTGTGGATTTTTCATAGATTCCTTTATCAGGTTGAGAAGGTTTCCTTCTATTCCTAGTTTGTTGTGTTTTTATCATGGAATGGAACATTAGGCTTTCAATAAAAGAATATTATGGGCTTTTAATGATATTCCTATCATTGTTGCCATTTACACATAGACTAGATGACTACCTTTTAAGTTTTTTTTTTCTTTGGGACATTAGATAACATGACTCTTTAATCTTCTAATAATGAACTTTGAGGGACAGTGCCAAATTCTAGTTTTGTTAAAGATGTTCTGTCAAATGCTACTGAAATCATTTGGCCCCTAGTTGGACACTGGACAGACATTTTTGATGTGTAAACCTTTTCATTACAATATTTCCTCCAGTGGACTTTGGCCCATGCTACACCCCAGCAAAGCCTACTCTGGCGTGATTAAACATTTCTGTGAATGTTCTCATCGGTTCCTTATCCTCATGCTTGCTGGGAAATGGGAGCAGGGACAAATTAGGTTAGGTGTTAAGTGTCTTAAATTGATTTAATCTCTGTTCCAGGAAGCTTGGGGACCTTTTCTTACACTGTCCTGCTTGACAGAATTTCTGGAAAGAAGTGAGGGGCCAATATTATCATTCCTAAAATGCAGATAGAGATGGGTTAAGGAACTTATTCACCCTGTCCATCATTTTGTCACAGAGGTCTCATCACTCCAGTTGTAAAGAAAAGAAGCACTTAAGCTAAAGCTTCCAAAAAAATTGTTTGGGCTGTGTTTTAGTCAGTTTGGGTCGCTATAACAAATACCATATACTGGGTAGACTGGGTGGTTTAAATAACAGATACTTATTTCTCACAGTTCTAGATGCTGGGAAATGCAAGGTCAATGTGGCAACTGAGTTGGTTCCTGGAGAGGTCCCCCTTTCTGGCTCGCATACTGATGCCTTCTTGCTCTATCTTCACATGGTGCAGAGAGATAGTAGATCATCTCTCTTATGTCTCTTATAAGGGCCCTAATTCCATCATGAAAGCTCCACCCTCATGACATAATTACTTCTGAAAGTCTTCACTTCCACATATCATCACATTAGGGATTAGGGCTTCAACATATGACTTTTGGGAGGACACAAACTGAAAGTTTGAAAAGAGAGATCTGTAATTAACACATTATTGCCCTCAAAGATGCTATGTTATGGCTAATCTGTGAGAAAGGTTGGGGAAAAGGGACTCAAGTTCTCCTTTAAATAACTTTAATTCCACTGTTGACATATAAGCATAAGAGCACTAGCAAAAGGACAACTAATATTTGCATAACCTCATGCAGTTTACAGAGCATTTTTATATTGACCCAAATGCCCTCAATATCAAAGCCGTAAAACATCCATTTTATAGTGTACTGGGATGAGCATTTTGAGATGTGGCTTATAGGAAATAATAGAAATTTCCATATTAGAGATTGAGATAAAAGGTTCTGATGTTTGCCCACAACATTTTTAGATTTCTATAATAGCCCTTAAGTATTTTCTAGTTGGTAAGTATGTTTAATGTCCAGACACTTGTCATTGTTGTTGTTTTAATATTTATATAAAGTTTTTACTTACTCCCAGCAAAACAATCAAACTGCCATTTAGGGAAGCCATAGATTTGCCTTCTGAGGATGTAGACCTTAGCCTCTGCCAGGCATCTTTGTGAAAGTTGAAAAGACTAATTTTCCTTCCTATTTTGATTCCCCCTCAAGTCCACCTGGGGTTTATGACTTTTGATGGGAAGAGACTAAGTCTAAAGCAGCTATAACTTCCTTGAATGGCTGTAACATTGGGTAAAAGCCAGCAGCGTTTGGCTTCACATTTGAATCAAACAGATTCAAGGGCTCAGGCAGAAGCGTGAACAAGTTATCAGTTTTTACCTTTTCTGATAATGGTTTTGTCTGGAAAAGCTATTTTTATGAACGAGTTGGCCAGATTTGACAATATATTGTATAGACTGTGGTCACAAATTAGTATTTTCAAATCGAGATGAAATAGTTCCTTCAGGAAATGTACTTTTCTGATCATTTACAGATTTAGGCTCTGGAGTTTGCAGGCTTTTCATTCACTCTCTCACACATTCATTCATTTCACTTACTCATTCATAGGAGCATTTATTGAGTGCCTGCTGTTTTCTCAGCCTGCTTCCAATTATTTCTTTGAAAGGTGGCTCATTTGGAAGGCTCCTAAAAGGAATGGCGAGTTGATTGGTATTTCTAAGTACAGTCTGAATGTGTGAAATCTGAAGGTTGTTGGAAAGGGCTTTAGAAATAGGCTCATCGCTCCTGCCATTTCCTCTGCTGAGAACTTGCAGGGAGCATCCTGAAAACTAAGGGCCAGGGCAAATGCCACCTGGGAGGCCCTGCATTTCCTCTCACAAATTCACAGTATATGCCTGGGATGGGCTTCCCACTGGCTCTGTTTGCTTATCCACATGGAGCCTCTCCTTGCCCTTTGGTTTCAGCTTTTGTGTCACACAGGTCCTTGGCAGTTAACATCGCAGCTTCCCAGGTGACTGAGGATGGAAGGTTTTAGACTTTGTGTGAAAGTCAGCATAGATTAGAGATTTCAGAGACTAGTGAGGGTGATGTTTCCACAGCAGGCATTTTGGCTGTTCTGATGTTCTTTCTTTTGGATGGCAGAGAAGCCAACTTCTTGGTTAAAAGAAAATCCATGATTTCTCTGAGAAGTTGTACACAGCCAAGAGTTCATGTTATATCACTGTACCTTCCCTGTCCATTAAGTAGGATTTAGCTGTGTCTCCTCATATAACTCAGGCTAACTAAATTTTTAAAGAAAACATTTAAATGCATTGGACAATCTTTTAATTCAAGATGGACAACTGCATCCTTGATGTTGCTTCACCATATTTTCTAAATATCATCAAAATGTCAGAATGACTGTAAAAGTGAAAATAAACCTACAATAGCAATGGGGGATAGAGAATAAAGCTGTGGAAGTGAAAACTATTAGAAGACCAAATGAATTTAAGATAATTTGGGAAAATAAAAAGCCCTTAGTCTTGTGTTCATGATGAAAGTAGGCAGAGGCAAGGATCTTGCAGCCTAAGTTAGAGAAAGGACAGGGCAATGGGCAAAGCAATTACTGTTCTTTTTCTTTGAAACCCTGGAGAAACCTAATGCTCAGAACTAACAGAGACTTGGTTCTGAAACGACCGTGGGACAGGACATGGATGTGGCATATATTTATTGATTTGTTTGCAATCTACTCTGTGGCTTTTCATCTTGGACAATGAAAGAAAAGTAAATATGAAATTATCATATGTAGGATCTGTAGCCTATGGAGATTTGCTGCTTCCTCAGAACACAGCTCCAGAATAGAGTACTGGAGAGGAACTTTCTTAGAAAGAAAATAAAGTTTCTGGTTATGCAAGCTCACTAGCCAAGGACCTCTGTTCACAGTGTATTCTTTCTTTCTTTTTAGAGAAAGAGAGTGCACAGGGGGGAGGGAGAGAGAGAATCATAAACAGGTTCCACACCCAGCACGGAGCCTGATGTGGGGCTCAATCTCAAGACCCTGAGATCATGATCTGAGCTGAAATCAAGAGTCATACACTTAAGTGACTGAGCCACCCAGGGGCCTCTGTTCACAGTATATACTTAACCAAAGATAGGTCCTTATTAAAAGATGAGTAATAATCCAAAAGAAAGCAATAGGGCATGTATGCTAAGATATTATAATGGAGATGTGAAAAAAAAACCCATAACAAATGAGAGGCAGTTGAAGCACACATCACAAGAAATATGCCACAGAGTAGAAGAAAAATATTGAACCAAGTCTTCTCTCTAAAATCAAATAAATTAAAGAAAATATGGAGTTTCTGAAACAGGACCTCAAAAATGAGTTTCACAAATTCAAAGAAAAGATAATAATCAGACAACAAGAAATGACAAGTGAACTGGCAGAGCTCCAGAAAGATAGGTAATATGAAAGAATATAAAAATCAGAGAATAAAAAGCACAATAAGAGCAACAAAAATGAGAGGCTAGGTATGCTGAACATACAATCAGAATCACTGTATACACATCGACATCAGTGGCTTGAAATAGATCAAGTTGAAATGGAAAAGAGAGCTGAGAAGATCTGGACAGAAAATTATAAATATGGAAAATAGTAGAGATCCAACAGATGCATAATTGATATTTCCAAAATAGAGAACAGAAAAACAAAATAAAAAGTAGTATTAAAATAAAATTATAGGGGCGCCTGGGTGGCTCAGTCGTTAAGTGTCTGCCTTCGGCTCAGGTCATGATCCCAGGGTCCTGGGATCGAGCCCTGAATTGGGCTCCTTGCTCCGCAGGAAGCCTGCTTCTCCCTCTCCCACTCTCCCTGCTTGTGTTCCCTCTCCAGCTGTCTCTCTCTCTGTCAAATAAATAAATAAAATCTTTAAAAATAATTTAAAAAATAAAATAAAATTATAACCAGCATAACTAGAATGCATAGCCTGTCTCTGCTGAGAATTTGCAGGGAGACTCCTGAAAACTAAGAGCCAGGGGAAATGCTACCTGGGAGGCTCTGCATTTCCTCTCTTAAATTTTCAGTGTACACCTGCGAAGGGCTTCACACTGCCTATGCTCGCTTATCTCCATGAAGCCTCTTATTGCCCTTTGGTTTCAGCTCTTCTGTCATATAAAAATATCAATACCAAGACGTACCCACTAAAGTTACTGTACTTCAAGTGTAAGGAAATAATGCCATAGGTACCCAGGTTACCTTCCATTCCCAGTCAAGTTAACTGTAAGTGCAAAAGAATCAGGCTGGCATCAGACTTCTACACAACAATAATCTATGCTAGAAGGCAGTGAAGGAATGCCTAAGATGTCTTAAGGGGAGGAAAATGAGACAAAAAAATCATACACAGTTAAACTGTCACTGAACATCATGATCGCAGATTTTTTAAGTTTTTATTTTAATTCTAGTTAACATTCAGTGTAATATTAGTTTCAGGTGTACAGTACAGTGACTCAACATTTCCGTTCAACACCTGATGCTCATCACAACAAGTGCACTCCTTAGTCCCCATCACCTATTTCACCCATCCCCCCCACCCATCTTCTCTCTGGTAACCATCAGTTTGTTCTCTATAGTTAAGTCTGTTTCTTGGTTTGGCACTCTTTTTTCTCCCTTTGCTCATTTGCTTTGTTTCTTAAAGTCCACATATGAATGAAATCATATGGTATTTATCTTTCTCTGACTGACTTATTTTGCTTAGCATTATACTCTCTAGCTCCACCCATGTCATTGCAAATGGCAAGATTTCATTCTTTTTATGGCTGCATAATATTCCATTGTATATATAAACCATCTCTTCTTTATCTATTCATTGGTTGATGGACATTTGGGCTGTTTCCATAATTTGGCTATTGTAGGTAATGTTGCTATAAGCATAGGGATGCATGTATCCCTTCATATTCGCATTTTTGTATTCTTTGGGTGAATACCTAGTAGTGCAATTACTAATCATAGAGTAGTTCTAACTTTTCAAGTAACCTCCATACCGTTTTCCAGAGTGACTGCACCAGTTTGCATTCCTACCAACAGTGCACAAGTGTTCCTTTTTGTCCACATCCTCGCCAACACCTGTTGTTTCTTGTGTTGCTGATTTTAGCCATTTTGACAGGTGTGAGGTGATATGTCATTGTAGTTGTGATTTGCATTTCCCTGATGATCAGTGATGTTGAGCATCTTTTCATGTGACAGATATTTTAAACATGGAAGAATGCAGGTGTAATAGTTTCCTATTGCAGCTACAACAAATTACCACAAACTCCAAGGCTTAAAACCATATAAATTTATTATCTCATACTTTCTGTATTTCAGAAGGCTAGGTGCACCATAGCTTAGCTGGTTTCTCTGCTTAGAGTCTCACAGGGCTATTGTGATTACATTGGGCCCACCTGGATAATTTAGGCTAATCTCCCTATCTTAATGTCCGTTGATTAGTAACCTTAATTCCATCAGCAAAGTTTCTCTTACAATTTGACATAACAAAGTCTTAGGATCCCACGACTGGGGCTCAGACAACCTGGGGGGTGGTGGTAATCATTACTCATCCTATCAGAATAGGTAATAAAATTCCCATAAATCCTCCTTTATGAAAAATCAACCAATTAAGATACATGTGAAAAAACTTTTACAAAAGGATTGGTGATGAAAATGGAATACATTAAAAAAATACAATGTAGGATATATATGGTGACAGACCAGAATATAAAAATAACTATATTGTGGGGTGACTGTGTGGCTCAGTCAGTTGAGCAACTGACTCTTGGTTTCAGCTCAGTCATGATCTCAGGGTCATGAGATCAAGCCCTGAGTCTGGCTCCGTGCTTAGCAGAGTTGGCTTCGACTCTCTCTCCTTTTGCCCCTCCCCCACTCTCTCTCTCTCTCTCTCACTCTAAAATAAATAAATAAATATTTAAAAAATTAACTATATTGCTTAGGAAAAAGATTGGGAGGTGCTATAAAAAGCACTATCAAAATACCAGAGCTATAACTCACTAGAGGGTTATTTCTTGTTCACATCACTGTTTCCTGTTAAGAGACTCTCTTAAGTGACTCTTCTCCACAAAGTGACTCAGGAATTCACGGCTCTTTCTAATGTGGTTCTGAGGTCTTGGAGTCATTCACTTTCAAGTAAATTCATGGGATGGGGAGACGAGCAGGGAAGTGAGAGAGCAAGAAGACTCTCATAGGACACTCTAGAGGCCACACTTGGAAGTTGTGTAAATCACTCACATTCTTTTGGTATAATTGGTCACATGGTCCAACTGAACTGCAAGGGAGGTTGGGAAATGTAGATTTTCTGTATTCCTAGGAAGAAGGAATGAGACAGTGTATATCCACTTTCTGCTACAATAACATTTAATTATATAGGAATGATGATGTTAATATTCTTTCTGATCTAATTCAGCAGGTATAAACTGGGAGAGCAGTTAGGAGAATATTTAAATGTAATTATTCCCTTTATTTCATAGTGGCTGCTTAAAAAGCTAATAAAATAAAATTTGTATATATAAAGATGATCACTAGAAATGCTTAAAATATGAACTTAAACAGCTGAAATCAGAAGGTGAAGGCAGATTTGGAGAGGGAAGAAGTATTATGTAGTATTTTCTCATCTACCATAGTTGGTAGTCACTAACGTATTTTCTACAGTTGTTAATTAAAGAAATCATGATTTAAGTTTATTGTATAAAATCTTTGTTATTAAAGTAGCATTTGGAACTAAAAACTGTATAAACTTCAGAAGGCACAATTGAATTAAAACAGAGAAAAAGCAGATGATATAGGAAAAGGCAAAACACAAAGGAAATATTCTAAACAAAGCCTTACAGAAACAGAAATGAAAGTAAAAACTGGCATATCAATAAGTAGAAATGAGACAATTTGTTCATTTCTTCAAGAAAGGCATTTTGCTGAATATGAATATATGTACATGCATATATATGCAATACCAGAGATGCACTCAAAATAGGATGGAGTAGCAGGGACTGGATACCCATCTATCTATTATCTATCTATATCTATCTATCTATCATCTGTCTATCATCTATCTGAGATACACACACACATACCTTATATATAAATACCTTAGACAACAAAAGACAGTGTTCTATGAAATATGAGAAACAAATGAATTAAACTCTATGATTGCCTAGCTTACTGACTTGAGGAAAAAATCAGGCAGACTCTGGCAGACATTTGCATTGTGGAGATAGAGTTGGTAGCCCAGTGAGACCAAAACATCTAGAATTAGCAGGACAGAGTATTGAGGAACAGGGTTGCACACAGAAGTTTTCAGAGAACTGCAGGAGATCCTTCTTAGTATTCAGGAGAGAAACGATCAGCATATGCATGTAAAGAAACTACCAAAGGCTGGGGGAAGAGCCATCTGAAAATATCTAGGGAAAATCATCTCTGGAGTTCACACAGAGCTAGGAGTAGTTCTTGTTCCCATCAGCCAAACTGGAAAACTTCATAATTCATTGGGGCATTGGATAGAGTACTCAGGATGGACTTGTTTCATTCATGGGGTAAAATTAGCTGTAGAGTAAATACTGCTCTAGTCTTGCCTAAAAGCTTTAAACAAGATCCAAAAGAATTTAACTCTTTCCAAGTAACTTAACTGTGTCCCAGAACAAAGGTTAAGGATATTTAAAGCAATACAAAAGTATTGAGCATCCAAACAAGGTAAACTGCTGGTGGGAATGTAAAATGGTATAACAGCTTTGGAAAACAGTTTGACGGTCTCTTAAAAAGGTAAAGATACACTTACCATATGATCCAGCTATTTCACTGCTAGGTATTTATCCAAAAAAGATGAAAATATGTCTATTTAGAGACTTGTATACTAGCATTTATAGCAGCTTTATTTGTAATAAACAAAAAGTGAAAACAACCCAAATATCCATTAACAAATGATGCATGCATGAAATGTGCTACATCCACAGGATGGAATACTACTCAACAATAAAAAGGAATGAAAGGAATGAACTATTGATGCATGCAACAATATGGATATATCTCAAAATAATTATGCTGAATGAAAGTAGCCAGATAAAAAGGAGTTCATACGGTCTGATTTCATTTGTATGAAGTTCTAGAAAATTCCAATTAGTCTTTAGTGAAATAAAACGAAATAGTGAGTGCTTGTTTTTAGGTGGGGAAGATTGGGACAGGAATGAGGGACTACAAAAGATCATGAGAAAGCTTTTGGGCATGGTGGATATGTACATTATCTTGATTGTAGTGATGGTTTCACAGGTGTACACATATTTCAAAATTATCAAATTATATATTTTAAACATGTTCAGTTTGTGTATATTATATCTCAGTGAAGCTTATAAAAGTGACAATGAAAAATTGAAACTAAGAAAGATGGGTAATGATATATTAGTCAAATGCATATTAAAAAGGAGGGGCCATGATTTTAATATCATAGAACTTTGAATTCAAGACAAAAAGCTCTAAACAAGATGAGGTGTGTTTACTTCCCATGAATCCTTTTGCACAAAATAAAATATCATTAGAGTGTAAAGCTAAAGTTATAAGGCATATAGGTTCAAAATAAATGCAGTAAATACTAGGAATCTTTAACACAGATCTCTCAGTCTATAATTGATCACATAGACAAAGAGGTAAGAATAAAGAAGACCTATATAGTCTCAATTTGTAAGAGGTACAGTAAAAAAAAAAAACACATTGAACTATATACCTGTAAAAAAAGAATACAGCTTCCTTTCAGGTGGCCATGGTAAATTTGCAATATCTGAATTTCAAAAAAAAAAACTCAATAAACTCAGAACAATAAAAAAATACAGATCATATTCTCTAATTAGGGAATGATAAAACTAAAAATTAACAAAACAAGAATGTCTAAGTCCTCTGCCCATCTTTAAATCAGATTATTATTACTATTGAGTTGTAGGAATTCCTTATATATTATAGCATCTTATCAGATATAGGACTTGCAAATATTTTCTCCCATTCCGTGGTTTGCCTTTTAATTTTGTTGATTGTTTCTTTCACTGTTTGCTTTTTAGTTTGATGCAATCCCATTTGTCTATTTTCACTTTTGTTGCCTATGCTTTTGATATCATATCCAAGAAATCATCACCAAGATCAATGTCAAGATGTCCCTCCTTGTTTTCTTCTGGGGGTTTTACAGTTTTAGGGCTTATGTTTGAGTCTACAATCCATTTTGAGTTTATTTTTCTGTATGGTATAAGATAAAGGTACAATTTCTTTCTTTTGCCTGTAGATATCCAGTTTTCCCAACACCATTTATGTGAATAACAATTTCTCAAAAGAAGACATACAAATAGCCAACAGGTGCTCAACATCACTTATCACTGAAGGAAATACAAATCAAAACCACAATGAGATATAACCTCACACTGGATAAGGACAGCTATTATCAAAAAAACAAAACACAAAAGACAACAAGTGCTGGCAAGAGAAAAGGGTACCCTTGTGCACTGTTGGTGGGAATGTAAATTGGTACAGCCACTATGGAAAACAGTATGGAGGTTTCTCAAAAAATTTAAAAAAATTTAAAAAAAGGTAGAACTACCATGTGATGCAGCAATCTCACTTTTGGATCTATATATCTAAAAGAACTAAAATCAGGATCTTGAGGGGTGCCTAAGCAGCATAGTCAGTTAAAGCATCCAACTCTTGGTTTCGGCTCAGGTCGTGATCTCACAGTCATGAGATCCAGCCCCAAGTTGGCTCTGTGCTCAGCACAGTCTGCTTAAGATTCTTTCTCTCACCCCTTCCTACAGCTCTCTCTCTCAAATAAATTAAGTATTTTTAAAAAAACAGAAGAAAATCAGGATCTTGAGGAGATACCTGCATTCCCATGTTCTTTGCAGCATTATTCACAATAACCAAGATGTGGAAATAACCTAAATGTTCATTGACAGATGAATGAATAAAGAAAATGGATATATGATAAAAAATGATAATTGTATGATGTGATAGAGGTGTTAGCTAATGCTAATGTTACAGTGATAATCATATTGCAATATGTAAATGTACCAAATGAATACATTGTATGCCTTAAACTTACACCAGGTATGTCAATTATATCTCAATAAAAAAAGAAAATGTGGTATATACATACAAAGGATGAGATCTTGCCATTTGTGACAACATGGGTGGACCTAAAGGGTATAATGTTAAGTGAAATAAGTCAGACAGAGAAAGACAAATACCATATGATTTCACTTACATGTGGAATAGAAAAAACAAAACAAATGAATAAACAAAGAAAAAGTAGAACCAGGAATATTATTTGTTTTTAAAAGAAGCCAATCCTGCCAAATGCAACAACATGCATGGAGCTGAGGACATTATGCTAAGCAAAAAAACGCAGACATAGGACAAATATTGCATGATTCCACTTATACAAGGTATCTAAAATAATAACTCCTAGAAGCAGAGAATGGAATCATGGTTTCCAGGGGCTGTGGGGGAGGGGAAATGGGGAGTTTTTTAATGGGATATAAAGTTTTAGTTATGCAAGATGAGTGAATTCTAGAGATCTGCTGTACAGCATAGTGCCTATAGTTAACAATACTATATTGTATACTTAAAAATTTGTTAATAGATCTCATGTTAAGTGCTCTTACAAGAATAAAAAATAAAAATTAATAAAAAATAATGCAGAGAATATTCAAATGGATTATCAGAAATATATTTCATAGAACATACTATTATACAGCAGTGGAAACACTGCTATATACCAGGATGTGGATGAGCCTCAAAAGCATAATGTTGAATAAAAGAAACCAGAGAGAGAAAAGCAGGCACATATATGGTGTTAGGGCTCATGATAGTAGTTACAATTGGGAAGGAGATATAGTGATTGGGAAAGAACACTTCTATGGACTTGTGGGATATGGATAATGTTGCATTTCTTGATCTGATATTGATTAATGAGTGTATTCACTTTGTAAAAATTCATCAAAATGTATGAGTCTTTAATTTTTCTGTATATATTATACTTTTTTATTAAGATTTACTGAAATTAAAAAGCCTTCTTAAAGATCTTGGATGAAAGGGGAAAAACCAGCATCTTATAGTATCTGGAAACTAACAATAATAACATCACTCATAAAATTAGGAACTACAATGATGAAACAGCTATAGATATCGAGGAAATCATAATAATAATACTTAAGTCAAAAAATTTAAAAACCACCTTCTGAATTGAATATGCAAAACCATTTTCATTAAAAGTTTTTGAACATCTAAAAAAATAATAGTCCTTAGGTCAAATCTTAGAAAACACAATTGAAAACCTGAATGCAATGGATGGTTTGGAAAATATACATCAATAAAATTAAACCCAGAAGACATAGGCAATCTAAACAGAAAAATTACCATGGAAAAAGAGTTGAGTTAGAACTCACCTAAAAAAAGTTGAGCTAGAACTCACCTAAAGAGCCTAAGAGCTTTCACGAATGAATTCCATCAAACCTTAATTTTTTAAAATTTATTTTAAAGATTTTATTTTTAGGTAATCTCTGAATTCAGCATGGGGCTTGAATTTACAACTGAGATCAAAAGTCGCACACTCCACTTACTGAGCCAGTCAGACGTCCCTCCATGAAACCTTTAAAAAAGAGTTAACTCCAAAGTTATTCACATTGGCCCAGAGCATACAACATTATTTTTTAAAAGTCTGACCACTAAAGTATCTCATTCAAGAGCACCTAAGATGTTCAAAATCGCTTTTCTAACTCAGATATGTTGAATTATAGCCTCTGAAAATGAGGTCTGGGAATCTGTATTCTTATCAAGCTTCCAAAGTGATTCATATGCATATAAAAGTCTGAGAACCACTTGCATAGACTGAGAAGGAAAGTTTTCAATGTCTTACTAAACAGAACATAACCAATACCAAAACCTGATAAGGATGTTATAAAATAAAAAAGCCCACATATCAATCTTATTCATGAATATTGATGCCAATATCCTAAATAAAAATTTATCTTATAGAACCCTATGACACAGGGAGGGGGAAAAAATGGTGGAGGAGTAGGGGACCCTATTCCAACCAGTCCCAGAATTGAGCTGGATATCTACCAGACCACTCTGAACACCCACGAAATCAGCCTGAGATGTAAGAAGATAGATCTAGATCTCTACAAACACAATATCGCAGGCAGTTGGTTTTGAGGTATGAACTGGGGAGCTGTGATTTCACGGGCAGGTATTGGAGGATAAATGGTAGGAGCCGAGCGGTGGGGATCCTACACTGCCTGTGAGTGACAGCCTTCCACGCTGGGGACAGGGCACAGACTCGCAGACCTATAGTGATGGGGAAAGGACTTTAGGGCAGCTGCCCTGATAGAAAGTGGAGTGGTGGGGCCATGTGTGTGAACTAGGGGTGGCTGGCAGTTTTAGAAGCACAAAGGGCAGAGACGAGTCCCCACCTGGAGGCGAGGACTAGGAGCCCTGCTGAGGGGCGCACAACCCAGGACGCTGCAGTTTATAGCAGCACAGACAGAAATGGAGATAGTGTGGCCTGGAGAGCTCACTGAAGAACAGACTGCGATCCCTCTGCTCTGAGGCAGAGGGTTAGAAACGGTCTCTTCTGCTTGGACACTCAGAAGAGACGGGGAAAGCCGCCAGGGAAAGCCGCCAGAGAACAAAAGCCCCTCAAAACCGGCTTTCACTGAGCCCATCCCCCGCCACAGGGTGCAGGGCAACTCGGCCCAAACAGGGTTGCCTGAGTAACAGCATGGCAGGCCCTTCCATCAGAAGACAGGCTGGGAAAACAAGAGGCCAGCAACCCTAAGGTCCCTAGAAAACAGGTGCATCTTGCTTGGGTTGTGGTCAATAATTTGGATTCTATACTTTCCCTCAACCACCCCTCAACAGAATGACTAGGAGGAGGAACCCCCAAAATAGGAAAGACTCAGAGATTATGACTTATGCCACAGATTAACAAATGGGTTCAGATATAACCGAGATCTCAGAGATGGAATTCAGGCTAGCAATTGTGAAGACAATAGCCAGAATGGAGAAATCAATTAATGGCAACATAGAGTCTCTAAGGGCAGAAATGAAAGCTGAATTGGCAGAACTTAAAAACGCTATCAATGAGATCCAATCTAATCTAGATAATCTAACAGCTAGGGTAAGCGAGGCAGAAAAATGAATTAGTGACCTGGAAGACCATTTAATACATAAAAAGGGAAAAGAGGAGGCCAGGGAAAAACAACTCAGAATCCATGAAAATAGAATCAGAGAAATAAGTGACACCATGACACATTCCAATGTCAGAATTATTGGAATCCCTGAGGGGGTGGAGAGAGAGAGAGGACTAGAAGATATATTTGAGCAAATCGTAGCTGAGAACTTCCCTAATCTGGGGAATGAAACAAACATTTGTGTCCTAGAGGCAGAGAGGACCCCTCCCAAGATCAAGGAAAACAGGCCAACACCCTGGCATATAATAGTAAAACTCACAAATCTTAGAACCAAGAAAACCATCTTAAGGGCGGTTAGGGGGAAGAGATTCCTTACGTACAGAGGGAGGAACATCAGAATAACATCAGACCTATCCACGGAGACCTGGCAAGCCAGAAAGGGCTGGCAAGACATATTCAGGGTACTAAACGAGAAGAACATGCAGCCAAGAATACTTTATCCGGCAAGGCTGTCATTTAGAATGGATGGAGAGATGCAGAGCTTCCAAGACTGGCAGAAGCTGAAAGAATATGTGACCACTAAGCCAGCCCTGCAAGAAATATTAAGGGGGGTTCTATAAATGGAGAAAGGCCCCAAGAGTGATCTACAACAGAAATTTACAGGGACAATATATAAAAACAAGGTCTTCACAGGGAACATGATGACAATAAAGTCATATCTTTCAATAATCACTCTTAACGTGAATGGCCTAAATGCTCCCATAAAACGGCACAAGATTGCAGATTGGATAAAAAGACAGGACCCATCCATATGCTGTCTACAAGAGACTCATTTTGAACCTAAAGATACATCCAGACTGAAAGTGGAGGGATGGAGATCCATCTTCCATGCCAAAGGACCTCAAAAGAAAGCTGGGGTAGCAATTCTTATATCAGACAAATTAGATTTTAAACTAAAGATTGTAGTTAGAGACACAGAAGGACACTATATCATTCTTAAAGGGTCTATCCAACAAGAAGATCTAACAATTGTAAATATCTTTGCCCCCAACATAGGAGCAGCCATCTACATAAGCCAACTGTTAACCAAAATAAAGAGTCATATTGATAACAATACATTAATTGTAGGAGACCTCAATACTCCACTCTCAGCAATAGACATATCATCTAAGCAGAAAATCAACAAAGAAACAAGAGCTTTGAATGACACAATGGACCAGATGGACCTCATAGATATATACAGTACATTCCACCCTAAAACAACAGAATACCCATTCTTCTCGAGCACACATGGAACTTTCTCCAGAATAGACCATATACTGGGTCACAAATCAGGTCTCAACTGATACCAAAAGATTGAGATTATTCCCTGCATGTTCTCAGACCATAACTGGAACTCAATCACAAGAAAAAATTTGGCAGAAATTCAAACACTTGGAAGCTAAAGACCACTCTGTTGAAGAATGTTTGGGTCAACCAAGAAATCAAAGAAGAACTTAAACAGCTCATGGAACCAATGAGAATGAAAATATATTGGTCCAAAACCTATGGGATACTGCAAAGGCGGTCCTAATGGGGAAATACACAGCCATTGAAGCCTCACTCAAAAAAATAGAAAAATCCCGAATTCACCAACTAACTCTACACCTTAAAGAACTAGAGAAAAAGCAAGAAACAATGCCTAAGCCACACTTTAGAAGAGAAATAATTAAGATTAGAACAGAGATCAATGAGTCAGAAGCCAGAAACACAGTAGATCAGATCAACGAAACTAGAAGTTGGTTCTTTGAAAGAATTAATAAGATCGATGAACCACTGGCCAGACTTCTCCAAAGAAAAGAGAAAGGACCCAAATTAATAAAATTATGAATGAAAGGGAATGCAGATTTTCTAGATCACAACTAACACCAAGGAAATAGAAACAATTATTAGAAATTATTATCAACAACTATATGCCAATAAACTGAGCAATCTGGATGAAATGGAGGCCTTCCTGGAAAGCTATAAAGTCCACAAGACTGAAACAGGAAGAAATTGACAGCCTGAATAGGCCAATAACCAGTAACGAGATTGAAGCAGTAATCAAAAACCTCCCAAAAAACAAGAGTCCAGGGCCTGATGGATTCCCTGGGGAATTCTACCAAACATTTAAAGAAGAAATAGTACCCATTCTCCTGAAGCTATTTCAAAAAATAGAAACAGAAGGAAAGCTTCCAGACTCATTCTATGAAGCCAGCATTACCTTAATCCCCAAACCAGGCAAAGAACCCATCAAAAAGGAGAATTTCAGACTGATATCCCTGATGAATATGGATTCCAAAATTCTCAACAAAATCCTAGCTAATAGGATCCAACAATACATTAAAAGGATCATCCACCTCGACCAAGGGGGATTTATCCCCGGGATGCAAGAGTGGTTCAACATTCGCAAATCAATCAATGTGATAGAACACATTAATAAGAGGAGCGAGAAGAACCATATGGTCCTCTCAATTGATGCAGAAAAAGCATTTGACAAAATACAGCATCCTTTCCCGATTAAGACTCTTCAGAGTATAGGGATAGAGGGAACATTCCTCAAGTTCATAAAATCCATCTATGAAAAACCCACAGCGAATATCATCCTCAATGGGGAAAAGCTGAGAGCCTTTCCCTTAAGATCAGGAACACGTCAAGGATGTCCACTCTTGCCACTATTTTTCAACATAGTACTAGAAGTCCTAGCAAGAGCAATCAGACAACAAAAAGAAATAAAAGTATTCAAATTGGCAAAGAAGAAGTCAAACTCTCTCTTTTCGCAGATGACATGATACTTTATGTGGAAAATCCAAAAGACTCCACCCCCAAATTACTAGAACTCATCCAGCAATTCAGTAATGTGGCAGGATACAAAATCAATGCACAGAAATCAGTTGCTTTCTTATACACTAACAATGCAACTGTAGAAAGAGAAATTAGAGAAACGATTCCATTTACTATAGCACCAGAAACCATAAGATACCTCAGAATAAACCTAACCAGAGGTAAAGGATTTATACTCTAAGAACTATAGAACACTCATGAAAGAAATTGAAGAAGACACAAAAAGATGGAAAAGCATTCCATACTCATGGATTGGAAGAATAAACATTGTTAAAATGTCTATGCTACCCAGAGCAATCTATACCTTCATTGCCATCCTGATCAAAATTCCAATGAGATTTTTCAAAGTGTTGGAACAAACAATCCTAAAATTTGTATGGAATCAGAAAAGACCCCGAATTACCAAGGAAATATTGAAAAAGAAAAACAAAACTGGGGGCATCACATTACCCGATTGCAAGCTCTATTACAAAGCAGTGATCACCAAGACAGTACAGTACTGGCACAAAAACAGACATATAGACCAATGGAATAGAATGGAGAACCCAGATATGGACCCTCAACTCTATGGTCAAATAATCTTTGACAAAGCAGGAAAAAATATGCAATGGAAAAACAGTCTTTTCAATAAATGGTGCTGGGAAAATTGGACAGCCACATGCAGAAGAATGAAACTCGACGATTCTCTAACACCATGCACAAAGATAAACTCAAAATGGATGAAAGACCTCAATGTGAGACAGGAATCCATCAAAATCCTTGAGGAGAACACAGGCAGTAACCTCTTTGACATCGGCCACAGCAACTTCTTTCAAGATACATCTCCAAAGGCTAGTGAAACAAAAGCAAAAATGAACTTTTGGGACTTCATCAAGATAAAAAGCTTCTGCACAGCAAGGAAACAGTCAACAAAACAAAGAGGCAACCCACAGAATGGGAGAAGATATTTGCAAATGACACTACAGATAAAGGGCTGGTATCCAAGATCTATAAAGAACTTCTCAAACTCAACACCTAAAAAACAAATAATCAAGTCAAAAAATGGGCAGAAGACACAAACAGACACTTTTCCAAAGAAGACATACAAATGGCTAACAGACACATGAAAAAATGTTCATCATCATTAGCCATCAGAGAAATTCAAATCAAAACCACATTGAGATACCACCCTACACCAGTTAGAATGGCAAAAATGGACAGGGAAAGAAACAACAAATGCTGGAGAGGTTGTGGAGAAAGGGGAACCCTCTTACACTGTTGGTGGGAATGCAAGTTGGTACAGCCACTTTGGAAAACAGTGTGGAGGTGCCTCAAAAAAATAAAAATAGAGCTACCCTATGACCCAGCAATTGCACTCCTGGGTATTTACCCCAAAGACACAGATGTAGTGAAAAGAAGGGCCATATGCACCCCATTGTTCATAGCAGCAATGTCCACAATAGCCAAATTGTGGAAAGAGCCGAGATGCCCTTCAACAGATGAATTGATAAAGATGTGGTCTATATATACAATGGAATATTACTCAGCCTTCAGAAAGGATGAATACCTAACTTTTACATCAACATGGATGGGACTGGAGGAGATTATGCTAAGTGAAATAAGTCAAGCAGAGAAAGTCAATTATCATATGGTTTCACTTATTTGTGGAACATAAGTAATAGCATGGAGGACATTAGGAGAAGGAAGGGAAAAATGAAGGGGGGCAAATCGGAGGGAGAGATGAACCATGAGAGACTACAGACTCTGAGAAACAAACTGAGGGTTTTAGAGGGGAGGGGGCTGGGGGGATGGGTTAGCCTGGTGATGGGTATTTAGGAGCGCATGTACTGCATGGAGCACTGGGTGTTATACGAAAACAATGAATCATGGATCACTACATCAAAAACCAATGATGTATTGTATGGTGACTAACATAACATAATAAATAAAATTAAATAAATAAACACCCCCCCCCAAAAAAAGGGGAAAAAAAGAACCCTAGGACCCAGCAATTGCACTCTTGGGTATTTACCTCAAAGATACAAATGTATTGATCCAAAGGGGCACCTGCACTCCAATGTTTATAGCAGCAATATCTACAATAGCTAAAGTATGGAAAGAGTCTAGAAGTCCATCAACAGATGAATGGATAAAGAAGATGTGAGATATATATATATACAGGATTATTTGTTCTTTGGGTTTGATAAGTTCTTTATAGATTTTGGATACTAGCCCTTTATCTGATATGTCATTCAAATATCTTCTCCCATTCTGTCGGTTGTCTTTTGGTTTCGTTGACTGTTTCCTCTGTTGTGCAAAAGCTTTTTATCTTGATGAAGTCCCAATAGTTCATTTTTGCCCTTGCTTCTCTTGCCTTTGGCGATGTGTCTAGGAGGTCCAAGAGGTTGCTGCCTGTGTTCTCCTCAAGGATTTTGATGGATTCCTGTCTCACATTTAGGTCTTTCATCCATTTTGAGTCTATTTTTGTGTGTGGTGTAAGGAAATGGTCCAGGTTCATTCTTCTGCATATGGCTGTCCAATTATCCCAACACAGCTTGTTGAAGAGACTGTCTTTTTTCCATTGGACATTCTTTCCTGCTTTGTCGAAGATTAGTTGACCATAGAGTTGAGAGTCCATTTCTGGGCTCTCTATTCTATTCCATTGATCTAGGTGTCTGTTTTTGTGCCAGTACCATACTGTCTTGATGATTACAGCTTTGTAATAGAGCTTGAAGTCCAGAATTGTGATGCCACCAGCTTTGCTTTTCTTTTTCAACATTCCTCTGGCTATTCGGGGTCTTTTCTGGTTCCATACAAATTTTAGGATTATTTGTTCCATTTCTCTGAAAAAAGTGGATGGTATTTTGATAAGGATTGCATTGAATGTGTAGATTGCTCTCGGTAGCATAGACATTTTCACAATATTTGTTCTTCCAATCCATGAGCATGGAACGTTTTTCCATTTCTTTGTGTCTTCCTCAATTTCTTTCATGAGTATTTTATAGTTTTCTAAGTATAGATTCTTTGCTTCTTTGGTTAGATTTATTCCTATGTATCTTATGGTTTTGGGTGCAATTGTAAATGGGATCGACTCCTTCATTTCTCTTTCTTCTGTCTTGTTGTTGGTGTATAGAAATGCCACTGATTTCTGTGCATTGATTTTATATCCTGTCACTTTACTGAATTCTTGTATGAGTTCTAGCAGTTTTGGGGTGGAGTCTTCTGGGTTTTCCACATAAAGTATCATATCATCTGCAAAGAGTGAGAGTTTGACTTCTTCTTTGCCTATTCTGATGCCTTTTATTTCTTTTTGTTGTTTGATTGCTGAGGCTAGGACTTCTAGTACTGTGTTGAATAGCAGTGGTGATAGTGGACATCCCTGCCGTGTTCCTGACCTTAGGGGAAAAGCTGTCAGTTTTTCCCCACAATGAGAGACTCTTAATCTCAGGAAACAAACTGAGGGTTGCTGGATTGGAAGGGGGTGGGAGGGATGGGGTGGCTGGGTGATGGACATTGGGAAGGGTATGTGCTATGGTGAGCACTGTGAATTGTGTAAGACTGAAGAATCACAGACCTGTTCCCCTGAAACAAATACTTCATATGTTAATTTAAAAAGTTAGCTTATAGAATAAAGCAAGCACAAGTGGAGCTCATTCCCAGAATGCAATGGTGGTTCAGTATTAGAGAATCTATTAATATAATTCATAGTATTAGCAGAATGAAGTCCAAATTCTTTGATATTACTAACCACGTCCTCCATGATATACTTCTGATTATTTCTGTAAACATAGTTTTTCCACTCAGTGTGTCATAGTTTGAGCTCCAACAATAATAAATGGCTTTATCACTTCTATCTCACACACACCATATGGTTTTTCATTACGATGTATTCTCTCATGCTGTTTCCCCTGCTCCCATCCACACTCATTTTTTTTACAAATTGTTATTTTATTTTTTATGATTGACATAAAAACTGTACATATTTAATTTATACAACTTGATGAGTTTGGGTATAGGTATATACTCATGAAACTTTCACTACTATTAAGGCTTATAGACATATCTATCATGTCCTGAATTTTTCTTTTACTCAATTATTATTGTAATTATTATTGTTATTATTTTTTTGTGTGTGTTTGTGTTGAAAACACTTGACATAAGATCTACTCTCTTAGCAAATTTTAAATATGCAATATTGTATTGTTAGCTATAGGTGTGCTATACAGTAGCTCTCCAAAACTTACTTATCTTGCGTAACGGAAATGTTATGCCATTTATTTATTACCACCCCATTTCCCTCTCCACCCAGCTTCTGGCAATAATATTCTACTCTCTGCTTCTGTAAGTTTGACTATTTTAGATTTCTTATGTAAGTGAAATAATACAATATTTGTCTTTCTGTGTCTAGCCTATTTCACTTAGCATAATGTCCTCCAGATCCATCTGTGTTGTCACAAATGGCAGAATTTCTTTCCTTTTTAAGTCTGAATAATATTTCACTATACAATACACATTTTCTTTATCCATTCACCAGCAGATGGATATTTAGATTGTTTTCATATCTTTGCTTTTTTTTTTTTACATTTATTTTATTTTATTTTTAAGGTAGGTTCCATACCCAACATGGGGCTTGAACACACAGCCCTGAGATCAAGAGTCGCATATGCTACCAACTGAGCCAGCCAGGCCCTCCACTACATGCATTCTTTAAGATAAGTTTCAGTTTAGGTGCCACCAACTCAAACATGGCTTTCCTGACTCTACATGAGGTATCTTTTTGCCCTGTTTCTTAGAATATTCTATGCATATCTCTAACATTTTATATGTATATATTACATGGCATTATAATGATATATTTATGTGAAGGTCTCCTCAAAGAAACTGAGTGATCCTTAAGGCAGCCAATATTCTCCAAGATCCGTTGCACAATTAACTTGAATATTGAATGAATGAATGTCAGTGGAATGCAAATTCATTCCACGTGGAACTAAGTGCAAGTTCAGGATAAATTTTTCATTTCCTACCTGGTGGTTAATATGATAATATAATTAATAATACTTTTTTAAGGCCAACCATTCTTGACTTCTTGGGATCAATTCAGGTTGGTCATTGTGTATTAGTATTTTTATGTATTGTTTGACTCAATTAACTCTTTTTTTTTTAAATTTAAAACACTACATCAAAAACTAATGATGTACTATATGGTGACTAACATAACATAATAAAAAAATAATTTAAATTTATGTCAGTGAGAATGGCCTATTATTTTCCCTTTTCATATTGTCTTTTTCTGGTTTAGATAGCAAGATTGTAATAACTTCACAGAATGAGTTAGGGAGTATTCACTATTTTATTTTCTGGAAAGTATTATTTAAGGTGGGCATAATCTGATCCTTGATATTTTGGTAGAAAATACCAGCAAAAAATTAGGGTGTGGCATTTTCTTTGTGGGAAGTGCCTCAATCCTTGCTTCAGTTTTATTGTTATTGGGCTATTAGGACTGTATATCTCTAACATGTTTTGGTAATCAATATGTGACTAGAACTTTGTCTGTTTGTCTAAGTTTTCATCTTTTGGCCTGAAACTGTTCATAGTATTATCTTATTATACTTTTAATCTGTGCCATATCTGTAGTGATGACTGACTTTCCAATTATAGAATTATACTTTTTGCTTTCTATCTTTTGTTTGGATAAATTTTACCAAAGGATTGCCAATTTTATTAATCTTTCCAAAGAAGCAATCTTTGGTTTTGTATATTCTCTCTTTTTATCTCTGTTTTCTATTTCATGTATTATTGTTCTTATCCTTGTTACCTGCTTCCTTTATTATATTTTTCTCTTGTTGCTTATCCAAATTTCTTTTTTTAAAAAAAGATTTATTTATTTATTTGAGAGACAGAGAGAGTGAGCAGAGGGAGGGGCGGGGGGAAAGGCAGGGGGAAGGGTAGAGGAAGAGGGAGACAAAGAGACTCCCCACTGAGAAGGGAGCCTGACTTGGGGCTTGATTCCAGGACCCTGAGATCATGACGTGAACTGAAATCAAGAGTCAGATGCTTAACCGACTGAGCTACCCAGGTGCCCCTTTATCCAAATTTCTTAAGTTAGATGTTTAGGATATTAATTCTGAGGTAATTTAAGTACATTAATTAATCTAATTAATTGATCTAATTTTTGAATAAAAACATATAAGGCAATCTCTTTCCTTCTGAGTACCAGTTCATCTACATCTAACAAATATTATATGAAGCATTTAATTACTACTTAGTTCTAAGTATTTTAAAACTTCCATTTTTATTCTTCTTTAATCTATGACTTAGAAACTTGTTTTGAAATTTCCAAATGTAAGGGAATTAAGCAACTTTTTCTAGGTTATTGACATCTAACTTCATTGTGTTTTAGTCTAGTAGCAATTATCTGAAATTTAACTTTCTTTACTCCTTAGTATAATCAATATTTGTAAATGTTCTATGTCAGTATGAGAATAATTGATATTTTCTAATTATTGGGTGAAGAACTAAATTTGTGCCCATTAAATTAAGCTTGCTAATTGCATTTTACAAATCATTAATTATTGCTTTTTATCTGAATTATCTGTAATAATCAATTATCTCAATAATCAAGAAAAGTGATGCTAAAATCTCACCAGTATGATGTCAGGATTGTTCATTTGTCCTATATAATGATCAGTTTTTGCTTTATACATTCGTAGTTAAATTTATTAGTTTTATAAAAGCTTGGCACTGTTTACTGTGCTGGTAGACTAAGTATTATATTATGCAGTAAACTTCTCTTTCACTAGTGGTTTTTTTTCTTAAATACTTAGTTGCTTAATAGTAACGTAGATACGTTTCTTGGTTAGTATTTGCCTGGTATATCTTTTCCCACCATTTTACTTTCAAAGTATCCATGCCCTTATGCTTTAGGTATATGAATTGCTTTTTTGTTTGTTTGTTTGTTTTAAAGATTTATTTATTTATTTATTTATTTATTTATTTGAGATAGAGAGAGAGATAGAGAGAGCAGGAGCAGGGGTGGAGAGGGGCAGAGGGAGAGGGAGAAATAAGCTCCTTGCTGAGCAGGGAGCCCCACACAGGGCTCCATCCCAGGACCCCAGGATCATGACCTGAGCTGAAGGCAGATGCTTAACTGATTGAGCCACCCAGGTGCTCCTAGGTATATGACTTGTATGTAGCAGCACGGATATGGGGTTTCTTGTCTTCATATATGATGTGAAAAATTCTTTCATTGACAATTTGGTCCATGTATATTTTTTTGTTCTTATTGATATATTTGAAAATGTTTACATAATCGCACATTTTTGGCTTCAGTTTGTTTAACTTTTCACATTTTCTTTTTTTCTACTGCAATGTGTTTACTTATTAAATGCTTCTCTGTGTTTATTTTTTCCCTTATCCTATTTCTATTTTTTCCAGTTGTTTAGAAGTTGTAAGTTTATTACCATCATTTTAACCATTACCTTTATATTTTTCCACACTTATTTACCTTAACAAAATCTGACATTAAAAAAATCTTAATTCTTCTCTTAAACAATACATTTTAACTTTGATTATTTAGTCTCCAACTTACTCTTTTTGACTGATATTTTATTTCTGACCTTCTTGTAACTCCATAGAGTAATACTACATATTATCATTTATGAAGACATGATTGTATGTATTTGCACATATGATTACCATTTTATTTGCTTACCATTATTCTTTCACCACAAATGTTACTTCTAGAATAATTCTTATTCTTCCTGAAATATATCCTTTAGAAGCTCCTTTGCATCCTTTTAGTGGTAACTCTCTTTTAAAAAGCACTGGGTGTTATACACAACTAATGAATCATTGAACACTACATCAAAAACTAATGATGTACTATATGTTGGTTAATTGAATTAAAATAAATTAAAAAAAGAAAAAAAATCAATATATATGCATTAAAAACAACATCCATTACACACAAAAAAAGTGATATTAGAAATATAAATCAGGGGGCACATGGGTGGCTCAATCGGTTGGGTGTCTGCCTTCACCTCAGGTTGTGATCCTGGGGTCCTGGGATGAGGCCCTGTGGTGGGTTCCCTGCTCAACAGGGAGTCTGCTTCTCCCTCTCCCTCTGCACCTCTCCATGCTCTCTCTTGCTATCTCTCTCAAATAAATAAATAAAATCTTTGTGTGTGTGTGTGTGTGTGTGTGTGTGTGTGTGTGTGTGTATAAATCAGGATCCATCACTGCTAAGCTTATATCATGACAGTTGATTCTCACTGAACTGTGGAAAAAATACTGAAGTAAAATCATGGTAAGAGGGTATGTGTGTAAGGAGAGAAGGACCCCTGACTCATCTGTTCTAGATATCCATCTTTGGTGGTGATATGATTGTTCATGATGCCAGATGGTGTCAACGAGTCACCTTCAGAAAGTTGATCTTGAATTTATGACTAGATTGCACAAAGATAGCCACACTGTCTCACTGGGTTCTTCTTTGGAATGGAGAATCAGGGGCTGAGGTTGTGCCCAACTCAGGGGCCAGAACAAAACCTAGTGGACCTGGCAGGAAGTCAAATTTGCCTCCTGGGCCAATTTCACTCAGCCGCCAAGTTGACTGAGAGATGAGCTTGCAGCCAACGAGCTCCAGTTCATGTAGGTGGCGCTGCAGGTGTCTGTCTTTGTGGTGGAGGCAAGTGGAGAGAGAGCTGTGGCTAAGCAGGGCTCCCTAGGGGACTCCACTGGACCTCTCCAGGAGTAGAGCACTGATGCAGCCTGTGGCAAGCTGGCCTGAGTGGGTTCTGGCCATTGGCAAAATGGGTGGGCTCTGACCGAATCGTTCATTTTTCTCTCCAAAGAGTTTTCTCTTCCTGCCACTGGCACGTGAGTGGCAGTGACTCGGCACTGTCTGATTACCTCTGCCCCGGGTGAACCCACATCCCAGGGGGCGAAGACCCAGGGACCCACCCCCCACCCCCAGGTCAGGGAAGGTCATTCGTTGGCATCATTCAAAGGAAGATGAGGCCATTTTAATAGGATACTCTCATCTCTAGGTGAGTGTGGAAACTCTGTGACAGAAAGGAAAATAATTGCATTTTCTCCTAAAGCCGCTGGAAATAATTTCTACTTTAATGGTGAAAACAGGGCTCTTTGCATCTCTGGACATTTTACATTGCAGGCTGTAATGAGCGGGAAAATGTCTTCCATTAATAGCTAATCCTCTGAAGCTTCGTGCCTAGCAAGGTAAGTTGATGTGGCAAATTATCGTTGTTGAAGAGAGATTGAGCCAAGGACGGCATCCGTGCTTTGTCCACTGCATCACTTAGCTCTTGTTAGTGTAGCGGGAACATTGGCCTTTTTGTAACAGGACATTTTTTGAAAGAGTGGTGGTGACCAGGCACAGCCCCAGCCAGATGCAGGAAGTGAGGGGAGACATCGTGCCCCCACATCTCCCAGTTGCACCAGATTCTTTCAGCTGCATCCACCAGTGTCACCTCTATTAGCAGTCATGCTATCCTCCTCCCTCCTCTTTTGTCCCCTCACTTCTCTCTTTCCTGCCCCCAGCAACTCTCAAGACTCTCATAGAGGTGGGATTAGTCTTTGTCCTGTAGTGAGCAGGATCCTAGGGGTTTTCTCTCATGAGCAGGGTTTTGCTAGGGAGATGGCCTAAATGTGAGTGGGCAGGGAGAGATGGCAGAGGTAAATGGGTACTCAGTCCACCTGCCCAGAGTCATGATGTTCCCTGGGACTGGTTCTGAGCACTTGCATCCTCTTACCTTTGCCCCTTTTTTCAGCTCTTTCTCTCTAGGGGGCTTGTTTTCCCTTTGTGGGTATATTTTTCCAGCACAGCCGGGTAAAGTTGGCCCTTTGAGCTAAAATGCCTTCATGATTCTTCTTTCTTTTATGAGTGTGAAGCTGCCCTTAACCTTCTCTTCGGCTCACATTCCATACATGTGAGGGGGTGTCCATACTTATAATGAACCTTTTATGACTTTTTGGATGTCCCTTTACTTGGGAAGTCCTATTGCACAAGCAATTCTGAACCTCCTTCATTTCAGATATTTAACCCTTTTATAAGTTTAGATTCATACATATGCTACCATATTTCCAACAGCTTTCCATGGAGTCATGTGTTCTGTCTTCCTCTCCACTAATGACTTCTTATGGAGTTAGCTGCAATTTAGTTTCCTCAGTGGTTAACGTGAACTATTTTTTAACAAAGACATATTTGAGCTCATGTTCTTAATTTTCTTCCAAAGTTACGAATGAAAATGAATTTCTAAATACTATTTTGTTTTTAATCCTAAAATTATTAAAGTCATTTAAAATGATTCTTAGGAAGGACTCCCAAGGTCATCTCATGAAGCTTTTACTTACTTTTGCAGAAATTAAAACTTATAATTTACGTATTTCAACACTTCACAATAATTTATGGGAGGAGCATGCCCATTGCTCAGTGAAGACAAGCAATTGACTTTGTACAAAATCATATTAACCATGGAAAATAAGTTTGCATAGCAGCACAGGAGAACATATTCTCTTTCTTATTTTGGGTCCCTCTTGAATCCACCTGGGGTTTATGACTTTTGATGGGGACAGACCAAGTCTAATGTAGCTAAAATGTCATTGAGTGGCTGCAACATTGGACGAACGCCAGAGGACCAGATTTCTCATTAGAATCAATCAGATTCAAGGGTTCAGGGAGAGGACATGAAAAAGTTAACAGTTTTTTTTCCTTTTTCTTATGATAGACTTTGTCTGGAAAAGCTAGTTTTATAAATGTGAATCGAATGAATGAGAAAATACATTACATGCACTCTCGGAGGCCAGAAATTAGTATTTTCAAATCGAGATGAAATAGTTCCTTCAGGAAATGTACTTTTTGGATCATTTATGGATTTAGACTCTGGAGTTTGCAGGGTTTTCATTCACTCTCTCACACATTCATTCATTTCACTTACTCATTCATAGGAGCATTTATCGAGTGCCTGCTGTTTTCTCAGCCTGCTTCCAATTATTTCTTTGAAAGATGGCTCATTTGGAAGGCTCCTAAAAGGAATGGCGAGTTGATTGGTATTTCTAAGTACAGTCTGAATGTGTGAAATCTGAAGGTTGTTGGAAAGGGCTTTAGAAATAGGTTCATCGCTCCTGTCATTTCCTCTGCTGAGAACTTGCAGGGAGCATCCTGAAAACTAAGGGCCAGGGCAAATGCCACCTGGGAGGCCCTGCATTTCCTCTCACAAATTCACAGTATATGCCTGGGATGGGCTTCCCACTGGCTCTGTTTGCTTATCCACATGGAGCCTCTCCTTGCCCTTTGGTTTCAGCTTTTGTGTCACACAGGTCCTTGGCAGTTAACATCGCAGCTTCCCAGGTGACTGAGGATGGAAGGTTTTAGACTTTGTGTGAAAGTCAGCATAGATTAGAGATTTCAGAGACTAGTGAGGGTGATGTTTCCACAGCAGGCATTTTGGCTGTTCTGATGTTCTTTCTTTTGGATGGCAGAGAAGCCAACTTCTTGGTTAAAAGAAAATCCATGATTTCTCTGAGAAGTTGTACACAGCCAAGAGTTCATGTTATATCACTGTACCTTCCCTGTCCATTAAGTAGGATTTAGCTGTGTCTCCCCATGTAAGTCAGGCTATCCAAATTCTTTGGAGAAGATATAAAGCTGGTGAAATAATTAATTTGTATTACATCATGCTAAATAGTATACCCGACAGAAATGTCCGCTTACTAACTAGTGAAGAGGTGCCAGGTAGAGGTGATTCTCATGTCCATCTGAGCATTAACAAGGATAAAGTGATTTTTTCATATGATTAAAGTTATCATGAAGTTGGGAGTGAGAGTTGGAGGAGAAAGAGCAAGTTAGAGTCAATCATGTATGAATATGATATTTTTGAGGGAGCATTAAAATCTCTGTTCTCCACCTTAATTTGTTAATATAGAATACTGGCCTATACAGGACACATAAGAGTTTATGAGAGGTTTCTGTTTGGGACTGAAGGTAATGAGTGAAACATTTGCATGTTGTTGTGTTTTTATGTGTGTGTGTTTATGAATGTGAGTAGTGAGTATGCATATGTATATATGGATACTCTCGGTGACTAGCAAGAAAAATTGAAAGCACTTAAAAAGCAATTGGGTTTAATTTTTTAAAAATATATTTGTCCTACATTATGTTGTTTTTCCTTTTATATGGATTTTTATTAATGTTCTTGTCAAAGTTATTTCTTGGCACAGCTCCTAGGCAGGCCTGCCTTATTTTCCCCATATTCTCCCTGACTTCTGGGCTAGCTATTCTTTGTAGCCTTGTCACTTTAAACTGGTCTGTGGGACAGTGACTTTGACTTTCCTACTTGCTTGTTAGAAATGTAGAATCTCAGGCCTCACTCCTCACTTAATGGATCAATGTTCATTTTTGCAAAATCCTTGGGTGATTCACAAGTACCTTAAAGTTTGAGAAGTGCTCCTCTGCAGGGCAGTGTTCAAAATCAAAAACATCATCAACACTTTCCATACTTTTTTCTTCTTTTTGTGTTTCTTGTCTCCATTAATGATATTGCAATCTTTCCATTTGGCCAGGCTGAAAGCATCAGTCCTATTTGTCACCCTCATCTGTCATGTTCCTCACATCCCATCCATTGCCAAAGCAAGGCAATTATACATCTTCAACATCTCTTAACTTTGCCATTTTCTTTCTCTTCCCATTTCTAATCTCCTTGTTCACAGTCTAGTAAGCTTTCACCAGGTTATTGAAGTAGCCAGTAATATGTGCATGAGTATTTTTTTTTTTTTTGTCTCAAGACTTTCTGGCTTCTAATCCATTCTACTTGTTGTTGCTATGTTAGCTTTCCTAAAGCATACCTCTGTGGCATTTTATGTTCAGAAGTCTTTACTGGCGACTTGTTACCTACCAAAACCTGTTTCAGTCCTTTAACATGACATTCAAGACTCTGCAGTATTTCTAAATTCAACTTCTGACATATTGTCATTCAGACCCTGAGTTTCAGCCTTATCTGATTATTTCCTTCCTCCCCCATAACATGTCGTATAATTTTCTGTGCTGTGTATTTTTAATGTCTGAAATGACCCTCTCAAGCAATCATACATGCAAATATTAACTTCCCTCAAGGCCTCCTGAACCCATTCTTTGCCCTTTCTCACTGTTCATCATGTGCTTCCTTAGCATTATTAGAACATCCCCCACTTCTACTCTCCCCTAGTGAGCTTTGCATTCATGTCTTACCTCCTCTGATTAATTCTCAGGTCCTTGAAGGCAGGAACAGTGTCTCGTTCTTCCTCTAGCCTGCCACGCAATGCCTACCCAAGTGCTTTATAAAAATAGATATTCAACCAATGCACTGTGAATACAAATGAATAGAAGCAGGGAAGATGGGATGCTTTCCTCCTACAAAGAGACATCCTAGATGTCAGCAGACATTTATCAAAGTATTTATTAAATCAGTTAGTGATATTAACCACCAGTAGCATGGGATAAAAACAGAGGAGGAGTTGACTGCTAGATTAGTCCTATTTCTTATTAGTCCTACAATGAAGTGTTCCCTCATTGCCTCCTAGTTTCTAAATGTATTTGTATAGGTCCTCCGTTTGCACCTGGCTGCAGTACACACAGAGGTGCACTTAGGCCTCTCACTCAGATAGCTATAGTAGAGCTTAGAGGTCTAATGACAAAAGTAGTTAACCCTACCAGTGGCACAGGATAAAGGCATTGCAGGGGTCACTGCACTGTAATCTGGATCCTTGGGAAAATTATGCTTGATGGTGAGTTCTGATGTCAGTCCTGTATTAGGTTCTGTGCATCATTGTGTATTGGTTTGTAACCTTCTTAGGAGCTTCCCTGGGTGTAATCTGAAACTGACCCGTGTACTCTGAGGGCAGGGAGAGACTGAAGAAAGAGATAGACTACTCCAGGTTGGTGTGGTAATTTTAATAAGCAAAGGGAACTTACATATGAGGCTCCTTCTTGGGTGTCAGCAAGATGAATGTATCCCTGCACCCACCCATCAAATATTAAAAGTTTAAGAAAGGCCTTAACAGAGAGGACTTAACTGGGTTCAGTCAAGTGTACTGTGCAGGTATTCTCAACAGCACATCACTATCTCAAGGCTTTGTCCTTGAAGCAGCCTCTGGCAGTGGGAAAGGCAAGTGGAACCCACATTCCAAAGACAGGGGATGGAGTGAGGAGCCTCTGATTGCCCAAGTCCAGCTCACAGGTCAGCTGGTGGTCACGTCTTATCAGTGACCTTCCCCAACATTGTGAGAGTGTCTTAAACTGGAATCTGTTTGAAGGCAAGACAGTTTTGCATCCTTTTTCACATTGTCTAGCCTTGCTCAGTGAATGCTTCTGTGCTTTGTGTGTGTGTGTATGTGCTTTTTTGGTGTTTTTTTAATTAAGGAAACTGCTAATAAAGTGATAGTGATATAATCTTTTTCATAACAACTGTTTATTGGGAACCTACGATGTGTCAAGCAAAATTCAAACAGCATTACATATATTATTTCATTTAATTTTTGTCAAAACCTATTCACCTCATTCTGTAGATGAGACAGCTATGGCTTAGAGAAATTATTTAACTTAGTCACATTCAGACTTAGAAGGTCAAAAAACTAGGAATTAGATCTTCACTTGGCTGATCTAAGTGCCTATATTCTAATTTCATTAGTATCGATGAGGAAGATAATCAGATTCTTTTTATCTGACAACGAATCCTAATTTGATAGAAGGAAGTAACAGAAATTCGGTGATTTCATACTTTCAGGAATAGAAATTCCTGTTTATCTCTTTCTACATGTGTTTTCTGAGCCTAGTCTTTTTCATCACTATCAGTCCTAAACTCCACACTATCATATACTCATTTCTTGCCTACCTGTTCTTGCTCAACTCCTTATTCCTCACTAATTTTCCTAAGGAGGACAGTAGACATTCTGTTTCAGGTTAAGGGTACCTCATTGCTTTGATGTGTCAAAACTCAATTTGTTCATTGTCTTTGTTACAGAATTTTAGCTCTTGATTTCCAAGAACTGCCATTGTTAGGCAGTCATTTGCAACTCATTCTCTACTCAGTATTCACATTAACTAAAAAAAATTCACTGGTGACTGCTTGTTACGATGAGAGAATATTTACTTCAATACCAACATCAATTGTCACATTTTGGCTCTTATTCTATAGGTTCAGTGTGGTGAACAGCATCTTCTGTGATATCCTCTTACATTTAGTTTTATCTTGCACATTTTTGAGCTTCCAATCTGCAGCTCAGTTTCTTGATCACAGTCCTGATCTCCATAATTTTCATTATTATAGTCAAGCTAAGGATTTACTGAGTTGAGGGAAAACACAGAGGTTTCTCACTCAGTACATTATGATTTGTGTCTGTCAACAATTTTTAATGGAGAACTTACCCATTTAAGAATATTTAGGATCTGTCATTAACAGCATGATCACACCCATGATGAACTCTATTATAATCTGTAGTTAAAGAAACCAGGAGGTGCAGTGGCCACTGGACAGGGTCTTATGTAAGTTCTCATTACCTTAAGATATAGGGGTGCCTGGATGGTGCAGTCGGTTAAATGTCTGACTCTTGGTTTTGGCTCAGGTAGTGATCTCAAGGTTGTGAGATGGAGCCTTGCGGGGGCTCAGCGCTTGGTGCAGAGTTGCTTGAGACGCTCTCTCTCCCTCTCCCACTGCCCTCCCCCCGTGCTCTCTCTCTCTCCCAAATAAATAAGTAAATCTTTTTTTTTAAAAAAAAGAATGATTAAATATAGCTGGTCATAACATAATAATAATAAAAAATATATAGCTGGTCGTTGATTCATCTACTTTTAGCTCTGTTGGTTCAAAAAATAAGGGCAGAGTCTCCACACAGCCCATTTAATTCTCTCTGGTCTATGACCACAGACTTTTCTTTGATTTTAGATTCTTCAATCATCTTAATTAACACTGTATCAGTAATACTTTACCATGATGTACAAATAATATTATAGCTCCAATTAAATAAGGCACCTAATAAAGATTCTCAACTCCAAGCTTTTTAAATATTTCTGAGTAATGGTCTCAAATACTTGCAATTTGTTTACTTTTATAATTGTACCACAGAGTCTCATTTTTGGGGCTCAGAATGTAGATTATTAAATTATTTTAAAAGGGCGGCTTCATTATAAACCCAAATAATAAACCTTATTAGCAATCCATCAACAATGTATGCCAGTCTTCTTGACAAAATTCAAACCTGGGATTCTCAGGCAAATATATTTTTTTAAAGCTTTATTTATTTATTTTAGACAGAGAGAGCAGGGGGGGAGGCAGAGGAAGAGGGAGAGGGAGACAATCCCAAGCAGACACCCCACTGAGCTCAGAGCCTGACTCAGGGCTGGGTCCCACGACCCATGAGATCATGACCTGAGCTGAAACCAAGAGTCAGATGCTTAACTGACTGAGCCACCCATGCGCCCCTCAGGCAAATGTTTTATATGATGAATAAGCAGGGTCTCAGTACGGCTATACATTAGTGACAAATTTTGTATTCCTTATCACCTTGTGGGACTATCCCCTCTCTTATTGATCATAATTTAGCATTTGACACATGGAAAGAAATTGTATATGATTTCAAGTATATGAACACCATATAGAACCCTGGCTAGTGATTCTTCTATAAAACCTCTACTGTAGTACCATTAAGAAAGTCAGAAGTCAGTAAAAAATAGTTTTTTGACAGATACATAACAATTTTGAACAGAATTAGGTAGCATGTGTTTTGACCATCCTTTGTTTTAAAATTGTGTCTTAATAACTGGATGCCACTTTGGATAATTAGGATTCATGAACCCTATCATAAAAAAGAGAAGGATAAACATCCACCTACGTACAGATGATTTAGTTTTATTGCAGAAATCTAAGAGTGGTATCAATAGACATTGGTCCTGCTAATTACTGTCAATGGTAATGGCTTTATCCCAAACCATTATTTTTAGTAGTAGTCTTCCAGCATTTAAATGTCTTATGTATAACAGCCTTATATAGCACAACAATGTATCATTGGAGGGCATTTAAAAATATATGCAGATAGAGATAACTGTAAAATGGGACATTTACCAAAAGGTTACATTGTCTTGCCTTTGCTTTAAGCTGGTTGTTCTACAGCAGCTTTGTTGAGAATTTTGTGACTATAGTGGATAATTAGTAACACTTGCTTTGTAAATTTTCCATGCTAAAATAACTACTGATATGTTTTATTACTGTAGTTTTCAAATTGCTTTTTTAATGAATACACTATTTTAATAAGAAGTTTTAGGTTTACAGAAAAATTGAGCAGAATGTACAGTTATCATGTACCCTATCACCTCTCCATACACAATTTCCCGTATTATTAATATATTGCATTAATATGGCACATTTGCTACAATTGATGAGCAAATATTCATACATTATTATTAACTAAAATCCATAATTTACATTAGGGTTTGCTCTTAGTGTTGTACATTCTTTGGTCTTGACAAATGTATAATGACATGTATCCACAATTGCAGTATAATACAGAGTAGTTTCATTGCACTAAAAATCTTCTGTACTACCTCTATTTATCCCTCCCTCCTCCCTGCAGACCTTGGCAAACACTTATCTTTTTCTGTCTCCATCATTTTCTCATTCCCAGAAGGTTATATAGCTGAAATCATTTAGAGAGTAGCCTTTTCAGACTGACTTTTCTCACTTAGCAATATGCATTTAAGGTTCTTCCTTGTCCCTTAGTGGCTTGATAGCTCATTTATTTCTATTGCTAAATAACTTTCCATTGTATGGATATACCACAGTTTGTTTATTCATTTACCTATAAAAGACATCTTGACTGCTTCTAAGTTTTGGTGATTATGAATAAGATGTTATAATTGTGTGAACATAAGTTTTTGTCTCTTTTGGATAAATACTAAGAAGTACAACTTCTGTATTGTATTGTAAGAGTATGGTTAGGTTTATAAGAAACTGCCAAACTGTCTTCCAAATGGCTATGCCATTTTTGTTTCTTTGTTTTTTCTTCTAATATTTTATTTAAATTCAAGTTAGCTAATATATAGTGTAGTTTCAGGAATAGAATTTAGTGATTCATCACTTACATAGAACACCCAGTGCTCATCATGACATGTGCCCTCCTTAATGCCCATCACCCATTTAGACCATCCCACACCCCCTACCCTCCAGCAACCTTCAGTTTGTTTCCTAGAGTTAAGAGTCTCTTATGGTTTGCCCCCTCTCTGTTTTTATCTTTTTATTTTTCTTTCCCTTCTCCTATGTTCATCTGTTTCTTAAATTCCACATATGAGTGAAATCATATGGTATTTGTCTTTCTCTGACTGACTTATTTCACTTAGCATAATACCCTCTAGTTCCATCCAGGTTGTTGCTAATGGCAAGAGTTCATTCTTTTTGATGGCTGAGTAATATTGCATACTATATACATACCACATCTTCCTTATCCATTCATGAGTTGATGAACATTTGGGCTCTTTCCATAATTTGGTTATTGTTCATAGTGCTGCTATAAACATTGGGGTGCATATGCCTCTTTGAATCAGTATTTTTGTATCCTTTGGATAAATACCTGGGTCATAGGGTAGTTCTATTTTTAACTTTTTGAGGAACCTCCATACTGCTTTCCAGAGTGGCTGCACCAGCTTGCATTCCCACCAACAGTGTAAGGTTCCCCTTTCTCCACATCCTCTCCAACATCTGTTGTTTCTTGTGGTGTTAATTTTAGCCATTCTGACAGGAGTGATGTGGTATTTCATTGTAGTTTTGATTTGTATTTCCCTGATGTCGAGTGATGTTGAGCATTTTTCATGTGTCTGTTAGCCATTTGTATGTCTTCTTTGGAGGAATGTCTATTCATGAACATAATATAAAAAAGTAAATACCGGGGGTGGGGTGGGAGGAATGGGGTGAATGGGTGATAGACACTGGGGAGGGTATGTGCTCTGGTAAGCACTGTGAATTGTGCAAGACTGTTGAATCTCAGATCTGTACCTCTGAAACAAATAATGCAATATATGTTAAGAAAAAAAAAAAAGAAGAAGATAGCAGGAGGGGAAGAATGAAGGGGGGAATCAGAGGGGGAGACGAACCATGAGAGACGATGGACTCTGAAAAACAAACTGAGGGTTCTAGAGGAGAGGAGGATGGGTTAGCCTGGTGATGGGTATTAAAGAAGCCACGTTCTGCATGGAGCACTGGGTGTTATGCACAAACAACGAATCATGGAACACTACATCTAAAACTAATGATGTAATGTATGGTGATTAACATAACAATAAAAAATTTAAAAAAAAAGTAAATACCTTTCCCCCAATCAGTAGCCTAATTTGAATACACTGTGCATATATAAAAAAAGAATATATAAAGAAATTTTACAGCTCAATAATAAAAATACAAATAATCCAATTACAAATGGGCCAAGGATTTGAGTAGACATTTTTGTGAAGAAGATATACAAATGGCCAGTAAGCACATGAAAAGATGCTTAACCTCATTGGTCATTAAGGAAGTACAAGTCATAATCACAGTGAGATACCACTTCACACCTACTAGAATGGCTATAATAAAAAGAAAATCATGTGTTGGCAAGGGTGAAGACATTTGAATTCTAAACATATCTAGAGAGAATGTAAAATGTTACATTCACTTTTGAAAATAGTTTGACAGTTGCTCAAAATTTTACATAGAGTTATCACATGACCCAGCAGTTTCACTTCTAGGTATAGACTCAAGATAATTGAAAACATATGTCCATGCAAAAACTTGTATAAAAATGTTCACAGCAGTATTAATCATAATAGCACAGAAATGGGAAAATCCAAATGTTCATCAACTGATGAATTAATCGAAACAATTTGGTATATTCACACAATGGAATAGTATTTGGCCATTAAAAGGAATAAAATACTGATACACCTTAAAATATGGATCAATAGTGAAAACATTATGCTATGTGAAAGAAGCCAGTAACAAAACTCCACATATTATATGATTCAGTTTATATGAAATGTCTAGAATAGGCAACTCTATAGAGATAGAAAGTAGATTAGTGGCTGCAGGGATGGGAAAATGGGGAGCGAAAATTAAAAATTAAAAAAAAATAAACCAAATACATTGGGTCATATCATAGGACTTTGGGACCTCTTCAGCCCATTTGCTCATATTTTTGAGAATGTCCAGTATGCGGCCATCCATTCAGAAATGAGTATTACACCGTGTAATCTTCATGATGTTATATCTATCTCAAAGTCATTTAGGCAACTATTAAAACTTATGAGTTTGTCCTTAACTGATAACCTGGAAAATCTTTACCCCAATTGGTAATCAGAAAGTATAGTCTTAAATTGTGTTGCTTATATTTTATCTAAAGCTTAGTTGTGGCTGGGAGGAGCAAGATGGTGGAGGAGTAGGAGACCTAAATTTCGTCTGGTCCCAGGAATTCAGCTAGATAGTTATCAAACGATTCTGAACACCTACAAACTCAACAGGAGATTGAAGAAAAGAATAGCAGCAATTCTATGGACAGAAAAGTGACCACTTTCTGGAAGGTAGGACATACAGAGAAGTGAATTAGAGGTGATATTTGGGAAGATAGACCGCGGGGGGGAGGGAGCCTCCCTCAGCTGGCTACCCGCAAGTGATAGAGACACAGAGCACAAGATTGGAACTTTTAGAAGTCTGCTTCCCTGAAGGATGTCACTCCAGTGGCTAAGAGGGGAGTGGAACCCTCGCTGAGACAGTGTGATCTCAGGACCCTTGGGGCCACAGAAAGACTGGGGGTGCATGAGTGTGGCAGAGCTCCCAGGTATCGGAGCGGGGAAGCCTGCTGCAAAGAGGGAGCCAAGGAGTGGGCTCTCAGCTCAGGGCTGCCATAAACCGTGATCTGCAGCACAGCTGGGCCACTACTCTTCTAGCAGGGACACAACAAGTGGCAGATTGGGGGAGACTCCCCTTCCTCCCCTGGGAGGAGCGGCACGGGAGCACACCACAGGAATCTGCTGGGTTTGGAAACTCCAAACAGGGTCATGTGCCAGAGATAGAAACGCTCGGTCACAGGTTGGGTGAGCACGGAGTATGGCCGGAGACCAGGGAGATAGGAGTGATTGACTGCTTTTCTCTGGGGGCTCACTGAGGAGTGGGGCCCCGAGTTCTCGGCTCCTCCGGGGTGGAGATTGGGAGGCCGCCATTTTCACTCTCATCCTCCAAAGCTGTACAGAAAGCTTGCAGGGAACAAAAGTTCCTGAGAGCAAACCCGAGCAGATTACTTAGCCTGGCCCCAGCAAGGGTGGGGCAATTCCGCCTCTGGCAAAGACATTTGGGAATCACTGCAACAGGCCCCTCCCCCAGAAGATCAGCAAGAACAGCCAGCCAAGACCAAGTTTACCGCTCAATGAGAATGGCAGAACTCCAGTGCTAGGGGAATACAGCACATAGAATTCATGGCTTTTCCCCCATGATTCTTTAGTCTTTCAAAGTTAATCTTTTTCATTTTCTTTATTTTTCCTTTTTCTATTTCTTTTTTTAAAATTTTTCTTCTTTCCTTTTTCAACCAACATCTTATCTTATCAATTCCTTTTTTAAAATCTTTTTTTCACTTTTACAGTCATATTCTATCCCTTCATTGTACTTAACTTTATTTTTTTGTATATATATATAAAAGTTTTTCTTTCTTTAAGATTTTGGGATACAGATTCTTCTAACAGACCAAAATATACCCTAAATCTAGTGTATGGCTTTGTTCTAGTCTCCCGCCTGATCACATTCTCTCCTTTTATTTTTTTATTTTTTTCTTTCTTTTTTCAACCAACTTCTTACCAATTCCTTTTTAAAAATCTTTTTAAATTTTCATCTTTACAGTCATATTCCATCCCTTCATCATATTTACCCTTAGTTTTGTATATATATAAGTTTTTCTTTCTTTAAAATTTTGGGAGGCAGTTTCTTCTAACAGACCAAAATACACCCAAAATCTAGTGTGTGGCTCTGTTCTATTCACCAGCCTGATCATATTTTTTTTTCTTTTCTCCTCGGTTTTGGGTGTCTTCTGATTTTTTAGTGTATATTTTTCTGGTGTCTTATTACCTTTTTAGCATTTTGTTCTCTCATTCATCCATTATTCTCTGGACAAAATGACAAGATGGAAAAACTCACTTCAAAAAAAAGAACAAGAGGCAGTACCGACTGCCAGGGACCTAATCAATATGGACATTAGTAAGGTATCAAAACTAGAGTTCAGAATGACAATGATAAAGATATTAGCTGGGCTTGAAAACAGCATAGAAGATACTAGAGAATCCCTTTCTGGAGAAATAAAAGAACTAAAATCTAACAAAGTAGAAATCAAAAAGGCTATTAATGAGGTGCAATAAAAAACGGAGGCTCTAGCTGCTAGGATAAATGAGGTAGAAGAGAGAATCAGTGATATAGAAGACCAAATGATGGAGCTTCTTTAAGCTGAGAAAAAGAGAGATAAACAACTACTCCATCACGAGGGGAGAATTCGAGAGATAAGTGATACCATAAGACAAAACAATATTAGAATAATTGGGATCCCAGAAGAAGAAGAAAGAGAGAGAAGGGCAGAAGGGTATATTGGAGCAAATTATAGTGGAGAACTTCCCTAATTTGGGGAAGGAAACAGGCATCAAAATCCAGGAGGCACAGAGAACCCCCTTCAAAATCAATAAAATCAATAAAAATAGGTCAACACCCTGACATCTAATAGTAAAACTTACAAGTCTCAGAGACAAAGAGAAAATCCTGAAAGCAGCTCGGGACAAGAGGTCTGTAACCTACAATGGTAGAAACATTAGATTGGCAACAGACCTATCCACAGAGACCTGGCAGGCCAGAAAGGACTGGCATGATATATTCAGAGCACTCAATGAGAAAAATATGCAGCCAAGAATACTATATCCAGCTAGGCTGTCACTGAAAATAGAAGGAGAGATAAAAAGCTTCCAGGACAAACAAAAACTTAAGGAATTTGCAAACACGAAACCAGCCCTACAAGAAATATTGAAAGGGGTCCTCTAAGCAAAGAGAGAACCTAAAAGCAACATAGACCAGAAAGGAACACAGACAATATACAGTAACAGTCACCTTACAGGCAATACAATGGCACTAAATTCATATCTTTCAATAGTTACCCTGAATGTAAATGGGCTAAATGCCCCAATCAAAAGACACAGGCTATCAGATTGGATAAAAAAACAAGACCCATCGATATGCTGTCTGCAAGAGACTCATTTTAGACCCAAAGACACCCCCAAATTGAAAGTGAGGGGGTGGAAAACCATTTAACATGCTAATGGACACCAAAAGAAAGCTGGGGTGGCAATCCTTACACCAGACAAATTAGATTTTAAACCAAAGACTGTAATAAGAGGATGAGGAAGGACACTCTATCCTACTTAAAGGGTCTATCCAACAAGAACATCTAACAATTGTAAATATCTATGCCCCTAACATGGGAGCAGCCAATTATATAAGCCAATTAATAACAAAAGCAAAAAAACACATTGACAACAATACAATAATAGTAGGGGACATTAACAACCCCCTCACTGAAATGGACAGATCATCTAAGCAAAAGATCAACAAGGAAATAAAGACTTTAAATGACACACTGGACCAGATGGACTTCACAGACATATTCAGAACATTCCATCCCAATGCAACGGAATACACATTCTTCTCTAGTGCCCATGGAACATTCTCCAGAATAGATCACATCCTGGGTCACAAATCAGGTCTCAACTGGTACCAAAAGTTTGGGATCATTCCCTGCATATTTTCAGACCACAATGCTTTGAAACTAGAACTCAATCACAAGAGGAAAGTTGGAAAGAATGCAACTACATCCTACTAAAGAATAAATGGGTCAACCAGGAAACTAAAGAAGAATTTAAAAAATTCATGGAAACAAATGAGAATGAAAACACAACTGTTCAAAATCCTTGGGATGCAGCAAAGGCAGTCCTAAGAGCAAAGTACATAGCAATACAAGCCTTTCTCAAGAAACAAGAAAGGTCTCAAATACACAACCTAACCCTACACCTAAAGGAGCTGGAGAAAGAACAGCAAATAAAACCCAACCCAGCAGAAGAGAAATAATAAAGATCAGAGCAGAAATCAATGAAATAGAAACCAAAAGAACAGCAGAACCAATCAACGAAACTAGGAGCTGGTTCTTTGAAAGAATTAATAAGATTGATAAACCCCTGGCCAGACTTATCAAATGAAAATAGGAAGGACCCAAATAAATAAAATCATGAATGAAAGAAGAGAGATCACAACCAACACCAAAGAAATACAAACAATTATAAGAACATATTATGAGCAAATCTATGCCAGCAAATTAGATAATCTGGAAGAAATGGATGCATTGCTAGAGACGTATAAACTACCAAAAATGAACCAGGAAGAAATAGAAAACCTGAACAGACCCATAACCAGTAAGGAAATTGAAGCAGTAATCAAAACTCTCCCAACAAAGAGCAGCCCCAGGCCAGATGGCTTCCCAGGGGAATTCTACCAAACATTTAAAGAAGAATTAATACCTAGTCTTCTAAAACTGTTCCAAAAAATAGAAATGGAAGGAAAACTTCCAAACTCATTTTATGAGGCCACCATTACCTTGATCCCCAAACCATAGAAAGACCCCATCAAAAAGGAGAATTACGGACCAATATCCCTGATGAACATGGATGCAAAAATTCTCACCAAAATACTAGCCAATAGGATCCAACTGTACATTAAAAGGATTATTCACCACCCACCAGAGTGGGATTCACCACCCACCAAGTGGGATTTATTCCTGGGCTGCAAGGTTGGTTCAACATCTGCAAATCAATCAATGTGATATAATACATTAATAAAAGAAAGAACAAGAACCATATGATCCTCTCAATAGATGCAGAAAAAGCATTTGACAAAGTACAACACCCTTTCTTGATTAAAACTCCTCACAGTGTAGGGATAGAGGGTACATACCTCAATATCATAAAAGGCATCTATGAAAAACCCACAACAAATATCATTCTCAATGGGGAGAAACTGAGAACTTTTCCTCTAAGATCAGGAACATGGCAGGGATGTCCACTATCACCACTGCTATTCAACATAGTACTAGAAGTCCTAGCCTCAGCAATCAGACAACAAAAAGAAATAAAAGGCATTCGAATCGGCAAAGAAGAAGTCAAAATCTCACTTTTTGTGGACAATATGATACCTTATGTGGAAAACCCAAAAGACTCCACCCCAAAACTGCTAGAACTCATACAGAATTCAGTAAAGTGGCAGGATATAAAATCAATGCACAGAAATCAGTGGCACTTCTATACACCAACAACAAGACAGAAGAAAGAGAAATGAAGGAGTTGATCCCATTTACAATTGCACCCAAAACCATAAGATACCTAGGAATAAATTTAACCAAAGAGGCAAAGAATCTACTCAGAAAACTACAGAATACTCATGAAAGAAATTGAGGAAGACACAAAGGAATGGAAAAACGTTCCATGCTCGTGGAAAATGTCTATGCTACCTAGAGCAATCTACACATTTAATGCAATCCCTATCAAAATACCATCCACTTTTTTCAAAGAAATGGAACAAATAATCCTAAAATTTGTATGGAACCAGAAAAGACCCCGAATAGCCAGAGCAATGTTGAAAAAGAAAAGCAAAGCTGGTGGCATCACAATTCCGGACTTCAAGCTCTATTACAAAGCTGTAATCATCAAGACAGTATGGTACTGGCACAAAAACAGACACCTAGATCAATGGAACAGAATAGAGAGGCCAGAAATGGACTCTCAACTCTATGGTCAACTAATCTTCGACAAAGCAGGAAAGAATGTCCAATGGAAAAAGGACAGTCTCTTCAACAAGCTGCATTGGGAAAATTGGACAGCCATATGCAGAAGAATGAACCTGGACCATTTCCTTACACCACACACAAAAATAGACTCAAAATGGATGAAAGACCTAAATGTGAGACAGGAATCCATCAACATCTTAAAGGAGAACACAGGCAGCAACCTCTTCGACCTCAGCCACAGCAACTTCTTCCTAGATGTATCACCAAAGGCAAAGGAAGCAAGGGCAAAAATAAACTACTGGGACTTCATCAAGATCAAAAGCTTTTGCACAGCAAAGGAAACAGTCAACAATACCAAAAGACAACTGACAGAATGGGAGGAAATATTTGCAAGTGACATATCAGTAAAGCGCTAGTATCTAAAATCTATAAAGAACTCATCAAACTCAACACCCAAAGAACAAATGATCCAATCAAGAAATGGGCAGAAGACATGAACACACATTTCTCCACAGATGACATCCAAATGGCCAACAGACACATGAAAATGTGCTCAACATCACTCAGCATCAGGGAAATCCAAATCAAAACCTCAGTGTGATACCAGCTCACACCAGTCAGAATGGCTAAAACTAACAAGTGAGGAAACAACAGAATGTTGGCAAGGATGCAGAGAAAGGGGAACCCTCCTACACTGTTGGTGGGAATGCAAACTGGTGCAGCCACCCTGGAAATCAGTCTGGAGGTTCCTCAAAAAGTTGAAAATAGAGATACCCTATGACCCAGCAATTGCACTACTGGGTATTTACCCCAAAGATACAAATGTAGGGATCCGAATGGGCACTTGCACCCCAATATTTATAGCAGCAATTCCACAATAGCCAAACTATGGAAAGAGCCAAGATGTCCATCAACAGATAAATGCATAAAGAAGAAGTGGTATATATATACAATGGAATATTATGCAACCACCAAAAAAATGAAATTTTGCCATTTGCAATGACGTGGGTGGAACTAGAGGGTATTATGCTAAGTGAAATAAGTCAATCAGAGAAAGACAAGGATCATATGATCTCATTGATATGAGAAATTTGAGAAACAAGACAGAGGATAATAGGGGAAGGGAGGGAAAATTGAAACAAGACAAAACCAGATAGGGAGACAAACCATAAGAGACTCAATCTCAGGAAAGAAACAGGGTTGCTGGAATGCTGGGGGTTGGGAAGGATGAGGTGGCTGGATGATGGACATTGGGAAGGTATGTGCTATGGTGAGCACTGTGAATTGTGTTAGACTGATGAATCACAGACCTGTACCCCTGAAACAAATAATATATTATAGTTAATAAAAAAAATAAAGCTGAGTTGTGAGGGGGGGTAAAGGAGGCATATGGAAGCTTAAAGAAATTATGTTACATTATTTTCTCTTCTCCAGACTTGTATTTGGTAATCAAACCAAACCATCAGAGAGATGGATATTTAGACCATATTATTTTGTTTTTTTGTAGAGTTATTTTAATGAAATTGCTTTTTGACATAATGCTATCAGCCTGTATTGAGGTATATCATCAAGAGTTTTATGAAACTAGCTACTTACTGTACTTTGCTGCCAGGACGCTTTTGAGGACATTGTTCTCTATAATGTGTTTTCCAATTTTATATAGACCCACAGTACAAAGTTTTCTCTGGATTTGATACCAAGAAAAATGTTTTTCATGATAATTTTGTTTTATAACATCCTTGTAAATACTCTTGTCATTGATTGTATTTCTCCCTTTGCTTCTGGTACTGTGTAAGTCTGAGCCAAATTTGTGGGTCATTTCTTACCACAGTATAGAGATTTTTACATACACTTAGCACATTAACCTAACTCATGGCTTTATATGTATCTTGTATTATATTTAGTTTTGTAATCTGCCTCAAGATCATTCTTTTCCAATGATAGAATAATAGATTGCTGGACAGATTTAGATAGAGAAAGAGAAACAGATCCTGGCCCTGGCCACAGACAGATTCATCACGTCAACAACAAACTTACTCTGAATCCATAAAAATCATTCATAACTTTATACCGTTGCCCAAGAGGAGTGAGAATAAGAGACCATGACTGGTTCAGTGCAACACAACTACATGATAGGAGTTACAATACATACATATATGTCCTATAATCATCATTCTCATATCATATCCTGTTAGTCAGGGATGGGAAACTGAGTTTTCATGTGCTGAAAGTTAATCTCTGTTATTGCAGGTCTGATTTCCATTACTATTATGAGCTTGAAATATGAAGGAGAGTTAAATTGTCCAGAGGTGGATAGTGATGTGGAGATTTGAGAACATTTATCAACTCATTTCAGCAACATTAACATTTTTATTTGAAATATCCAGTTAAGTAGGAAACTTGAAAGGCACCTGTTTGCCTCAATTATTTGTATCATCATACTGAAAGTTGCTGTAAAAATTCTGGTTGTCCCTTCAAGACATTAAAAGAATATGTCACATTATACCCAACAAGTTGTTTGATTCTTCTGGAAATGGAAGGATTAACTGATTGATTGATTGAATTTTCTACTTTTTATTAAATTGTTTGGCATCACGGCAACCTAGGCTTTGTCTCTCACTTAAGAAGGAAGCAGATCATGGCATTTTTATTACATGGCTTAAAGAATGACAGCTTTGACAAATCCCCTCTTGATATGGAAAACTGTAATAATATACCCAGATGTCTGAGGCAGTAGCACTTGCAACACTGGTGAAGCAGGTGGTCAAATAATAGTGGTCTTTTGCTATATGATGATTCCAGAAAGAAAATTTTTTCCATTAAGTGGTCTTTAGAATGACCACATAATGTTTATATTTTCTTGGCAAGCTCATACTCAAAATATGGTTCACAGGATGAAATATCTGGATCAGAAAAGAAAAATCTCTCAAATATTTCTCTCTGTATATATGATTTACATATCTGCGTTTTTTAAAATAAAAATTGTATATATTAAAGGTGATATTTTAAGATTGTGCACACACACATACGCACAGTGAAATGATTATTATAGCTAAGCTAATTAATGTATCTATCTCTTCACAGTTACCACTGTTTGTGTGTGGTGAGAGCACCTGGAATCTACTCTCTCAGTAAATTTCTAGTATTCAATACAGTGTTATTAACTATAACCATCATATTTTACACTAGTTCTCTAGACTTAGTCACCTACATGACTGCAACTTTATATGCTTTGACCAGTATCTCCCCTTTTTCCCCATCTTTTCATCCCTGGTAACCATTCTACTCTCAGCATCTATTTATTTGACTTTTTTTTAGAACCTACGTATGAGTAAGATCATGTAGCATTTTTCTCTCTGTGTCTGGCATATTTCACTTAGCATAACATCTTCCAGTTTCATTCATATTTTCACAAATGGCAGAATCTCCTTTTTAAAAGGTTGAATAATATTCCATTGTTTTATTAACTGGAAATTTCTGAATGGTGGATCAAATTGTGCACCAAGATATCCGTCATTGTGCAAGTATTGCCAGTAAGGTATTCCTTTCATAATCTATGCTCAAACCACACAAAAACGAAAATATAGGACTACACTTTGTGAGCACTGGGTCATGTTTAGCTGGTCTTAACAAGATGGGTTTTCCTGGGGGCGCCTGGGTGGCTCAGTCGTTAAGCGTCTGCCTTCGGCTCGGGTCATGATCCCAGGGTCCTGGGATCGAGCCCCACATCGGGCTTCCTGCTCGGCGGGAAGCCTGCTTCTCCCTCTCCCACTCCCCCTGCTTGTGTTCCTTCTCTCGCTGTATCTCTCTCTGTCAAATAAATAAATAAAATCTTAAAAAAAAAAAAAAAAAAAAAGATGGGTTTTCCTGGTAGATTTGATTTATGAGTGGAGGAAAATGGTCAGGCTAGTTGCTTGATGAAACTCTTGGTTTTTCACCTGAAAACCTGTTGGCAATCATAGTCTTCCCTATCTCCATAAATGGAACTTGCATAAAATTGGTTATTCAAACTGGAAAACTGGAAGTCATATTTGTAATGTCCCTTCCCTTTGGCCCTTATTTGAAATTCATCAGCAAATACTGTGTATTCCATCCCCCAAATTTGTCTTGTATACAGACCTGTTTATATTCTGTTCTGTTACTATCATACATTGCCCCAACCTCTGTGCAGCTCTATTTTTTTCTCTTGCTTTATCTGTGAATCTATTTTCCACTCTGAACAAGAATTATCTTTTAAAAAACATTAAAATCAAGATACATCACTGCTAGGCTTATATCATGACAGTGGATTCTCACTGAACTGTGGAAAAAATACTGAAGTAAAATCATGGTAAGAGGGTATGTGTGTAAGGAGAGAAGGACCCCTGACTCATCTGTTCTGGATATCCATCTTTGGTGGTGATATGATTGTTCATGATGCCAGATGGTGTCAACGAGTCACCTTCAGAAAGTTGATCTTGAATTTATGAGGAGTAGATTGCACAAAGATAGCCACACTGTCTCACTGGGTTCTTCTTTGGAATGGAGAATCAGGGGCTGAGGTTGTGCCCAACTCAGGGGCCAGAACAAAACCTAGTGGACCTGGCAGGAAGTCAAATTTGCCTCCTGGGCCAATTTCACTCAGCCGCCAAGTTGACTGAGAGATGAGCTTGCAGCCAACGAGCTCCAGTTCATGTAGGTGGCGCTGCAGGTGTCTGTCTTTCTCTGTGGTGGAGGCAAGTGGAGAGAGAGCTGTGGCTAAGCAGGGCTCCCTAGGGGACTCCACTGGACCTCTCCAGGAGTAGAGCACTGATGCAGCCTGTGGCAAGCTGGCCTGAGTGGGTTCTGGCCATTGGCAAAATGGGTGGGCTCTGACCGAATCGTTCATTTTTCTCTCCAAAGAGTTTTCTCTTCCTGCCACTGGCACGTGAGTGGCAGTGACTCGGCACTGTCTGATTACCTCTGCCCCGGGTGAACCCACATCCCAGGGGGCGAAGACTCAGGGACCCACCCCCCACCCCCAGGTCAGGGAAGGTCATTCGTTGGCATCATTCAAAGGAAGATGAGGCCATTTTAATAGGGTACTCTCATCTCTAGGTGAGTGTGGAAACTCTGTGACAGAAAGGAAAATAATTGCATTTTCTCCTAAAGCCACTGGAAATAATTTCTACTTTAATGGTGAAAACAGGGCTCTTTGCATCTCTGGACATTTTACATTGCAGGCTGTAATGAGCGGGAAAATGTCTTCCATTAATAGCTAATCCTCTGAAGCTTCGTGCCTGGCAAGGTAAGTTGATGTGGCAAATTATCGTTGTCGAAGAGAGATTGAGCCAGGGACGGCATCCGTGCTTTGTCCACTGCATCACTTAGCTCTTGTTAGTGTAGCGGGAACATTGGCCTTTTTGTAACAGGACATTTTTTGAAAGAGTGGTGGTGACCAGGCACAGCCCCAGCCAGATGCAGGAAGTGAGGGGAGACATCGTGCCCCCACATCTCCCAGTTGCACCAGATTCTTTCAGCTGAATCCACCAGTGTCACCTCTATTAGCAGTCATGCTATCCTCCTCCCTTCTCTTTTGTCCCCTCACTTCTCTCTTTCCTGCCCCCAGCAACTCTCAAGACTCTCATAGAGGTGGGATTAGTCTTTGTCCTGTAGTGAGCAGGATCCTAGGGGTTTTCTCTCATGAGCAGGGTTTTGCTAGGGAGATGGCCTAAATGTGAGTGGGCAGGGAGAGATGGCAGAGGTAAATGGGTACTCAGTCCACCTGCCCAGAGTCATGATGTTCCCTGGGACTGGTTCTGAGCACTTGCATCCTCTTACCTTTGCCCCTTTTTTCAGCTCTTTCTCTCTAGGGGGCTTGTTTTCCCTTTGTGGGTATATTTTTCCAGCACAGCCGGGTAAAGTTGGGGTGCCCTTTGAGCTAAAATGCCTTTATGATTCTTCTTTCTTTTATGAGTGTGAAGCTGCCCTTAACCTTCTCTTCGGCTCACATTCCATACATGTGAGGGGGTGTCCATACTTATAATGAACCTTTTATGACTTTTTGGATGTCCCTTTACTTGGGAAGTCCTATTGCACAAGCAATTCTGAACCTCCTTCATTTCAGATATTTAACCCTTTTATAAGTTTAGATTCATACATATGCTACCATATTTCCAACAGCTTTCAATGGAATGGTATTTTCTTTTTTAAAAAAATTTTTATTGAGTATAGTTGACATACACTGTTACATTAGTTTCAGTTGTACAACATAGTGATTCAACTTCTCTATACATTATGCTATGCTCACCACAAATGTAGCTCCCATATGTCACCCTACAACACTATTATAATATCATTGACTATATTCCCTATGCTGTACTTGTCATCCCCATGAATTATTCATTCTATAACTGGAAGCCTGTATCTCTCAGTCCTCTGCCCCCCCACCCCTTCCCTCTGGCAAGCATCAGTTTGTTCTCTATATTTACAGGTCTGATTCTGCTTTTTGTTTGTTTATTCATTTGTTTTATGGAATTATATTTTCTTGGTATTCCACAAAACCTTCTTTTGGAATACATTCTACCAAGCATTCCTTTTTTAATTTTTAATTGAAATATAGTCAACATACAATATTATATTAGTTTCAAGTATACAACACAGTGATTTGACAATTACATACATTATGAAATGCTCACCATGATAATAAATGTAGTCACCATCTGTCACCATACACAGTTATTACAGTATTATTGACTATATTCCTTATGGTGTACTTTTAGGTTTTAATAGAATTGTGAGTGATTCTCATCAGTATTATTTTAATACCATCATCATTAATATATAGTTTTTTCATTGTGACTTAAGCATATAGAGGCTTTTTTTTTTTTTTTAACTTAAACTATCACATTCTCTAGTTTGGCTCCTTATCTTGCCCTGAACACACATCTTTGAGATGACTGTCTAAACAGAGGTACAGTTTTGTGGATACATAGACTTTCTCTTGTATGACTTTCTCTTTCATGCCCCGGTGAATTTATGGATACTCTGGGAAGATCTGTATTAAGTTATCCTGGATTCAGATTTCAAATGCTTGTTCTTTGAATGGTTCATAAAGGGTTAGGAGAGAAAAATGTTCTTGCCTCTATACACATTCAAAACTTTGAACTAATTAAATCTGTAGACCTTTCCTTTCTTGTATGGTAAAAAAGAAACAGCTGTAAAGTTGAGGCAATTGCTTGATGGTATAATTTCTTTAAATAAAGTCTGGGGGTGCCTGGGTGGCTCAGACGGTTAAGCGTCTGCCTTCGGCTCAGGTCATGATCCCAGGGTCCTGGGATCGAGCCCCGCATCGGACTCCCTGCTGAGCAGGGAGTCTGCTTCTCCCTCTCCCTCTGCCTCTCCCCCTGCTTGTACACTCTCTCTGTCCCTCTGTCAAAAATAAAAATAAAATCTTAAAAAAAAGAAGTCTGGCATTTTGTTAGAATTTCTGCATTACTCCCTAAGGAATATTAAATGCAGTATACAACATAATGTTCAAAGAACACATTTAGCTCCAAGAATAGAGAACCCATGTTGAGGTCTTATTCCTGTCACAAGGGGTTATCCTAGGGACTGGAATTACCTGAAGTCAGAAACTCTTCCAGTGAGATCTTTATTTAGCTTTGTCTTACAAACATTATGAACTAATATTAAGTATTGGCATTAGGCAACATTTTTGTCAAGAAATCACTAAAAGAGAATCATAGAATGTTGAGGTCAGAAGCAACATTTGAAAACATTTGGTTTACCTCAATGAGATACCACCTCACACCAGTCAGAATGGCTAAAATTAACAAGTCAGGAAATGACAGATGTTGGCGAGGATGCGGAGAAAGGGGAACCCTCCTACACTGTTGGTGGGAATGCAAGCTGGTGCAGCCACTCTGGAAAACAGTATGGAGGTTCCTCAAAAAGTTGAAAATAGAGCTACCATATGATCCAGCAATTGCACTACTGGGTATTTACCCCAAAGATACAAAAGTAGGGACCCGAAAGGCTACGTGCACCCCGATGTTTATAGCAGCAATGTCCACAATAGCCAAACTGTGGAAAGAGCCAAGATGTCCATCAACAGATGAATGGATAAAGAAGATGTGGTATATATATACAATGGAATATTATGCAGCCATCAAAAGGAATAAGATCTTGCCATTTGCAACGACGTGGATGGAACTGGAGGGTATTATGCTGAGC